>NC_133504.1:131559166-131878333 GCF_049354715.1 Callithrix jacchus | reverse complement strand
TGATAAACAGCCATGCAAGTGATGGTCTAGGAAAGCACAGAGGTAATACAAAAATTATTTCTGAGGTTTTAGAGTGTTTAAGAAATATGTTCAATTAAAACATCTCACAATTTTAAAAATTGGTTGTCTAGTGAATGTAATCTTCTTTTTTTTAAAAAAACAACTATAGGCTATGGCATAATAAAAGCAACTTAAAGACTGTCTGACACACAATTGGTGCTCAAGAAACTTTTATGATAAAAAAAAAAGAATACAAGCACATTTGCAAAAATCCATAATCTTTCAAATCCCCAAAGAGTGGTCCAATGTTTGGAATGGCTTCTCAAAGCATAATTTTTGCATCATCAAGTTATATAAATTAATAACTATGCTGGTTTACTAACATTAATATCAATAAATTTATTACTTCCTCTGAGGCTCATAAACATATGTATACATATTCATATCTGTATTTATACATATGCATCTAACACATGGATATGCACACACACAAATACAATGTAAACCCTTCAGAGAGAAAGAAAAAACAAAAAGAAAGAACAAGAGGGAGAGACACGAAGATTGGAAAAACCCTGGTCTTTTCACCATACATACTCATATAATTTTCATTGTGCATATGGTAGATACATAATAAATGTATGCAGTTGCTTATTACTTAAACAATGCCATTGTTTAAGCTTTCAACCTGAATCACGTAAGTGTGCTTGCATATATGAAACTGGAGCAATGACATGAACATATATAATCCTTGCTCTATTACTATATAGCTAGGTGAAACTCAATACAGTAAATTGATATGATTGTAATCATAATAAATATTTTACAAGTAACTCAATGATTCATTCTTACAAAGTTCTGGTAGGTGTTATTGGTCATTTGAGATCAATATTTTTTAATTTAAAATGATATTAAAATCATACAAATTGGAAACATTGATATCCAAGGTTATACAAATATATACAAGTAAGATATCTGAGATAGCAATGAAAATATCTATAAACAATTTTAAAAGATAATACTATGTATTCTTTGTTGTGACAGCTGCCAGGTGAATATAGAGATAATATAAGTTTTGAAATGTATTATAATCCAGCTGGGGAAAAATCAATCACAGATTTTTTAAAAAGAGAATTATTACAATTAATTCAAACTGTTGTAGGGAGGAAACTCAAGAATGACATATATAGAAAAAAAAAGGTATGGAACTACTAGGATTAGAGCTTTGCCTAGTAGTATAAAAATCATAATCTTGGCTCAGGTGAAATAAAGAGAATATCAAAGCATAGATTTAATGGTTGTTAATATGAGCAGTGAATTCTGAATATGAAAATTAAAAGGTTTAAAAATAAGACAAATAAAAGTAAAATCCAATTGGCAGAAAATGCTAAGCTATGGTATACGTGTGTGTAAGCAGGTGTACATCCGTGTGTGTGTGTGTTTGTGATGTGTGTGTTGTGTTTATACAGGAGCACAAAGGAATAATATGGTCAACACAGAACTAAGGGTTCTTTGAATGTATGGTCAGTTAGAAACTCAGTGTAAGTTATAGAAATTGTAGAGTAAATTTTAGAACTCCAGCATAAATCAAGAAGCTATATTAGCATAAGAGTTTATCTGAATAGAGAAAGAAAATGGGTGTAATGCAATTTCTGAATGACAGACTTCGGATCATTTTCTTGTTTCTGAATTTTAGAAATAAACTGACCTCTCCTAAGCCTCAGCTTCTTAATATTGTTATGAATTGAAATGAATAACAGTATTACGGTGAATACAGCCAGCTGCTTCTCCACTATTCATTCTTTCCTTTTTTTGCTTAGGAACACAATCCCTGTATTGGATGTAATACTGTGTCCTGCAATAATCTCACATTTATCAGCTCTCCTTGCAGAATCCAGGTGGGGAGAATTCAATGAGATATAAGTGAAAGTACAATGGTCGTATGTTGCTACCAGAAATTTTCTTTAAATAGTGGTGATTTAGCTGTATGAATTATTTTTTTTTAATTTTTCTTTTTGCCCTTTCCTCTTTCCTCCCTGGAATGTGGACTTGATGTTTGGTAATACAGAGGTCATTTAGGACTAGAGCGGGAGGTTCTTTAAGAATGAAAGCTATACATGGAGGGTGCCTTTGCAGAACGGCAATGATCCAGGAATGTGATGATAAAGAGGTACCATATCAGTCTTGCGCATTGTAACCCTCAGGCTTCTCTTACATGAAAATAAATAAATAAATAAATACATTTACCTTACTTAGGTCTTTCACTTTTACTAAGCAAAAACTAGTTCTAATGGATACATAAGCCTGTCCTGGTGTATTATTGTATTGAGGCCACGTCTTTATGAGGCTTAATATGCTTAACGAATACATAATATATTATTTGCATCAGTTTTAAATCTAAATAAAGTGTTAAAACTTATAGAAATTATTTTATTGTGCCATGATTAAATAAGCTAAGCTAGGCAGGATAAATATGATTATCCTTATCTTAATATGTGGAAACTCAGGGATGGTGTAGAAAGCTATCAATTTTTTCTTAAAAATCCTGCATTAATTATAATCTCATTTTTCACAATGACTACACTTTAAAACATAGAAAAGCTTTCACTTATTTTCAGTTGGTTATCAATTAGTAATGGAATTTAATGTGACTTTTAAAGTCTCCTACGAAGCAATGAAAGCGTCTCATAGTTTGACACTTGACTAACATCATTCTCTATTTGAAAGAAAATTATTTAAATATCTTATTAAACTAATGATATTTTACTAATATTATCATCTCCAGTTCGTAAAAATAAACTTCAGGTACCAGGTATTATTAACTATGATATGTTCAGTGTGATAATAGACCAATCCTACATAGCTTTACACAATTTTGAAGTTTTGTTTTCCATTAACCTCATTATTTTTGAAATTCCTTTATTTTTCCTGTTTCCTGGTTCCTGTCTTACTCTTTCAAAATCATTTATTATTTTTCCAAAAACTCTTTTATTTTTACTCTAAATTCTCCAATTTTCTTTGAATCTGTCATCAGTTATATTGGTGACAGATTTTTTTATCTCCCTGTTTAATAAAACTTTTTTTTTAATGCTCCCTGTCTAATAAATCTTTCAGTTCTTAAAACAACTGGAACCTCCCTCCACACACTTGACTTCCAAGTTTACACTTTCAGATCTCAAGTATTTTCCTGCTATAGGCATATTTTTTAATGGACTCTTTAAGAGTAATATTTTATGACCATCATTGCCAGCATCTGAACAGTCATTTGTCATACACAGTTCATCTTTTCTTTCTATTTATTTTGATCAATAGTAACACCATGTTTCCATCCCCCTAATCTCAACAAAGCTGTGCATTTTGACCCTTCCTTGTCTGTATCACACACTTAGTGAAACTTTCCACTGATTTTTTTTTTTTTTTTGTCAGTAACGTCACCTACTTCCCACTTAAATTTCAATTATTCTAATTTAGGGCCTCATTCTAAATACCAAATCAATGTTGAGACAAATTATTCTGTATATCTAACTAAGATAAGACAATTTGTGTATTCCTTCTCCTTGATAAGCCTGCTGCTTAAGGCTAAGAGAATGTTAAAAATAAATTTAATCATTATATATATTGTTCTCCATTGGAAATATTATTTTTACTTCTACACAGAATGCTAACATTTATAAAACTGTTTTATTTTTTGTGCCATGACTAAATAAGCTAGGTAGGATTAAATATTATTATTCTTATTCTGATATTTGAAAACTCAGGGTTGGCACAATTTAATGTATTACTTGAAGTGATGTCATTTATATTTTGTTGTCAGATTAGACAAGAATATATTATATAGTATCTTCCTTTGTTATCTCATGAAGGCAGAATATTAGAGCTAAAATTGTGACTATCAACTATAAAATGAAGTGATCAGGATATTTTTCCTTCACACAAGTCCTTTACTTATTGAAACAAAGATGAGGGCTGGGTGTGGTGGCTCACGCCTCTAATACCTGCCCTCAGGTGGGTGGATTACCTGAGGTCAGGAGTTCAAAACCAGCCTGGCCAACATGGTGAAATCCCATCTTTACTAAAAATACAAAAATTAGCTGGGGGAGATGGTGAGCACCTGTAATTCCAGCTACTCAGGAGGCTGAGGCAGAAGGTAGAGGCTGCAGTGAGCTGAGATCTGCCATTGAACTCCAGCCTAAGCGACAAAGTGAGATCCTGTCTAAACATAAATAAATAAGAGATGAGTTTAGCTGAGAAAGAATGAATCATTTATTATTTTCATCAAATACTCTGCATTACTGTGTTTAAAGGTGTCTCTGGAAAATTAGCTTATAAAAATAAGATAACTAGCACAAAATGTCTGTGCCCAAACATATTTAATTCATTGAACAATTTACGAATGGCTTAAGTGCTCAACTATATATCACGCTTTACAAGCATTTATGTAACATTCTAGGAAAGTAATTGTGTTTTTGGGTAAAATTAAAAATTAAATTTTATTTACACTTAAAATTTTTTAATTATTTAGATTTTTAAAAATAATGCAAAAACTCAGTAATAAACAATCACAATAACATTGTTATTGCCCACAGGCCTGAGATTTGTGAAGTAATTAGTTTACACAAATGAATTGAGAATATATGAGAGTTGTTTACATAATGTTAATTTAGAGAATTTCCTATTTCTATTGAATCTGCAATAATGTTAATAATGTTCTAGTAAAACAAAAACAAAATAATGATGTATCATCTTATCTTTTGAAATACTTTTCAACTTATAAAAGAAAAAATGAAAACTCAAGCATATAAAATATCTTCCTTTTAACAGTTTCAAATCATTCACATATCCAAAGGTAACTGAGCAGATAAAGCTGTAATCAAAAGTAGCCACATGAATGATATTCCATGTACATGCATAGTTTTTACCTTATGGACAATTTTCTGCAAAGATCTGAAACATGATCTCAGATAAATCACAGAAATTGACTTAGATTGGGAGAGGTATGGAGTTCATCATGTTTCTATTACAGATGAAATGTTCATATTTTTGAGTTTATATTATTCTAAATGAGAGAAACACTGCATCAAATACAATAAAACATGCTTAAATGGATATGTTATGTTCCCTGAAAAGTGGCTATATGTGAAACAACCTGCTAATAAACATTTTTATTTTTGTAAAAAAATTTGTCTGTAGCTGTGGTTTATGTTTCAGTGGAAATGAACAGCCAGGTAAAATCTATGATTGCATTCATTATGAGATACTTTGAAAATTTCTGAAATACTAAATTTACTCACTCATAATTATTTTTTCAGTGCAAAGAAATAGCTCGCCCTTGCTTGCTGTTGAACAGAGTCTGCATGCTACAAATAATCTCCTGGTAAATCACACTAGTAAGCATGATTTCTACATGTGAACTAAAATCAAATAAATAATTTGTTTTATTGTTTTTATCTATAATTCACTATGGAATCTTCTAATCAATTAATATCATTTAATTGCTGATGAGACCACTGTAATCTTGGTAAGTTGCTCTGTTCTTCTTGTCGTGATTAGAGATCCGCATTGTCTGTGGCAGGATGGAGACATGAGACAAAATGCTGAATCACAAGACACAGAAGAATGAAGCAGCAAAGTGAAAGGTATTGAACAGAAGGGTGACTGCCTGCACATAGTTGAACAATTTTAGGGACATGTAAGTCGCAAATCAGAGTTTCCAACTACATTCAATTAAAAATGTTAAAAATACTGATAAATTCAATTATTCATCTTATCTATTTACAATATATATATTCATCCTATTTCCCAGCCCATCAAGATTAGTGTTATAATTTTTTTTAGAGCAGGCAATTTATTACCATAAGCTATTATATTATTTGTTCACACTATTAAGATGCTGTTTTGCTAAGATGTAGAAAAAAATCAATACATGTAAAATGTTAAAGAAGTATGCTAAAGCGATCACCGTTCAATATTGAGTTGAAGGTGTTGAAAAATAACCCCATAGTATTAAAATGTGTATTATATACAAGAAAGAATAATATGGGCCCAGCTAAAGGAAACAATAGCATTGATTTAGAAAAAGCTGAACTGGAAGTGGAGTTCTAACTTTTGCAAAGAATCTCACAGGGATACAATCTAATTAGAAATAATTCTAATTAATATTATTATTTATCTGGGGAGTATATTACCCTTTTAGATATTATCATTATACAATAAAACATTTGTTAAAAGAAAATCTATCTTGTCTTCCTAAATTTCTATATACATTGAAAGTTTGAAGAGACATGCTTTCTAAGAAATTTAAAAATATGAGTTCTTAGTAATATTTTTAATAGAAATAAAATACTACTGTTTCATGTTTTTAACATACATTGATCGATGTACATTCATGTAAATTATTGTTTGCATTTAATGACTCCTTAGTAACCTAATACACTTCCTATTACTTTGAATGGGTGGATCTATTGCCACTCCACAGTCCTTTGAGCAAACAATTGCTCCATCCTAATTTCTTTTAAAATAGAGAGCAATTGATTACTGTGATAGTACTTCTTTCAGTTCATTTACCTTCCTTCAAGCATGACAGTCATCAAAATCTCTTGTATTTGTTTCTTTATTGAAAGATTTTTTAAAAATCACTGCATTTAACAAGGTGTTATAGGAAAACAAATTCTCATTTTCTTAACAGAGGAATTCTGCCACTTCTGGTCTAGCATATAAGTGAAACCATATATATTTTTTATTAATTGTATAAAAAAATATACAATTGTCTTATACTCTCTCAAATGTTAATCCAACAGCTATTTGAGAAGTCAATTATACTTACTCTTTGAGACAGAAATTATTCTTAAATCTGTACAAGTCTATTGAAATCTAAATACATTTTTAAAAGATATTGTTGAAATAAATTAAATCATACTTTGAATCAAATTACAGACAATCCCAAAGCTTGTAATAATTCAGCAATTTTATCCACATAAAATGAGACAACTATACTCTTTGAATTGAGTAAAAATAAATATAAAATATTAAAATGTTAACTTACTATTCCTAAAAGAGAGGTTTTGGAAAGATAAAATTATAAAAATCTTTACATTTAGATCTCAGTTTAATAGTGATGCAAGGCAACCAAAGGGAAATGTAAATTAAAATTAATAAAGTTCGGTTTTAAATATTGTATACTTTACTTGTAGAATTTGTGCATCTCTTAGAATGGTGTTATCATGATGACAACCCAGTTTTACATCCTTTAAATGGTAAATGAATTAATCATTTTCATATTCTAATTGGGTCAGACTGTGTCTTAGAGGGACAAATTTTCCTTAAAACCCTTGGGATCCAAAAATTAGAACATATTTCTCACAGGAGAGAAATAGTGAATATCTGTATTTTCCCTATGGTAGAAATAAAAGAAGGTACTGAACCAAAATTCATTTTCAAGTTGTAATAAAATAGGATATGAGCCATTTATTTTCCAATAGATTGTTTGAAACTCAAGTGAGCTTGTCTTTACATCTAAACTAGAACATTATTGTCTTAAAGTCAAGGAACAAAACTAATGTACATCACTAAGTCTTGTAGTTAATATACAGCTATGTGGTAAGTGAGAGATATTTTGTAAAAAGTAATATACAACAAAAAAATTCAAGGTTTTCAGATAGCAAAATTAAACTATATCTTGCTATCGTGATACTAAGCCCTGCCACTGTAGCAATACCTGCCAGAGAATGCTTACCTACCCTGCAGATGTCCAAATAAACAAAATGCCCCAAAGTAAATATCTACAAAAGGGATTAAATCAACAGTTTAATATAGACTCAATATGTCTTCTAGTTTAAAACCATTTCCTATTTGTATTATATAAAACATGACCTTTCCTGCATATTCAGTGTATATAAGGGCACAAATATGATTTTAGTTTCAACTTGCAAGAGACAATTCTGAATTTGTCTTATATAGAAGAATTGAGAAACTATATAGTGGGAGTTCTGAGGCCAGTTAATTTGTTTATTCCTTAACAGTTTGTTTTTAAAAATGTTATTAAATAACAAAATGTCCAAGAGTTTACACATTGACTTCATGTCTTAAGAAACATGGAGAAAACAGAGATATAAAATATCCCAAAAGTGGAATAAAACTTTGAGCACTAATTCTGCTACTAAATATATATGTTGGGAATGGACGATTCAAAAGTTTAAAGAAATTTTTTTTTACATTTTGTACCTACAATAATACATATTTAGACACTGAAAATAATAATCACAAAAATTATTTTGTTCTTTAGAAACCTCCAAATCAAGAGTGTCACATAGTAATCATACCCATGAACACATACAATCACCTATATTGGGATGTCTTATTAAAGTACTGCTCTCATCTAATACTTATGTCATTTTAGAAAAAACAAAATAACGTTCCCAAAAGAAGGAAAGATATATTTGCCCGGAGGACCTGACTTGAATTCACTATTGCTCAGCTGATCAATTAGTTTCCTTGATTTTAAGCAAGCAAAAAATCTGCAGAACACCATGTGAAACAAAGAAGTAAAGTATAAGGGAGGTCTAAGGTACAGATATATATCTAATTGCAAAATAAATTAAATATGTATTTCAAAAGCATCAAAACTTATATTAACTTGTTAATGCCAAAATATTCAAAAATTTAAATATAAATCAGCAAAAGTAGCTCTGGGAGCACCAAGTTAGCAAAAATGTTTAGGATAATTGAAAATTGATTATGTTAAACATTATGGATGCATATGTAATATACAATGACCCCACACTTCATTCCCTTCATAATTCAAGCAATGTCTCTAAATATGGAAATAGTACTTTTAAAATTGATTCTAAAAATTCTCTTGCCTTGCCCCTTAGCCTATTAATATATCATCTAGAAATCACCCTATATGGGAAAGCTAATGCATTGACTAGTCTTTACTCAATAAAATATACACTCTGGAATTTGTAAAGTAAAAAATTGACATATGGAGTCAAGAGTAGAGATAGACAACTGACTGCTAGATGTAGTCTTCATTCTTAATAGGACTTCCTATGTTTTAGCTAAGCACACAGCTATCCATGTAAAGACAACATTTCTCAGTATGACTTTCTAGTAGATGTGAACATCTGCCTACACGCAGGCAGATTAGATATGAGGAAATTATACATACAACTTCACAAATATCTCCGTAAAGCTAAAGTCACTGCTTTGGACTTCTTTTGCCCTCTTGCCTCTGACCTAAAGATGGTGAGAAATGCAGCAGTTACTTTAGATCCAACACTCATGTTGGTGATTTAGAGACATTCTGCCAATGAGGATCTCTTTATGATAGCAGGAAGAGTAGCCTGCCTAAACTACTCTGTACTGCTAATAAAGACAAGTAAATTGTTCTTTGAGCTGCTGTGTTTTATGTCTCTTTGTTATAGAGTATCCTGCACCCTATCTAATACAGGGGCTAAGTGGCATTAGCTTAATGCTAGGATTTCAAATAAGCCAACCGTAGGTGGAGAGGCATTATGATAAAATGGGGAAAAATGTTTTGAAAACAAACTGACTGTCTTGGAAACCAGATATCCCATAAATGAGCTGTGGAAACTTTGACAAATTTTCCAAGAGTAGATCAATGTTAAACATTAATGATCAAGAAGCCAAGCTAGAAGAGATTTCTTAAATGATTAAACTTCTTAAAAGATAGACGGATAAAACCAAGAGAAAGGAGGAGGCAGAGAAAAAGAAATTGTTTAAATACAATATTAAGGAAACGAGGATAGGGTTTTTATGTGTCACCATAAAGAAGAAATAATGCCTAGGTATGACAAAATGATCCTTCTTTAATTATTTTTAAGCAGGTGTGAAATAGAAATGTAGCAAAAATTCCATTTGATTCTATAACCATGTTCAATCTTAAAGTTTGTTGAAATTATACTGCTAAAGAAAGAAGTAAAGGGTATGTTCCACTAGCTGTACCAAAATCTGCAATTTGATCAACAGAGATATTGCTCCCTCACTCAAAGAAAATTTCAAATTGTATATCAGAATAGTTTTTGGAAAAACTGGAAGCTTTAAATTAGGCATGAAAGCTTTCTTAAAATCATACTGTTTTCACAACCTGGAAAATTCAAAAGAGTGCTGCATTATTTGTCACTGTCATTGTTATTGCTGTCACTATGAGTAATATTAGTGTTGATATCACCAGATTTCTGTTTTATAATCATACAATTAACTATATAAGCTAAATATCATTAAAATTTATTTTACAATAAAATTTTAATTCATATATTATTATATTTTTCCCTAATAAATGATTTTGCAAAGCTATTCTACAGAGGCATTCGGTTGGTTTGAAATTAGCAATAAATAGGCACTTATGTACCATGAATCTTCTACAAGAATGTTTTATTGACAGGAAGAAGATACTGACAAAGTCAGGACCATGCACAAAATTAATCACACTGAAACAAATGTCAAGAATGTACAAGAACTTACTATAAATGTCATAAATAAACCAGTAGCAACAAGAAATGTAATGTTAAATTTTCTGATACAGACCAAAGGAGATATTCTTAAAGCGTGGATAGTGTTTTGAAAAGTAATGTTTTTCATGTGGAAGAAATATGTGCATATAAACTTACTTCTTTTCAAAAGAATCAAGTTGTCTTTCATATTGCATGCTTGATATGAACAATGGATCTGACACCAGCCTTACTTTGTCACTGGCAACACAATTGTTCAATAAACAATTATTCTTTCCCCCTGTCTGAGCTATTATTTTTTTCTTAAGTTTGGTGCCCAGAAGATGTCTTTCCAGTAATTGTTTCAAAAATAATGTATGTATTGACAATCTGAAAAATTATTGTAAAACAAACAAAAAAGCATTAGATCCTTACTTTTTGAGTAGTGAAGGACAGAGCTTTTTAAAAGATTCCCAAAGCATTTCAAAAGATTCCCATTACACCACTAACTAATCAAACAATGATTAAAATACTGTAGGAATTTATTGAATGCCTGGCTGGTTTTACCTAGGCTCTTAGATTTCAGAGTACCAGAAAATCAAGTATATTTAACCCAGTTTATATCCTGGATGGCTTTTTCTTCTTTTTTCCCACCATCCCTTCTCTTTAATAGTATGACTTTCAGAGACCCCATCCCATCTCTACTTTAGAATCACATGGCAATCAGTTTTATTAAAAAATCATTTCTCAAGTGTTTGGCAGGTCTGGCAGCTAACTTCTATTTAATAAGAAAGGAATGCTTTTGGACAAAGGAAAGATCATAAAGATGACTTGAGCCTGTGACAATGATGAAAATACAACCATGATATCTCTTTTTTGCTCTCTGTCTGTCTGCACTTCACTCCCTCCTTCCCCTTTCTCATCTGTAATTTTTCTACTTTTAAGAAAAAAAATGTAAGCACTAAATATGGAAAGGAAAAAACTGGTATCAGCCACTGCAAAACACATGAAAATATAAAGACAAGTGACATTATGAAGAAATGGCATCAAATAGTGTGCAAAATAACCAAATAGCATCATGATGAAAGGATCAAACTCACACATATTAATATTAACCATAAATGTAAATGAGCTAAATGCCCCAATTAAAAGACACAGACTGCCAAATTGGATAGAGTCAAGATCCTTCCATGTGCTGTATTGAAGAGACTCATCTCATGAGCAAAGACACACATAGGCTCTATTCAAATGAACTAAAAAATCTAGAACAAATGGATATATTCCTGGACACATACACTCTCCCAAGACTAAACTGAGAAGTTGAATCCCTGAATATATGAATAATAAGTTCTGAAATTGAGGCAGTAACAAGTAGCCTATCAACCAAAAATAGACCAGAAGGATTCATGCAAAATTTTCCAGAGATACAAAGAGGAGCTGGCACCATTCCTTCAAAAACTTTTGCAAACAATTGAAAATAAGGGACTCCTCCCTAACTCATTTTATGAGGCCAGTATTATCCTGATAACAAAACCTGGCAGAGACACAACAAAGAAAACAGATTCAGGCCAACATTCCTGATGAACATTGAGGGGAAAATCCTCAATAAAATAATGGCAAACCAAATTCACCAGCACTTGAAAAAGATTATCCACTACAACCAAGTTGGTTTCAGCTGGGATGCAAGGCTGGTTCAACATATGCTAATAAATAAACATAATTTATTACATAAAAAAACAGAACCAAAAACCACATGATTATCTCAATAGATACAGAAAAAGTCTTTGATAAATTAAACATACCTTCAAGTTTAAAACTCTCAATAAACTACATATTTATGAAACATCTCTCAAAATAATGATTGCTATTTATTATGAACCTACATCCAGTATCCACTAAGTAGGCAAAACTGGAAACATTCCCTTTGGAAACTACCACAAGACAAGGATGCCCTCTCTCACACCTCCTTTTCAACATAGTATTGGAAATTCTGGACAGGTTAATTGGGCAAGAGACAGAAACAAAGCATATTCAAATAGGAAGAGAGGCAGTCAAATTGTCTCTGTTGGCAGATGACATAATCCTATATTTAGAAAACCCTATCTTCTCAGCCCCCAAACTCCTTAATCTGACAAGCAATTTCAACAAACTCTCAGGAAACAAAATACGTAAAAATCATATGCATTCCTGTACACCAACAATAGACAAGTAGAGAGCCAAATCACAAATGAACTCACATTTACAATTGTTACTAAGAGAATAAAATACTTTGGAATACAGCTAACAAGGGATGTGAAGGACCTTTTCTTTTTTATTAATGTATTTTATTGCATTTTAGGTTTTGGGGTACTGTGAAGAACATGCAAGATCATTGCATAGGTACATACATGGCAGTGTGGTTTGCTGCCTTCCTCCCCATCCCTATATCTGGTATTTCTCCCCATGTTATCCCTCCCCAACTCTCCACCCCCTGCTGTTTCTCCTCTAGTTACCCACTGCAGACCCCAGTGTGTGATGCTTTCCTCCCTGTGTCCATGTATTCTCATTGTTCAACACCTTTTCAAGGAAAACTACAAACCTTTGCTCAAGGAAATAAGAAAGAAAACAATCAAATGGAAAACATTCCACCCTCGTGGGTAGAAAAAATCAGTATTATGAAAATGGCCATACTGTCCAAAGTAATTTATATATTCAATGCTATTCTCATTATATTACCATTACATTCTTCACAGAATTATAGAAAAAAGAAACTTTAATATTAATATGGAACCAAATAAGAGCCCACATAGCCAAGGCAATCCTGAGCAAAATGAACAAAGCCAGATACATCACACTACCTGACTTCAAACTATACTACAAGGGCACAGTAACAAAAACAGCATGACACTGGTACCAAAACAGGAATATAGATGAGTGGAACAGAAGAGAGACCTTAGAAATAGGACTGCACATCTACAATTCATCTAATCTTCAGCAAACCTGACAAAAACAAGCAATGGGGAAAAGATTCCCCTTTTAATATATGGTGCTGGGAAATCTGGTAGCCATATGCAGAAAACAGAAACTGGACCCATTCTTTACTTCTTATACAAAAATTAACTCAAGATGGATTACAGACTAAAATGTAAAACCCAAAACCATAAAAACACTAGAAAAAAATTATAGGTAATATGATTCGGAACATAGGCATAGGCAAAAAGTTCCTGACAAAAATGCCAAAAGCAGTTGTAACAAAAGCCAAAATTGACAAATGGGATCTAATTAAACTAAAGAACTTCTGCACAGCAAAAGAAACTATCATCAGAGTGAACAGGCAACCTACAGATTAGAGAAAATTTTGCAATCCACGCATCTGACAAAGGTCTAATATCGAGAATTTACAAGAAACATAAACAAATTTACAAAATAAAAACAAACAACCCCATCAAAAAGTGGGCAAAGTATATGAACAGACACTTCTCAAAAGAAGACATTAATGTGGCCAAGAAAACATATTAAAAAAACCACATCATATATTATTAGAAAAATGTAAGTCAAAGCCACAATGAGATACCATCTCATGCCAGTTAAAATGGTGATTATTAACAAGTCAAGAAACAGCAGATGCTGGCAAGGCTGTGGAGCAGTAGGAATGCTTTTACATTGTTGGTAAGAATGTAAATTAGTTCAGTCAGTGTGGAAGATGATGTAGAGATTCCTCAAGGATTCAGAACCAGAAATACCATTTGACCCAGCAATCCCGTTACCAGATAATGTACTCAAAAAAATATATCATTCTACTATAAAGACACATGCACACATATGTCAATTGCAGCACTGTTCATAATAGCAAAGTAATGGAACCCACCCAAATAGTAGAATGGATAAAAAAAATGATAGACTGGATAAAGAAAATTTGGTACATATACACCACGAAATACTTTGCAGCCACAAAAAGCAATGAGATCACATCCTTGCAGGGATAGCTAGAAGCCATCATCCTCAGCAAACTAACACAGGAACAGGAAACCAAAAACTGCATGTTCTCATTCATAAGTGAGAGTTGAATAGTGATAACACATGGAGACTGGCAGGGGAACAATACACACTGGGTCCTGTCGGGGAGGGGAGGGGCAGCATCAGGACAAATAGCTAATGGATGAGGAGCTTAAAATCTAAGTGATGGGTTGATAGGGGCAGCAAACCACCATGACCCATATATATATAACAAAGCTGCACGTTCTGCACGTATATTCCACAACTAAATATAAAAAAAAAGTCATTTCAATTTTTTCTTCTAAATTTGAAATCTGTTTTCCTTCTTTAAACTATGTTTCAACAAACAAGGACAGAAAGTATAATCATGATGGAAATGACTTTGTGGTCAGTAAAATACTGCAGGGGTTACTGTAGTTCTTGTTAATGTATTTGCACAAGTTTATCTAGTCTCATGTTTTTTCTATAGTAACGTATACTGCTAGCTGAAAGTAAAATGATGTGAGAGAATCAGTCATCTCTGATTCTTTAATAAGCATATTCTTGCTATTTTCCCTTCACTTAATTTGTCTCATTTCTATTTTCCCTGCTTATATAGTCTGGATAGAATCGCCTACTAAAAGTAATCCCCATGGATTTAGTAACCCTCAAACAGATAGATTCATTTTCCAAAGTAACTCATCACTTCTGGTGCGGTATCTATGAAGATCACACATTGATGTCTTGACTAACACACATCTCAAAGTAGAAAAATAAAAGCAATTGTGATGCCAAGGTTTAAATAGTGCTTATAAAAGAAAAAGAAAAATGTTTTAGTTTTTTTTTTTTTTCAGATCTAAAGTTCCAAAGAGAAAAAACACTTACAGAACTTAGCTACTAGTACAAGAATTGACATAGTAGGTCAGAAATGTAATAGAAACCATAAAACAAAGAATTCTAGAGCTCAAACTAGGTGAATATGAATAGAGACCAAGATGAAAATGGAAAGAGCAAAACATTTTGACCACTAGGTGATATTCTATGTGGTAAAGCTGTTATATATGTAGCACATATAAATTATCACTCTTTAAATTGAGCAAGAGCTTTCATGTGGCAAACATTATCCAATTGAAGGAACTTATAAGGTCTGGAAGGAAACCCCATTGTCTACACTAAATTGCCAGTCCAATGAAGGTTGGCCATTAGTGCCAACTTGACAGATTTGCATGAATCTATTTTAAAGAAAGACTAGAATGATGAAATACCCTATTTATCATACTTACTGGTACCCTATACAAGTTGTGTGTAAGGAACAGATAGCAAATATTTACAAATTTCTAGGCCATAAGGTCTCCAATACAACTACTCAACTCTGAGTGGTACCTTGAAAGTAGTAATAAACAATATGTAAATAAATGATCTCTAGGCTGTATTTGCCATGTGCTTACATTGGATGACCTCTGTTCCAAAGAACTATACTTTGACAAACACTTTAACTTGTTGCATTTTAAAATGTTTATTTTCCAGAACTCCACAAAGATAGCTGAATAGAAACAGCTCCAGAGCACAGTTCCCAGCCAGAGTAACACAGAGGGTGAGTGATCACTGCATTTCCAACCTAGGTACCAGATGCATCTCAATGGGTGTAGCCAAATGAGGGTGAGCTGACGCAGGGTGGGTTGCTCACCCTGGAAATGCAGCGAACCAGAATACACCCCCTCCTACCCAATGGAGGGCATCAGGGGCTTTTCTGGCCACTCCAGCACTACAGTTCAGATACTGCGCTTCTCCCATGGTCTTTGCAGCCTACAGACCAGGAGATTCCTGCTGACCAACAAGCACCACTGGTTTCCAGCACAAAAACCCACACAAATCTAGGCAGCCATTTTAACTGGCTTCTGGAATGCCTGTGGGAGAGAGCTGCATATTCCCCTGAAAAAGAGGGGTCTGAAGACAAGGAGCCAGGTGATCTGACTTGGTGGGTCCCACCCCCACAAAGACCAGCAATCTGAAAAGCATTGGCTTGAGAGTTTCACAGCCAGTGCAGCAATTTGAGCTCCACCGAGAACAGTCGAGCTCCATGGGGGAAAGGGTATTTGCGATTACTGAGGCAGTTCGCCATTACCAGGGCAGTCTGTCATTACCAAGGCAATCCTCCATTACCAAAGCAGTCCACCATTACTGAGGCAGTCCATCATTACTGAGGCAGTTCTAACCTTACCTGTGTTAACAAAACTGCAAGGACATTTACAGAGCAGTTGGACAGAGCCCACAGAAGCTCAGCAGGCAGACTATGACTAGACTCCCTCCTAGCTGGGCAGGGCATCTCTGAAAAAAGGAAGCAACACACGAGGGACTTATAAATAAAGCCCCTCCTTCCTGGAACAGAGTACCTGGGAAAAGAGGCAGTTTGTGAGTTCCACTGAAGCAAACATAAACATTCCTGCCCAGCAGCTCTGAATGGAACCACAGAGCTCCCAGCACAGTACTTCAGCTCTGATAAGGGACAGACTACCTCTTCAAGCATCTCTCTAAACCCCATATATCCAAAGAGGCACCTCACTGGATCACCTGGCTGACATCTAGGAGGTATCCTACTGGGATGAAGAAACCAGAAGAAGGAACAGGCAGCAACCCTTACTGTTCTGCAGACACCATGGGTGATTCCCAGGTAAGCAGGATCTGGAGTGGACCTCCAGCAGTCCTGCAGCAAAGAGGTCTGACTGTTAGAAGGAAAACTTAAAACCAGAAAGAAATAGCTTCAACATCAAGAGAAAAGATGTCCACTCAGAGACCCTATCCAAAAGTCACCAACTTCAAAGACCAAAGGTAGATAAATACATGAAGATGGGAAGAAACCAGCAAAAAAAGGATGAAATCACCAAAAAACAGAATGCCTCTCCTCCTCCAACGATCACAACTCCTCACCAGCAAGGGAACAAAGCTGGATGGAGAATGAGTCTGATGAATTGACAGAAACAGGCTTCAGAAAATGGGTAATAACAAACTTATCTGAGCTAAAAGAACATGTTCTAACCCAATGCAAAGAAACTAAGAACCTTGAGAAAAGGTTAGATGAAATGCTATCTACAATAACCAGCTTAGAGAAAAACATAAATGACTTGATGGAGCTGAAAAACACAGCATAAGAACTTCACTAATCATACATATGTTTCAATAGCCAGATCTATCAAGCAGAAGAAAGGATATCAGTGATTGAAGATCAACTCAATGAAATAAAATGAGAAGACAAGATTAGAGAAAAAAGAGTGAAAAGAAATGAACAAAGGCTGTAAGAAATATGGGATTATGTGAAAAGACCTAATCTACGTTAGATAGGTGTACCTGAATGTGACAGAGAGAATAAATCTAAGCTGGAAAACACTCTTTAGTTGTTTTGTGGAAGGAGAATTTCCACAACCCAGCAAGACAGCACAATGTTCAAATCCAGGAAATACAGATAACACCAAGATATTCCTCAAGAAGAACAACCCCAAGGCACATAATCATCCGATTCACCAGGGTTTTATTGAAGGAAAAAATGCTAAGGGCAGCCAGAGAGAAAGGTTGGGTTACCCACAAAGGGAAGCCCATCAGACTCACGATGAATCTCTTGGCAGAAACCCTACAAGCCAGAAGTGAGTGGGGGCCAGTATTCAACATACTTAAAGAAAATAACTTTGAACCTAGAATTTCATATCCAGCCAAACTAAGTTTCAGAAGTGAAGGATAAATAAAATACTTTACAGACAATCCTTTAAATCCTTTGCTGAGAGATTTAATCACCACCAGGCCTGCCTTGCAAGAGCTCCTATAGGAAGCACTAAACATGGAAAGGAACAACCAGTGCCAGTCACTGCAAACATGTACCAAATGATAAAGAACATCGACACAATGAAGAACCTGCATCAATTAACAGGCAAAACAACCAGCTAGTATCAAAATGGCAGGATCAAACTCATACAAAACAATGTTAACTTTAAATGTAAAAGGGCTAAATGCCCCAGTCAAAAGACACAGACTGGTAAATTGGATGAAGATTCAAGACCCATAGGTGTTCTGTATTCAGAAGAGCCATCACACTTGAAAATACACAGATAGACTCTAAATAAAGGGATGGAGGAAGATTTACCAAGCAAACGGAGAGTAAAAGAAGCAGGAGTGGCAATCCTAGTCTCCAATAAAACAAACTTTAAACCAAGTTCTTAATGACCTACAAAGAGACTTAGATTTCCACACAATAATAGTGAGAGACTTTAACACTCCACTATCAATATAAGACAGATCAACAAGACAGAAAGTTAACAAGCATATCCAGGACTTGAACTCAGATCTGGACCAAGTAGACCTAATAGACATCTACAGAGGTCTTCACCCAAATCCACAGAATATGTATTCTTCTCAGCACCACATTGTACTTATTCTAAAATAAGCTACCTAATTGAAAATAAATCACACCTGAGCAAATTTAAAAAAAAACAGAAATCATAACAACCAGTCTCTCAGACAGCAGTGCAATCAAATTCGAACTCAGGATTAAGAAACTCACTCAAAACTGCACAACTACATGGAAACTGAACAACCTGCTCCTGAATGACTACTGGATAAATAATGAAATGAAGGCAGAAATAAAGATGTTCTTTGAAATCAATAAGAACAAAGATATAACATACCAGAATCTCTGGGACATACCAGAATTTCTCCAGAGGAGAAATTTATAGCACTAAATGCCCATATAAGAAGTGTGGAAAGATCTAACATCAACACACTATCATGAAAATTAAGGAGCTAGAGGAGCAAGATCTAACAAATTCAGATCAGAACAGAACTGAAGGAGATAGAGACACAATAAAACCTTCAAAAAATCAATAAATTAAGGAGCTGGTTTTTTGAAAAGATCAACAAAGTGTATAGACTGCTAGGCAGACTAATAAAAATGAAAAGAGAGAAGAATCAAATAGATGCAATAAAAAATGATAGAGGGAATATCACTACTGATTCCACAGAAATACAAACTACTATCAGATTACTACAAACAACTCTATGTACTTAATCCAGTAAATCTAGAGGAAAGGGATAAATTTCTGGACAACAATTCCTGGACACTTACACCCTCCCAAGACTAAACCAGGGAGAAGTTCAATCCCTGAATAGACCAATAACAAGGTCTGATGTACAGGCAGCAAATAAAAGCCTACCAGCCAAAAAAAGTCCAGGTCCAGATGGGTTCACAGAGGAATTCTACCAGACATGCAAAGAGGGACTGGTACCACTCCTTCTGAAATTATTCCAAACAATAAAAAAGAGGGAATCCTCCTTAACTCATTTTTATGAAACCAACATCATCCTGATACCAAAACCTGGCAGAGATACAAATAAAAAAGAAAAGTTCAGGCCCATATCCATGAGGAAAACTGATGTAAAAATCTTTAATAAAATACTGGCAAACTAATTGGAACAGTACATCAAAAAACTTACCCATAGCAATCAAGTAGGCTTCATCCTGGGGATGAAAGGCTGGTTCAACATATGCAAATTTATAAATTTAATCCATCACATAAACAGAACCAAAGACAAAAACCACATGATTATCTCAAAAGATGCAAGAAGGCCTTCGACAAAATTCAACAGCCCTTTATGCTAAAAATACTTAAAAGCTAGGTATCAATGGAACGTGTCTCAAAATAATAAAAGTTATTTATGACAAACCCACAGCCAATATCATATGGAATGGGCAAAATTTCAAAAGGAAGCATTCCTTTTGAAAACTGGCACTAGATAAGGGAGTCATCTCTGACCATTCCTATTCAACATAGTATTGGAAGTTCTAGCCAGAGCAATCAGGCAAGAAAAAGAAATAAAGGGTATTTAATAAGGAAAAGAAGAAGATAAATTGTCTCTATTTGCAGATGACATGATTGTTTATTTAGAAGACCCCATCTCCTCAGTCCAAAATCTCCTTAAAATAGTGAACAACTTCAGCAAGGACTCAGGATACAAAACCAATGTGCAGAAATCACAAACATTCTTATACACCAATTACAGACAAACAGAGACAAATCATGTGCAAACTCACAATCACAATTGCTACAAAGAGAATAAAATACCTAGAAATACAAGTAAAAAGAGGCTGTGAAGAACTTTAAGAACAACTGCAAACCACTGCTCAAGGAAATAAGAGAGGTCACAAACGGAGAAACATTCCATGCTCATGGTTAGGAAGAATCATTATCATGAAAATGGCCATGTTGTCCAAAGTAATTTACAGATTCAAAGCTATCCCCATCAAACTGCCACTGACCTTCACAGAATTGGAAAAACAACACCTTAAACTTAATATGAACCAAAAAAGTGCCTGCATACTCAAGTCAATTCTAAGCATAAACAACAAAGCTGGAGACCTCAAGCTACCTGACTTCAAACTATACTACAAGTCTACAGTAATCAAAGCAAAACTGGTACCAAAACAGAGATATAGACCAATGGAACAGAACAGAGGCTGGCCTCAGAAGTAACGCCACACATCTACAACCATCTGATCTTTGACAAACCTGACAAAAACAAGCAATGGGGAAAGGTTTACCTTTTTAATAAATAGAATAGGGAAAACCGGTTAGCCATGTGAAGAAAGCTGAAACTGGACCCTTATACAAAAATTAACTCCAGATGGATTAAAGATTTAAATATAAGATCTAACACCATAAGGACACCCTAGAAGAAAACCTAGGCAATACCATTCAGTACATAGGCATAGGCAAAGATTTCATGACTAAAACACCAAAAGCATTGGCAACAAAAGCCAGAATAGACAAATGATATCTAATTAAACTAAAGAGCTTCTGCACAGCAAAAGAAATAATCATTAGAGTGAACTGACAACCAACAGAATGTGAACAAATTTTTGCAAGCTACCATCCGACAAAGAGCTAATATCCAGAATCTACAAAGAACTAAAACCAATATATAAGAAAAAAAAAAAAAAACATCAAAATGTGGGCAAAGATATGAACACACACTTTTCAAAAGAAGACATTTATGTGGTCAATAAACATATGAAGAAATGCTCATCATCACTGGTCATTAGAGAAATGCAAATCAAAACCACATTGAGGTAACATCTCACACCAGTTAGAATCATTAAAAAATCAGGAGACAATAGATGCTGAAAAGGACGTGGAGAAATAGGAATGCTTTTACATCTTTGGTGGGAGAGTAAATTAGTTCAACCATTGTGGAAGATAGTGTGATGATTCCTCAAGGATCTCAAAATAGAAATACCATTTAACCCATTACCAATCCCATTACCCAGGTATATACCCAAAAGGTTGTAATTCGATCTATTATAAAGATACATGCACACACATGTTCATTGTGGCACTGTTTACAATAGCAAAGACATGGAACCAACCCAAATGCCCATCAATGATTGACTGGACAAGGAAATGTGGCACATATATACCATGGAAGACTATGCAGCCATAAAAAAGGATGAGTTCATGTCCTTTGCAGGGACATGGATGAAAATGGAAACCACCATTCTCAGCAAACTGACACTAAAACAGAAAACCAAACACAGCATGTTCTCTCTCCTAAGTGGGTGGTGAATAATGAGAACACATGGCCACAGGAGGGAAACATCACACATGGGGTCTGTAGATGGGGAGGGATTGCAGGGGGTGGAGAGATTGGGAAGGGATAACATTAGGAGAACTACCTAATATAGGCGATGGGGGATGGAGGCAGGAAACCTCCATGGCAAGTGTGTACCTATGTAACAATCCTGCAAGATCTGCATGTGTACCCCAGAACTTAAACTAAAATTAAAAAAATGAATAAATAGGATAAAAAAATATTTTATAAATTCATGATAAGGTAGTGAGAGGCTGTTGGCACCGAGATGCTCAATTCTCATTGCAATGCACAAAATTCATGGTAGAGACACTTAGAAAATTTAATAATCAAGTTGCAAATATATTGGACATTAAACATTTATATGCTTTCTCTGTAACATTTTTTTCTCTTTTGGACATAATATAAGGCATGCAGATAAACTGAGTTAATATTTGAGAACGGTGGCTAAAAGGAGGATGTGCTCAGTATTGCTTATAAAGCAATTTAGTTTATTTAGTTTATTTCACATTGGAAATCCTTTTTTTTCCTTTTTTCAGGATTTTTGACTGTTAGCAACCTATTTTTCTAATGGTTCTTGTTTTATTTTCAAATACTTTGTACTTCAGTAGCTTCTGAGAGAGACATATTTGCAAATATTTTAGCAGCTGTCCACTGATTTTTAAAGAGATTTATAATTCCATTTTCTAATTTTGCTCAAAGTTAGCAACTGAAATTCTAGGTCTATGACATTTAAGTCACATTAATATTAATGACAAGTTTTATGAGCAAATTACAATGTCTGTGAGTTTCAAGCTCCCTAAAGTCTAATTCTACAAAAATTAGATGTTGGCATTATTATTTTAAATAACCATTGAGTTTCCATTAATTGTCAAAAAATGTTTTTACCTTTCTAAAAGGTAACTCCTCTTTTTAACTTTTCTAATTCAAGATAACTAAATCCATTTCCAGCTCAACTTGAAAAGTCACCTGTATGCATAATACATTCACTGAAAATTTCAACCTCTTCCCTAACAGAATAATCATTCATAAGGCCTCGTGACTGGAAGCAACAATTCTGTAATGGAAGTGTCACTGTAACCTTAAATATAGTGTTCACCACTGTGAAAACTGCAATAACAGATGCTCGCAAATGCCTGGTGTGATGAATCAATGCAGAGAAAGAAGGAGAGAAAGAGGTCTGTGTAGGTGTTTGTGTGGAGTGCTTCACAAACACATAGTAAACAGATGGCAATGACAGTGCATTCTGGGAAAAGTTTGACTTTTTACACCGTGTGGACTTCCCTGATACCTGCAGTTGTCTATACATCAAATGGACAAGATAATGAAGATTCAAAGCCAAGTGGAAAAAAAAAAAGAAAGAAAGAAATCAGAATGACTTTACTGCTATCACTCTGATGATGAGAACAAAAGAAAGCAGGTAATAAAAATGAGCAAATGAGATAGGGAAGCTGTTTTTAAAAAGGTCAGTCAATATACATTGACTGAGCTGTCTGACATATTTTGTGGTCTAAAATAGCTCATAATCTATTTACTTTTTATTTTTTCCTAATGTTATATTAAATATGATTTTCCAGTTAAGTCATTTCTGGTATCTTTTATAAAAGAAAAATAGATTACACTTCATGTTTTTATTACAATGAAATAGGCAATTCAGGCTAACTTTTCCTCCAAGGAAAATTGGAGATACAGGTTGAAACATTTAAAATGCTTGATGTTTTGAGACACTTTCCCCAGGAGTATTTGCTGATTCTCAAAATGAAAGGTTAAGTAGCCCTTTTGACAATCTCATAGGTTCAGAAAAAGAGAGACTAGAATCCAGAAATACTCCACGACAGGGGCTAGAGGGTCACAGTTAAACATTATTTACATTAGAAAGTGACCCTGAGAGGCTGCAGTCTAGATAAAGCCAGAAGGCAATCTTATATAGAATTCTGCTTAGCTTCAGATCATTACAGTTCCTGAAACTGGATTGAGATGATCCAAGATTAATAGTACTATAGGTCCCGAATCAAAATAAAACATTTCTATAGAAGAAAATGTTTCTTGACATCAAATAATAACATACTTCGGCAAATAAAATATACAACACATAAAAATAACCAGGACCATAAAACAGGACGTTATGAATAAAAGCCAGCCCCAAACAGTGAGCAGTATCGACTAATCTATGTGACTATGATGTTGGAGTTATGAACATGGATATTAAATGACTATAAATGAACTATTTTGAAGTAAATATATAAAATATGTGTTTAACAAGAAAAATATAAGGTTTTTTCAGAAATTTGAAAAACCTACTTAAAGATGCAAAATACAACAGAATTAATAACTCAAACTGCTTGGATAACAGCAGATTAGCCAAAGCTCAAGTTAGTCAATTGAAACATAAGTAAGAGGAAAAATATCCAGGTCAAAATATAGAAAATGAGAATAATGGAAAATGTGGTAAACAAGGTATGAGACAAAGATAATATACTAAGTACTAAAATACCTACAATTGTTGTCATAGAGAGACGGGATAGGTAAAATGAATCAGAATTAATGCTTAATAAAGTAATTAATGGCTGAGAAATTTCCAAACTTGATGAAAGATGTGAAACCACAAATTAAAAAACTCTGATCCAAAGCAGTAAAATGTAAAGCAATACATTTTGGGAAATGTTTCATGTTTCTGCTTGACTTATAAGAGGAGGCACTGATTGGCTTTGTTCTGGACTATTTTTACATGGATGTCCTTATAGTACTTAGCTTAGGATGACATATTACCTCCACTCCAGAGCATAGTGCAAGTTTCTGTCTGCCTCAATATAACAAAGGTAAAGCTACAAATTCTCATGTTCCCTAAATTCAGGGTCACTCACTTGAAATGTAGCTTGCTAAGTGTTCAGGTGTCATACTGTGCTCTATTTATCATTATGTGGGAATTGGGACTTAGGGAACTTGGACTAATGTTAATTGTCTGGCTAGTGCTAATGCTGTGAAATATAAAGTCCTTTGCCCTTGACCTAGCAGTATCCTGTCTTCCGGCTGCATTCATGAATTGAGGCAAGCTAACTGTATTAGTTTGCAAGTACAGTGAAAATAGCAGATCTTTATTTGACAGTTTTTGACATATACACTCAGTGAAAGTGCACAAAACCAAAGAAAAACAAAAATGTAAAACTCAGCAAGAGAAAACTGTCAGATTAAAATGAAATAAAAAAAAGTAGACTACAGCTAAATTTCCATGATTTTTATGGCCAGAAGATAATGGAATGATGTCAGTGAGTTCTGAAACAAAGTAGCAACATAGAACTGATCAAAACATCCTTAAGATTCACGATCATTTTAAACAAACAAATCTGAGAAAATGTATTACCAGCAGATACAGAATGAAGGAATTCTGAAAGGTATTCTGACAAGTAAATGTTATAAATAGAAGTAGCTAGATGCAAGAATAATTTAAAAATTTAGAAAGGTAAGCAATTGTAAAAAAAATATAATAAATATTTATACAACAATGATAATGTGTGTTGTTTGAAATATACAGCTAATTAAAATAAAAGAAAACAATGACATTTGGGTTGGGAAAGAGTTCGTGGTATTAAGTATTCTAAGGTGATCTTTTTCTAGAAAAAGGGTTAAGATAACGCATAACATTTTTTATATGAATGGGATGCATGATATAATCTGTAGAATAATTCTTAAAAAAGTTATATTTACTGATAAGAGATGAGAAAAGACAGAAATTGAATTAAAATTCTTACTTCAAATACATCTCAATATGGAAGAGACCCACAGAAGCTTAACCTAGATGTATTTATAGATTTTTTTCTTCATCTTTACTTGGGAAGAGACCCACAGATGCTTAAACTAGATGAGTTTATCGAATTTTATTCATCTTTACACAGGAAGATTTCCGTTAAAGTTTAAAGAATCTTGCATATTCTCAAACTTTGATATGCAGAAAAATTTTCTGTAGCCAAAGTAAAATTAAAGCAAGTCCTTGTCATGCTAAGATTAATAAAATCTCCTAAACTATCTTTGAATAATGGTGCTCAGAAGACCTAAACACATACTTTACATTTGTTTACAAAACTAAATACATTGCAATATTTTAGAATCCTCTATATTACTACAAATTAATACTATTATTTTGTAAATTTCATAATATTAAAACATTTGACATTTGAAACAAACCCACAGCAATCCTTAGAAATTTTTTTCACAGCATAAAAAAGAGAATGAACTATTTTAAAATAATAATAGTAATAATACTTATGAGAATAAAAGTATTTCTTTTTCTTTACCCAACTAAGTCGAACATAAGGAAAAACAAACAATAAAATTAAGTCAAGATTGTATTTAAGTTTAAGCCACTAATTCTTTAAAACTGTGTTTCGGGCCAGGCGCAGTGGCTCACGCCTATAATCCCAGCATTTTGGAAGGCCGAGGCGGGTGGATCACGAGGTCAAAAGATCGAGACCATCCTGGTCAACAAGGTGAAACCCTGTCTCTACTGAAAATACAAAAAATTAGCTGGGCATGGTGGTGTGCATCTGTAGTCCCAGCTACTCGGGAGTCTGAGACAGGAAGTTTGATTGAACCCAGAAGGTGGAGGTTGCAGTGAGCCGAGATCGTGCCATTGCACTCCAGCCTGTGTAACAAGAGCAAAACTCCAATTAAAAAAAAAAACAAAAAAACTGTGTTTCATGTATGGCAGTGGAGGGATGCCCATATTTCTCTTGATTCTAGTTATTAAACCAATGTAAATATATGTTGAGCCATTACAAATAGCTGGTAGTTACCTATTTTGACATGTGAAAATGAATATTTCATTTAATGAGTATTTTAATAATATTTCAAATATTTGGAAGCCTTTAACAGATATTCTGTAAACCATAATGATCAAAGTATTATTTTTCTGACACTCAAATCTGGCAGCTCTTAAGCTTTTATTAAAAGAAACAACTACTAAAAACTCTTGAGTACAAGCTTCAGGAATGAATGTCAAAAATATAAACCAAGATTTGGAGATTCCTACTAGGTTACAGAACACATTATATTTATTCTTGGAAAAGAAAACTGCTGGCCAAGCACAGTGGCTCACACCTGTAATCCCAGCACTTTGGGAGGCTGAGACAGTCGGATTGCCTGAGGTCAGGAGTTCAAGACCAGCCTGGACAACATGCCGAAACCTGTCTCTACTAAAAAACACAAAGATTAACCTGGCATGGTGGCCAGTGCCTGTAATTCCAGCTACTTGGGAGGCGGAGGCAGGATAATTGCCTAAACCCTGGAGGTGGAGGTTGCAGTAAGCCAAGATCACACCACTGTACTCCATCCTGGGCCATAAGTGTGAAACTCCATCTTAAGAAAAAAAAAGAAAAGAAAAGGAGACTGCTGTGTATGCGTGCTTATATATATATATGCATATATGTGTGTGCATTTACACATATGCATGCATCTACATGTATGTGTATTTACAAATTTGTGCATATATGAAGTATATTCACATATCTTTACATATGTATGTAAAGGATGATAAATGAGCATTTTATTTATTATTGAAATATAAATAGATTTGGATAATAAATGATATGCTTACACCATATATGTATATATATGTTTAAATATATGTATATATATTTATATATGTATATATATGGAGTGAGCATATCATTTATTGTCCAAACCTATTTATGTTTGAGAATGAAATAAATTGGTTTTTATAATTACCCTAAGGGAATAGTGTAAAACAGAGTGTTTCTGGGAAAACCAGAATGTATGTCTAGCCTATATAAATAGCAATTGACTTTCCTTAATCAAAGGAGAATATTGTAGAAAAAAGAACAATATAAGCAACATATTTTCTTCTTTCTAATTTGCTACTGGTGGAAGTCTATTTACAGTGAATGATCACTACTTCTCTTAACCATTGAATGTGTGCATATCATATATAGCACTTACACTTTTATTGTATGTCAAGTAGGTGTTGTGTCATAGTTCCTAAGTAACACCATAATATGCTTAAAATTTTTGCAACATTTTTATTGCATAACAGCATCAAAAAGTAGTCCACCTGTTTACTCATGTGTTATACCACTCAATATTTATAAGACATAAAGTTTATTAAGCCTGATTTTAATTTCAGATTCCAACACTGTAGATATTACCATATAGGTATAAAATTATTTAGATCATCAGAAACTAATGGTTAATAAAAATTACATGTTAAAAATGTTAGTAAAATATTTATAGAGTCCTATTTGCAAGTATATTTTGGTAATTTTTTCTCTTACAAACTGGTGGCATTACAATACAAAACACTGTAAGTGATGCTCACCTTAAACAAGCTGAGCCGTGATTTAGGTCTCAATACATTTCTACCTGTTTCCTCAAGAGATATGTTTTTATTCAGAGCAGGGGTTGGAAAAGGAACCAATATAACTAATAAAGCTGTCTGATCCTAAGGCCTGATGTCAGAACAGCCAAAGCAGCTGCTGACTTCATCAGTATTTAAGAGTTACCGGAGCTGAGAATGTTTTCTAGTTGAGCATTGCTCCAGTTCTTTGAATCAACTGCGATGAATTCCTGGAGCTTGACCACAATACAATTTTCACACTTAGCAACTGTAAAATTGTTAAAGCGATATCTTTCCACACGGTTTATCCATTATTACTGCTAAGTTTGGCATACCACCTTAGTTACGGGCTTTAAATGCCACTTTCATCACTTCCCAGGGTAACCTGGGCCATGAAATCGGAAAATCAGATAATTTTCTGGTCCATTTTCTTCTTTTTTTTGGATAACATTAGATTTTGCTACGCTTGACTGACAAATCTCATTTAGGATTCAAGGAGAGGCCTGAGCCCTGACCTCTTTAAGAAGTGGGAGGTGAGATGTTTTAGGCAGTGAAGAGGAAGAAAAGACCAATTTCAACTCATCACATAAAGGAAATTAGTGATTAATTCACACTGTGAGACAAAAATACTTGTAAAAGTATAAAGAGTCTTTTAGTGTCAGGTCACAACATTATTTAAGATTCTTTAAAAAATACCAATCATGTTCAAGAGTTTTTCTCTGCATGCTTTGTTTCCTCTCAAATTATATTTCTAGGTGTGTTAAATTGTAAGGCACAAAGTCCAAGTCAAATTTATTTTTACCTAATTAAATATAATTCATAATTAATAGAAAAAAATTTTTTAGTAAATAAGCAATATGACAGTAATATAGATACATTTTCCAGGACATATTAAGACAAATGGTTTTATTATTTAGAAGTAAGATGCTTAGTTGCTGGATTGTCTAATTTCGCTATATTACCTACTTTGGGAGACATTTTACATAGAATGGCTACATATTCCATTTTAGATAGAATAGCTACAGTTGGAGACAATGAAAATCATGGGTGGCAAGTGCCTCAAAATTAATGTCTCCCAGATGTATTAATACAATCAATACTTCTCTGACTATGGCAGGTTTAAAAACTCAATGATGAGTTTAGGGATAATTTGGCATTTTGAAATTTATCTCTTTCTACGCAATTTTAGATTAAGTTCATAGAAAGAAGAAGCTCAATTGGATATACAATGTGAATTTGAACTAGTAAATGGATCACTGTGCCAGCTAAGCCATCTCCTTGCCTTCAAAGTCTTTTTCTTTTTATCTTTTTTTAAATTGCATTTTAGGTTTTGGGGTACATGTACAGAACACGCAAGATAGTTGCATAGGTACACACAGGGCACTGTAATTTGCTGGGCCTTCACCCACATCTGGAATTTCTCCCCATGCTATCCCTCCCCAACTCCTCCCCCCCCACTGTCCCTCCCCTATTCCCCCCAATAGACCCCAGTGTGTAGTGCTCCCCTCCCTGTGTCCATGTGTTCTCATTGTTCATCACCCGCCTATGAGTGAGAACATGCGGTATTTTGCACACGAATGTTCATTGCAGCACTGTTTACAATAGCAAAGACCTGGAACCAACCCAAATGCCCATCGATGATAGACTGGACTGGGAAAATGTGGCACATATACACAATGGAATATTATGCAGCAATCAAAAACGATGAGTTCATGTCCTTTTAGGGACATGGATGAATCTGGAGAACATCATTCTCAGCAAACTGACACAAGAAAAGTCCTTTTCAACACTGTAAGGTTATTTGATTTAAATACAGAAACTTAGAAGAAGGATGATACCTTCAAGGACAACCTGGCTTAACGTGATTGTTACTTTATGTCTTCTTCATATAACGTTTCTTTTTAAAGTTCTATTACTCAATAATTGCATTTCCAGTAATTATTTTATATCATATTATTTTATATCACTGAAGTTCTAGTTACTTCAAAAAGAATACTTAGTTGTCCTCAGAATAAGTTGAAATTCATTTCTAAAGTAGTGTTATGTGTGAAGAAACATGGATCACAGTATCTGTATAAAGTGTTAAATAAATATTTGTGAAATATTGGGAGATTTCCCTTAATCTCTCTGGCTGTATAAATATTGCAGTGCATATATTACATTTTCAGATGTAGGACCTCAAATGTTTTGAAATGAATTATATATGGAGAGATTCACAGTTGCCTAAAAATTTAAATAACTTACTTTTCCACAAAATGAAAAATCTTTGGGTAATATGGCAAAGTGCAGCATCCTAATAGAAAATTCTCGTGGTTTGATGTCATTTTTTGTATTAGCTACATTTCTGAGCAACTGTACAAAGCAAACATAATAACAAAGTTTTTAAGCCTCCAAATTTCATTACATTTTCATGAAGAATATTTCTTAGCAAAATAAGTTGTCTGCGGTATAAAAGAGAAATTATTATGTATCTACAAATTTCAATATTTATTTCAAAATGTACAATTATTTTACCCTGTCTTTCCAATTTCATATATCTTTTGGAGAGTCCAAGAAAGTAAGGAAAATAAAAATTAAGAAACTTGTATTTCAACAAATCTCAGAAGTCAGAGATACACATTTTCATTTGAAAGCTTATATATATAACATGAATATACATATAATAATCATATATGTTGTATAACTAAAATACATCATTTTTTCAATTTTATGTTATTTTGATTTTATTAATTACATGAGGCTTTATTATATACTTGGCTGTAATTCTGGCTAATCAATTTGTAATGTAAATACAATTCAGCTACATTTTATTAACCAAATGATTATTTATTAAAAATGTACAAAATTATTTTTCATTAAATGTTAATGTGCTGTAGCTGTTACAAGTGAGAAATGATAGTCCTTGACTAAAATCTGATAGTTGAGGAAAAACAGGTTTTAAAAAGAAAAATATAAATAATTATAATAAAAGTATAATGTAGATTTTATTTCTACTGTATCTTTATTCTTATAACTTTTTCCAGGTAATGCTAACACTTAATTTATATTTTATTAATCAATTATTCCTCTGTGTGTGGCCAATGAATGTCTCCATCATTAAACATCTTTTCATGTTGATATTTTTTACTCTATAAAATGTTATCTAAGTGCCATGATATGAATTAGCAAATTATTTTTCACAAAGTATATATTTAGTGAGAATTTATCCTATGTCAACAATTGTTTTAAGGCCTATGTATGTAATTGAGAGCTAAACGTCCTTGGTCCTCAGATTCTATTATTCATAATCCATAAAACACCTCTGTGCTATCACATAAAGGTAATGTTTCAGAGATGGGGAGAATTCACTTCTAGGTATAAAATGTTATCACTTCAGCCCTATAAAACAAAAAAGAAAAATTTTTACATGTTTTTGTTAGTTTTAAGAAGTTTTATCTTCTATAAGGGTTATTTTAATCTTTTGCATATCTATGTTTCAACAGGAATTCACTTCCAGTATTCCAAAGCTGTCTCTTTTTGGTAGTGGCATTCTAAAATGCTGAACATGTTCTGTCCCCAATCAGTTTACTCTTATGTGTGTCCTCAGTAGCCACAGATATGTTTGATGAAAGTTAACAGATGAGGAATGAATTAGCAAAGGCTATGGAAGCTTGGAATTCACTGGGAAGAAATACCTGAGGGCTGTATTCGGACACTGTACCATTAATGAAATAATTGATTGGAAAATCGTTATTTTGAATATATAGCCTGATTTTAAAACCTGAATTTGCCCTATAAGAAAATGTCCACTATCTGATTATGGCTATCAGATCAAAATAAAAAAGTAACTAATGGGTAATAGGCTCAATACGTGGGTGATGAAATAATCTGTACAACAAACACGCATGACACAAGTTAATCTATGCAACAAACCCGCACGTGTACCCCTGAACTTAAAAGTTTTTTCTTAAAAAAAACTCTATCTTCTGTTTTATCACAAATAATTAGTTTTTTTTTATTTTGAATTTCACATATTACATATTCTTTCATAGCTGGGCTATGTCATCAAGCTCTTAAGATATCACTGGAATATTGGGACAAGTGACAGTAATTGATTAGCGTGAATTTTTATGTTAAAAATTATGAGGCCAAAACTAGTGCTACAAGGAGATATATACTATCTTCAGACTGTCAAGTAGGTGTGATGGGATAACGTTCGGGAGGTAATATTTTCGATTTGTCATTTTCAGCCAATATTTATTTGGAAGCTTTTTTATTTTGTTACAAGTTGTTTTCAAATAATCTAAAACAAAAAAGACAATGAAAAACATATAATAGCTTTCCAAATGTTTAGAAATCTATTTTTCTACATAGGAGCCTTTCTTCATTCAATTACAACTCCATTTTTAAATGGAATTAAAAGAATCTTCTGATGCTGATGAACATGTGCAGAATTCACCAATTCTTATTGATACAACATGAGAAAGATCGATACCTTAGATAAAATGTCAGTAGCTACTTCAGGTATAGAAAACACATCTTTCTATTGACATATCATTTTTGAAAAAGCTTAAAGCCAATTTGATGGCAAGTGTGGATATATTTATTTCACCACTAGTTGAATTAAACCATGCAGCCCCAAGAGACTTTACAAGAACAATTACGATGTCAATAAAATGTTGTTTCATGAGTGTCAGGGCTTAGCCAAAGACAATTCACCCTCTCACTGGTGGAAGTCCAGCCACACACTGAGAACACTGAGAAGAGTATACAGCAAGATTAGTAATAGCCTCAGTATAACTGATATAATTTCTCCTCTTCATGAAAAGAGGCATGTTACAAGTGTGGGCCAAAGAGATATATGGAAATAAAAGCATTAAGGTATGTTTCTATGACTAACAATATATTTGTGTTTGATAAAACTAATTTCTCCAGTGGGATCAGGTTCATAGTGATCCAAGCTACATGGAGAACAAGTTCATAGAATTTAGAAGATTCTAAGTATTTTAAGATTGCTATAGTAATATTAATGGTTAATTGTTTAAATTCTAATGCTATTTTCAGGGTATGGTTAAAAGATAGCAAATAGAGCATTAGTTTCAGTGCTTAGCTTGATTTTATGTTAACCATGTACAATTGCTTTGTGATATGTTGTGATCCAGGGAGAACAACTTGCTCCTTTTCATTGGCTAAGCTATCCTGGCGATAACTGTTAGTAAAATTCAGCTTTTTGTGGTCTAAAAAACATTCAATACTGTGTTCTAAATTCATGGAATGTTGCAAACTCATGGAATGAGTCTTCCTTCACTTCCTTTCTCAAAATATTATTAACAAATATAAAATTCTGTTTGTCATTTATTCGGGAAATTACAGAACTCGTTTTCTATATTTTGTTTTTTGATGAAAGTGTGATAAAGCTTAGAAGTAGATTTTAAATAGGACTGATGTATAACAGCATTATAATTTATATGGAATATTCTAGGCTTGATTATTGAGAGTAAAGATGAAAATAGGTTTGGGGAAGTGGAACAGTGAGAGTGGTTGTGGCTGAATGTATTTTGTACATAATTTATATTGGAATATAGATAAAATAACAGTATGTTATTAACACCCCATCTTATGAATGTTTGGGCACATGTACATTGGGAATCACTATGAAGCAGAAAGCATAAGCTATAACTAACGTATTGAAAAAGTAAAGTTAGCTAAATACTTTTTCCAACTCTGATCCATAATAATTTAACAAGTCGATATTATTTTTATAATTATTATTACCACTGTTTCAGCAAATATTTATAGAATATTTACGTAACAATCTTTGATATAGGCACTGAAAACCAGTAAAGGTAAGAGAAAAAAAATCACCAAATTAAATTCATGAAGATTATCTCACTAAGTCATCATTCTAATAAAGTGGAGAGATTAATGTATAGGTGGATAGGGTTCAAAAACCTGGGAAATTTGTAATAAATAAGATCTTATGAGGAAGTGAGATAAACACTGAGCTAAGTACACTTCAAGGAGCAAGAAGGCATAGATGCAGCAAGATTATGGCAACCATCTGGGTCTTCAGAGGTGGATGAACAAGAGAAGGGCTGTAAAGAGCTAGTGCAACTTGAGTTCAAAAACAAAAAAAGCAAAATGATAGCAATGTTCCCAACATTATTAATTAATCACTGAAATAATTCTGTGGACTCCAAGCTGAAATTCTAAATTCTTTTTTTTTTTCACACGGAGTCTTACTCTGTTGCCCAGGTTGGCGTGCAGTGGCATGACCTCCGCTCACTGCAACTTCTGCCCCCCAAGTTCAAGCAATTCTCCTGTCTCAGCCTCCCGAGGAGCTGGGACTACAGGAGTGCACCACCACGCCCCGCTAATTTGTGCATTTTTAGTAGAGATGGGGTTTCAACATGTTGGCCAGGCTTGTCTGGAACTCGTGACTTCAGGTGATCCCCCCATCTCAGCCTCCTAAACTGCTGGCATTACAGGTGTAAGGCACTGCACCTGGCCCAAAATCCTTAATCTGCAGTACTCAGAAAATGTATTTACATATTTCTTTATTATGTGTGTGTCAGCATAGTTATACATGCATTTATTACTATTGGTAATGGAAACAGATCACACCTGCATCAACTTGGATTTAATGTAGAATTTTTTCACAGTTCATTGATAAAAATTAAACCTAAAATGCATGCTGGAGTTCTTCAGAAGAAATAAAATAGGTCATTTTAGGGCATTTCACTTATATCATGCCTCTCAGTTATCATTTTATTGGTGTTCATTTGAGATATGTGAATATGTATGTATGTATATGTGTGTGTACTAGTTATTGAATATCTTCAGTAAGCACAGTCATATAGAATTTATTGTAAATACATGTAATCATTTCAGGAATCTATTCTTATTTTCATTTTACAAAGAAGAAAATAATTATAGAAGGTTTGTTGCTGAAATTTAAATCCAGGGTTTCTGCTTGGAGACCTGGCATTTTATTCAAGATACCAATGTTTGCCAAAAGAAAATTTCTAATTTAAAAAATTCTTAAAAACAAAACATAAGAATTATTTTTAAAACAGCATTAAAAAAACATTAATTTTTTTAAAACATTAATAGTGAACATAGTTTCCAACTATGAAAAACTATGATAAGTTTTTCAACTTTATCCTAAACCTCAGCATCACATAATACATCCATGTAACAAACTTGCATGTTTACTTCTGGGTCTAAAATAAAAGTTGAAATTAGTAAAAAATAAAAATTTTAAAAAGTAAATAGTTTTCCCACATAAATTTACTTTCTCTCTGTTTAAAATAAAGTTTCTCTGTGGTAAATATTTTGTGTTAAATTTCTCCATTTAAAATTTATTTTTCTTTGATCACCTTTTAAAATGTATTTATTGTTCAACAATAATTTTTAATTTTAAAATATGCTGAGTTACCATAGATACTCATTCATAAAGGTATCTAAAGCACACACAAAATGAAGTGACCCTTTTCATAAATTTAGAAATTATTTCAAAGTAAACACATTAGGATTTGAAAGAAAGCACTTAAAATGTCAACTCCAACAGCTGTCACACCAGCAGTGGGCAGAGGACGCTCCCCATTCCCCCATGAGGACGCACTCTGGAAGTGAGGCAGCTCCTCTTGGACTAGAAATCATTTGTTTCAGGAAAGTGCTTGGATGCCTTCTCCCAACGGCAACCTTGAGGCTTCTCTATGATGTCTCCACAAAACAGTGTGACCATGGACATTTCACAGGCTCTCTTTTTAATAAATATTAGCCAGCAGCTCATGAAGTAGGGTCCCCTAGTGTGATGTACATAAGCAAAGGCCCATTACCTTATATGAAAATCCCTATGGGTCTGTGAAGATACTATGAGTGTTAGAATGACTTCTAGAAAATAAAAATAATAATACCAGCAACTTCAGGGACTCTTAGACTAATTTATTGATATCTTATAGATGGAAAACAACATTTTTTTTTTTTTTGCTGATTTTGAAATTGCTGGCATTGTTTTTTACATGGGTGATTTCAGATAGAATGAAATGTCTCAATTACTGAAAAGGTGTATGTTTTACATGAGGACATTAGTGTTAAAACTTCTTACGTATATTTACAAAAGTAGAAGTCCTAACAGTTCTACAGCTAGTGCATGAGGATATTTCCTAAATCTGTAAACAATCAATGAGATATGTCATCTCTCATTCACAAAAAAAGGTTGGCAGTGTAGTGAGAAAGCTTGATTTTTATGACTATGACATGTTGGGCTGGTGTGAAAAATTATAATTTATTGAACTGTAAAACCTACAGCTCATTCTTTTGAATAAAATTGATTGTTTCCAGCAATTACCCCCAAAAACATTTAGGAGATGCACAATGATCATTTGACAATTGATATATTCACAGATTTTTCAAATGAGGAATTTCTGAAGGAAAATTGACACACTAATCCAGATAACTGTTTTGCATTTCTATAGCCTGCTTTCTATAAACAATTTAGTAATGTCATTTTCTGAAACTTGGGTTTTCTAGACAAAATAATACAGAGCCATTGTTCCATATCACAACTTAATTTTTCTCCCTAAGAAGCGGATTTTTTTCTTCCCTGTGTTGTTCTGAAGATCTTTTCAAATAATTTTATTCTGAAAAATATGACATCTTTTCCTGATGTCATGAATAATGAACACAACACATGGAAATGTATATCATTGTTAGGATAAACACACTTATCATTATATTTTGCCCAGCCCACTCTAGGAGAGATAGGAGAAACCAATGCCATTTCTTTTGATTTCTACTCACTGTCAGTTTTGTTTGCCCAACCCTAAGTGCAAAGTTGCATTCTAAGTCACTGGAGTTGAGAAATGACTAAGGTAATACAAAAATCCCTAGCAAAACTGAATGATTATGTTCATATAAGTATTCTAGACATATTTCCTATCTGTTAAATTACTCAAATGATATTCTGAGGATAAATAAACAAATGTGGAATACAGATAATATGCTTCCAGTACTTTGAAAACTACTTCTAAGGAAAACAGAGTGATCTGGTTTTAGTTAAATCACTCCGTGTTGAATGCTCAGGTAACTTCTTGAGGATCCTCTGTTCATCCATGTAGAGTCCTTCAATCACTAATTCATAAACTCTTGACTAGAATAAAAATCTCGTATTAAGGAAAATGTAACTTTAAATCACTTCCATTAGTAAGTACAAGGTATTATTGGTACCAATTAAGTATAGGAATTTGCATTTTTTCTATCCCAGATAGGATAGAAAGGTTTGACATGATGGACAAAAAATTTCCTCAATACCTACACGACATTGTTAAGAGACAAAAAGCACATACATTAAAACAGACAAACAAACAAAAAATACCCGATTCAGTCCACTTGTTCTAAAAAACAAATGATTTTTATAAAATATTCCTTTTCTAAGAATGGGGAGACTTTTATTAAATGCCTAAACTCATGACAGCAGCGTTGCTGGAATGCCAAACACTTTATTAGGCAATCTGCCAGAAGCAAGTATGAAATACTGATGTTATTCACAGTCATAGGCATATAGGGTATCCAGGGTGGTGTCTCACTGTCCCACTGTTCAGATCCATCATTCATAAACACGGACATCATTCATAGGCAGGGAGTAGACTGAGTGCAATGTGCTGAGGCATAACAGCTTTGCTGGCAGATGTGTTTCTAGATTTAGACTGTTCACACTGGTCCGTTGATCATATGCTCACTTCCTAATTTTTTACAACTATATAAATACATGGATTGAGTAAAAGCAGAAAGTGAGAGCAACAGGAGCATTAAGCCCTGAAATCAAGACACATTGTATTGATTCAAATCTTTCAATGCCTGGACTCATCACCAAGTCCATGCACCTCCATTATACTAAAAGCGAAATACATGTATTGATCTGTGGTATATTTCTTGGAAACCAAAGGGTGAAATGAACCACAAAAGGTTGCGAAGGGGAAACCATTCTAGGAAATAATTTTTAAGCAAGATTGATATATCAGAAAATTGAAGATAAACATAAGTAAATATAAAAATATCTTTGCAGCTCTCAGTACAGAAGAATTTGTTCAGACTATCATTGAGGTCTAATATAATACATTGAGACATTTCTAGTTACCATCCAATCTGGCAATATTTAGAATTAACCCGATAAATGTCTGCAGTCTAGTTAATCCTGATAATCAGAATGTCAGCTACTTTCAACTGAATATCACAGAGCTCTTGATTCTTCTGATTCTTTGGAATTTTGAGTCAGGATTGAAGGTCACTGACTATCATTTTCTGAAAAATTTGGCTTGCTAGGCATTCTATTTATGCTACAGAGAAAATCAGGTGGCATTTCTCAACCTCAGTCCAAGTCAACTTAAAGATCCATAATTAAATTAATATGAATCAGTTCTAAATTTCCTCTACTACAGAGGACTATTTTTGTATATAATTTTATTGACACTAAGTAACCAAAGTTTAGATTTCTAGCTTTTAGAACCATGCTTCTCAATTGTTTTTCTGGCATACTTTGGAGACATTTAGAATTCTCCAACATGAACTTGAACATTTGTAGACCTTTAGGTAAGCGTAAACCCCCTACTAAAGTTTTAGGCAAAAAAAGATGTATTTGGCTCTTCCTGAAACTAAATTTCATATTAACATAAGAAAAATATAAATTTTAGATAGTTGAAGTTGTTTTCAGAAGCAGTTCATATAAAAATTCATAAGATAAATTTTGCAACTGTATATCCACGCGTGTGGAAGACATATGGCTCATTATGCAAGGTCACAGAGAAGATGCATACCAAAACATCCTTGACATTCTGAAAGTAGTGATTTTTATCTGCATTACATTACAATTCTCAAAAGGCAAGCTTATTGTATAGATTTCCTTCTCATTTTTTTGAAATATTCTGTTTTTAAGAACTCAAAAGTCTTCAAGACACTGAAAATGCTGATTAATTAAATATAATACTTAAAAAAATAGCCAGGTGTGGTGGTACATGCCTATAGTTACTTCGTAAGCTGAGGTGAGAGAATTGCTGGGATCCAGGAGCTCAAGCCTCCAGTGGGCTTCGATTATGCCACTGCACTCCAGCTTGGGTGACAGAGTAAGACCCAGTCTCTAAATAAATAAATAAATAAATAAATAAATAAATAAATAAATAAAATATACTATACACAAAACTTTTGCTTCAATTAAAACCTTGTGATCATGATAAAATATACTTTCAATAAATCAAGTAGATATAAATTCTTTTTTTTCTCACTATTTTCTCCTTCCTACTATCCCTATTGTTTTAGTCACACACAGTTCTGAGGAACCATTTGACTGACACTTACTTTAGATCCCCATTTGGCAGAGCTGTCCCTTGTTCAAAATGTACTGAATTTTATTTCTCAAGTGCTGCTAAGGCATTGATGTCTGATCAAAGCAAAACTGATCACTCTTATCAGATAATATTTACATTATAAGAGAAGTCTTCAGTTCCTTCACTCAAAGGTCCAAGAAATAAAGCATTCAAAATTATTTGGAGAAGCAAAAATATTTCAGCATCCTTTAATCACAACACACAAGTAGCTTCCAATTCTAACATAATTATATGGAGGAATATAGTTGTCTGAAAGAGCAGGTAACAAGAAACTGTGTAATGATTAGATTTTAGGAAGTAGAGTGGAGTTAGAACTTTAAAAATTAAATATTAAGTTGGCAGATGGATTGGCAAAATTCCCCCAATATTACTTTAATGGGTAGATTAGGAAGAATCAGCATAAATCATGTGTAGCAGAAAATATCAAATCCACATGTCCTGTTCTTAATCAGTGTGGAAATTAAAAACTTGAAGCAAGCACTTTTTTGATGAAAATATTTGGAAATTAGCACATGGAAACATGATTAGTTTGTAATTGGAGAAAAATCAAGCTATTTTTCACATTTCTGTCTTATTGAAATATCTGATGAGTAATAAAAGAGATTTTTATATGCAAAGTTGTGGAAGCTAAATGACATCGATAGTATGTGTTCAGAAATCATCCATCTGTTTAAAAAATATCAAAGACTAATAGACCAAAACAAGTACTGTAACAAATTCCACAAATACTAGAAATTTTCCTCTCAAAGTATTTTTTGTCGAATATCCTTTGTCAAAGGATTTGGTGATACGTGTTGAACAAAATTATTGTCTGTGGTTCACACAACTTACTCTTTGCTGTGCTTCATACAGTTTTAAACAAACAATCAAAAAATGATTTTTTTGAAGCCCACTTTTACTTTTGTATACATATTTCACCTTGTATTTCTGTATCATAAATAACTCAAGAGAATTGTTTTTCTTACATATTAATTGAAGGTGATACCAGGAATGCCACATAGACACCAATCTTAGTTTCTAAACCAAAGTAACCACAGAAGTTCTCAACCCAAAAGAAGCTTTGACTAAAATGCTACAACTATTTCAACAAATATTTCTAAATAATAGTTGCTATTAAAGTATAGATAATTGCTGGTGTCCTAATCACTAGAAATTTAAATGTTATATTAGGAGATTGTCAAAATTACTCATGCCTTTTCTTCTTCATTTTCATATGATTTTGGTTTTTGTGAAACCACAATTAACTGCCATATACTGTGCTTTCCAGTGACCTGGCCATAAATACATTGTGACTTTGTTATTATTATATCTTTTTATAAGCATATGAACTGATAACTGAGCTCAGCCCCTACTTATACCAATTCCATTACTATAAGCTTCAAGCCATTCTTAGTTACATGTACCAAGTTATTTTAAAATCTCACAGTAGTGTAGCTTACATTCTGCAATGTTTTATACATTTCATGAAGTTGCCAACATTAGAGGGGTAGACAAATAATCTGCTTTAATGGAAAAAATGAAGTATTACTAGAATTAAGCAATATATTCGTATTTAGGGTGATACACATCTACATTTGCAGAAACAATAAATAATGCGAGGACACAGCATTACTTATCAGGGGCTTCTATTTCTCATTACTGGTATTTCTAATACAAAGTGTTCTCTATGGAAATGAATTTCAAAATACATTCACTGTTAATTTATGATCCAATTTTACACCATTGCATCCAGAAAAAAAACTGGTAGTAGTCTATAGTTTTCTCCACTCATTACATATAATCTATTATCAAAAGTTATACAGTTAATTAAAAATAGACAGATGCCTGGCAGAAGTATATAGATATTTTGCAAATAGCCACTTAACACTCTTTATATCTCTCATTTAAGGCTTCCCAAAGTATTTAATTTTGAAACTTCTACTCCTATATAAGAAAGAGACTCATAAACATATAATTAGAGAAGTCATATAAATGTTTTTCAGCAAAGTTTAATAAGAGATTTTCAATAAGGCCTGAAGTAATTTTTGTTTTGAATTCCAATTTATTTTATTTGACTTCAGTATTTTTTGGTCAATCTATTAATAAAAACATAAGATTCCATTTATTACCTTGTTTTCATAACCAATACTTCAAGTAATATTTTGCTTTCAGCAAATTTAGAAAATTTGAATATGTGTAAGACAAAAGAAAGAGTAGCAGACAACAATAACTATTTAAAAAGCAAGATAATCTATAAAGCTAGGAAGATGCTAAACACTAATACATATTATGGTAAATATATATGTTGCAGTTCAAACACAACCAAAATATTAAAAAGTTATTTTAGAAAAATAATTTAACAGAATATAAATAAAATAGTAATTTAAATTAAAACTTTTCATAAGTTTATAATTCTGAATAAACACTTTTAATTTCCAATTCTACTTTGAAGAAATAACTTGGAGACTATTTCTATCTCATTTTTTTCCCTCTCTGTTGATCTTTTCCTCAAATTTGGTATGTTGGAAATGCTATGATGTTTTATTTTGCCAATTCATGGGTTATAACCTTGAATTCTCCAATTCTTTCAAAATATCTTTTCAAACTTGTCTTTCATAATTCCACTATCCTTGACATTACAAAGAGACCTCTGTGGGGGCCCTACTTTTACCACATGGAAATATGATAATTAAGAGCTTTCTGCTCCTATTTTCTCATGACTGTGTAACATGAAAAACAATGGGGTCTCCTCTTTCTGTTTAGCAATTCCATTCATGCAACAAAGATGTTCAGTGTACATGTCACAATATAATAACAGTCTAAATGGATTAAATTGCAGTGTGTATTAAACACCCAATTCTTTCTGGCAGATGTGTATAGATATTTTGTAGGAAACCACTTAATATTCTTCATATCCAGTTGCACTGCACAAATTGACAACTCACACTGTTCCTTAAAAAATCCACTCTATGAAATTAATACTCTTCTGAAATACCTTTCCATATCAAACTTTTTCAAGAAATAAACTGCAATGCCAATGGTGAACCATTTGCTAAATCAATTTCATGCCCTTTCTTCAATTCCCCCACCCACCTTGTTTATTCTTCCCTTCTTTTCTTCCTTATTTTTTTGATGGAAATCTAGAGAGGCAGCAAAGTGCTACTCCAATTTAATTCACAGTAGAGGCACTGAGCGAATGAGCTTTAAGTTCCAAGGTGGTTAGAAACATCTGCTGGTTAGCAATGCCTCTTCCTGTCAGTTGTAAGGCTTGTCTATATTACACCACTCATATATTTAACAGAAGTAAAATGTAATTGACAGCATGCTAATTATCATATTTTTTTCTTGCCTAAACTGTAACATCAGTAAAGGCCATTTAAAATATATAATGATTGTTTTGGTAAATTGATAATTGTTACAGTTCTTTATTTTTTGGTAATTCTTTATTTTTTTTTTATAATGGAGGCTTGTTTTTTAAGAGTAAATAATGGGAATATATATTGATGCATGGTCATCCTCTTACAGGCCTTATATAATTAATATGAAAGAACCATACAGTATTTGACTACACACACCCATATATAAACACTCCACACTTTTATTTGTTCATTCATCAAACTCTGACAACAGAAATGTAAAAATATTTATTTCTGAAGTGCTGTGAAAGCAAAAAGCAAATGAAAAAGATTTTTTAAGTCCATAGATCTTAATAAGATAAATTTATTTTTATGTCTGGAAAAGTTTGGTCCTTAAATTATTTTTCTATGGAACGCATAAATGAGCAAACTTGGTAGATAATTTACTTCCAAAAATGAACTTCTTAGTAAAACCCTCTCTTCCATCATTCAACAAGTTTGCATCACAGCACTTATATTCTCTTCTAAGTTTTAAAACTTGGTCTTGAAATGCCCATGATATGTCAAACTGACAATCACCATCATAACAAAAACATATACTATATACTGGTGAAATATTGCCATATATCAGTTAATATCAATAACTTTGGAATTTGACTTTCTATTTTCCTTATGAGGAAAAAGAGACAGCCTAAGAGAAGGGTTCTGACAAGTAAGAAAAACAAGTGTTCAAGCACAAGTTGCTGATAGCCAAACTGTCAGTATATGACATTCTGCTATTGAAAATTGAATAAAATAAAAATGTCACATTCTTTAAAATGATTTATACAGAAATTCAACACATAACAACTGAGTGCATATGTCTAATAGCATATTTTGCAAAGAGCACTAAATATAGTATATGACTGCCCCTATTAACCAAAGTGCTTTAATACTGTGTTCATTCAAAATAGTGAAACTCAAAATATATATATCAGTGGATCCCTCTATTGTGGGGAGTTTGAAAAAGACTTTTATAATTGATCTTCTCTTTTAATAGGATAATTGACATTATCCTATATTTTCAAATTTAAATTCATCCTTTATTCTGATCCTCCTGTTTAAAATTCTGCCTGCTGATAAACTAATCCTATTCTTTTATTATTTTTTTAAAGGCAATAAATTATTGGCTAGATTTCACACTCAAAGTATTGTTTCAGAAAAAATGGAGATATACTTGTATTCATGAGTAACAGACATTGAAAACGTGTTTTCATTTTCACTCAAAACCATGTTTAACTTAATTCAAAGTTCCTCTCTATTGCTTTGGGTAAAATTTGTGACCATGACTCGACTCCATAGCATTTTATCCGCTCTAGAGAAAATGTATCTTTATTACCTCAGATAATAACTATAGTTTTCAAACAAATTTTAATTTTTGTTAGAGGTAGACAGCTCATTGAGGAAGTAAACTACACCCAATAAAATTTGATTCTAATAATAATTGTTGAAGGAGAATCGAACGGTAAGTATGAGAATTAGATATGCAAATCTTTTTGGACACCTAACACAATTGTCTTTCTCAAAATATTGTTGCATTTGAATTAACTATTTCAAATCATCAAAACCTCTGTCCTGTGATATAAAAAATTAGATTTACTCACAATTTGTTATAAAATATCAAGTAATTGTGTATTTAGAGCATAATTTGATTTTAAATATCAATTATGAACAAATGTACAACATAATACTAAACATTTTTATTAATAATTAACAACAAATTATCTCATCTTTTTTAAACAAAAAGCATCCCATCTTTTGTTTAAATATATAATCTTCATCCCCCAATATTGTGTTTTATTTTACATTAAAGGATAAACCAACAAATGTGAAACTACTATCATATTTTTAACGAATACATTATTTTGGGAAAGTATTTGTCTTGAAAATCAAAAATGTCGTATTAATAGAAATAATATCTTAAATAATTTATATCCACTTTTTCAAACCATTACTGACTAAGTGACTTAGAGAAATAGACTCTTATAAGTAACAAAATAAAATGAGTATCATATGACCAGAAGAAACATGAAAGATCATAGCAATCATCGATTTCATTCCCTCCCTTACCCTGGAGCTCTCTCTTCTTCCTTCTCCTCCCTTCTCTTTCTACCTTTCCTCTTTCTTTTTCCCTCCCTGATGCACTCCTTAAACGAATTCAGAAAATAGAAAAGTTATTTTCAAACTATTACTTTGTGTGAGAAAATGATAAGAAATAAAACAGAAAGAAGTAGGAATATTTATGGAAGTAATAGGAAGCAATGTGAATAGGGAAGAATTTCTTAAATTACCTTTAAAAGGAATGTTTATTAGTTAAAACGTACAATATGGCCCACTTACTAATAAAATATACAAAATGGCTTGTTTACAAGTAAAAAAAAAAAACAGATCAAAAATTTGCATTCCTTAAAAAGTCTAAATCAATAAGGGATAAAGTAGATTTAATGGAGTATCACGAAATTTAAAAGATGACAATTCTAGTATTGGTTTGAAACCGGCACGTGAAACTGCTTCAGAACATGAATGAAATTGTCTTTCTATCACTTCTTCAACATTTTCTTATTAAGCACCAACTTAAATAAGATTGAACAGTGATTAAGTTCAAAAGATTTAAAGGAAAGAGGTTTGCTTCCTAAACAGTATCATCATTTCTATTCATCTTTCCCATCTTTTTTTTTTTTTTTTTCGTTTTTACTGTGGCACCCACAATAACTTATAATTCAAATTAATTTGATTCTTAGGTCTTATGTATATTTTACTTATCATTGAAAATATGTATTTTTGTCACAAGGGGCTTGTGGGTTTTTATTTAGGATTTCTTTTGGTTTATTATTTCTCTCTAGTCAAAATTCTTGTCCTTACAGTTGCATAATAACAATTCTGTATTCGGGTCCAAAGTCCAATTATACTTCCAAATATTATTTCTAAACTGTTAAGTTAGCAAATTAGAACATGCAATTCAAAAACCTGCTATATATTTCATGTTTGAAATGTAACTCTCCAAAATAATTATTAAATTTTCTACTTGTACATCAACACTCCTCCAATTTTCAAATAATTTTTGAATTAATAAAAATACTGTAATTGAAGCAAATATTAATATGAAGGGGTTAAGACATTCTTTTTTCCTATTCTTTTTCTGGTCTTACAGCTGAAAATATCTTTAGAAATAACATGGTATAATGAAGATTTTGGTGAATTGCATATAGCAATAAAACTATTAAATAAGCCATTTTCTCATGAGCTGAATTATTATCTCCTACAAGACTCTGAAAAAATAAATTATTGGAAAGAAACTAATTTAATTATTCTGAAATTAGTTTTCAAGTATATCTATCACTTTAAAGAAATTATTATTTATGACAATAACACCTCACTTATTTCAATTATTTTATTACCTTAATATATCACATAACCTCCAACACAGGCATGCTAGTGATGAACATACAGCCTTGAAAAAGAATCAAGGCTTGATATTCAAACTTAGGCCCCAATTGCTTCTAAATGCTTATAAGCATGAATCATCCCAGTCATCTATAAAACAAATGGAAAGAATTCAGATACTTAGGGAAAAAGACTTATCAATTTCTGTCACCTTAAATAGCATAATAAGCCATATGTTAAGTGAAAATTGTATAAAAATTGTGACTGTAAGCCTATTTTTGTGCCAATAGTTTCATGTTACTTATGCTGAATATGACAAGTATTTGTGTATAGGAAACCAGAAATAGAAAAAAGTAAAATTAAGAGAGTATGTCCTTGAATCATTTATTATTTGTGTAATAATAATTATCACAGGCCAGACGCAGTGGCTCATGCCTGCAATACCAGCCCTTTGGAAGGCCGAGCAGGAGGATCACCTGAGGTCAGAAGTTCAAGGCCAGCCTGGCCAATATGGTGAAACCCCATCTCTACTAAAAATACAAACATTTGCTGAGCATGGTGGTGCATGCCTGTAGTCTCCGGTACTCAGGAGGCATAGGAAGGAAAATAGTTTGAACTTAGGAGGCAGAGGTTGCAGTGAGCCAGGACTGTTCCGCTGCACTCCAGCCTAGGCAACAAAGTGAGACTCTGTCTCAAAAAAAAAAAAAAGTAAGAAAGAAATAAAAATAATAAAAATAATAATTATCACAATAATTATGGAAGGTATGTTTGAATAGTTTTTAAAAGCTTTGAAAATGCTCCAATACATGTATTCAAACTCTATATTAAGAAAATAATTACAAATGTAGTTAAATATTTGTGTAAATAAAAATTTATCAAAATGTCATTCCACATAAAGTAGTCTAAATATCCAATAATAAAAAAAATTAAATAAATTGCCAGAATATATATATATATATATATATGGTAGAATATGAGAGTAATTTTCTCAGACTATTGAATGCCATGGCAGAATTGCTGTAGTGATGCTGTTTGTAAAAATTCCATCATTAATAAACCTTTTCTGTGAAACCCCTGCAACTTAAAATGGACTCTCTGGCATCTCGTGTTAGTTCAAGGATTAGAGCTAGAGAACCTATGATACACAAAATATCTTTTTTTTTGTTGAACAGTGTTTCCTTTCTAATAATACAGTGAGGAGACTGGTACAGGTATGTACTTTAAATAAGCATTTGCCCACAAGGAAGTAAGCTTTAAATTGGGAAAAGAATGTTGCTAGGTATGGATAAGAATAGAGTTAGGAATGCTCACTTTGGCAGCATATATACTAAAATCAGAATGATACAGAGAAGATTAGCAGGGCCTCTGTGCAAGGATGACACACAAATTCATGAAGTGTTCTATATTTTTTAGACCTTAAGAGTTTCTGCACAGCAAAAGAAAAAATCATTAAAGTGAATCGGCATCCAACTGAATGGGAAAAAATCTTTGCAATCTACCCATCTGACAAAGGGTTAACATCCAGAGTCTACAAAGAACCAGAGCAGATTTACAAGAAAAAACAAATCCATTCAAAGATGGGCAAAGGATATGAACAGACACTTTTCAAAAGAAGACATATATGAGGCCAAGAAACATATGAAAAAAATGCTAATCATCACATGGTCATTAGAGAAATGCAAATCAAAACCACATTGAGATATCTTCTCACACCAGTTAGAATAGCAATCATTAAAAAAATCAGGAGAAAACGGATGTGCAAGAGGATGTGGAGAAAAATAAATGCTTATACATTGTTGGTGGGAGTGTAAATTAGTTCAACCACTGTGAAAGACAGTGCAGCAATATCTCAAGGATCTAGAAATAGAAATTCCATTTGACACAGCAATCTCATTACTGGGTATATACCTAAAGAAATATAAATCACTCTATCATAAAGACATGGAACCAACCCAAATGACCATCAATGATAGACTGGACAAAGAAAATGTGGCACAAATACACTATGGACTATTATGCAGCCATAAAAAAACGATGAGTTTATGTCCTTTGTAGGGACATGGATGAATCTGGAAACCATCATTCTCAGCAAACTGACACAAGAATAGAAAACCAAACACCACATCTTCTCACTCACAGATGGGTGTTGTACAATGAGAACACACGAACTCAGGGAGGGTCCGTGTGGGTGGGGGAAGGGCTAAGGGAGGAATAGTAGGGGTTGGGAGGCTGGGAGGGATAACATAGGGAGAAATGCCAGTTATAGGTCATGGGGAGACGAAGGAAGCAAACAACCTTGCCAAGTATGTACCTATGCAACAATCCTGCATGATCAGTACATGTACCCCAGAACCTAAAGTACAATAAAAAAAAAGAATAAATCTAATAACACGATATAGAGAACTGAGCAATCTCATATGACAGCAATCAACAGAAACAACAGACACACTGGAATGAGTGAGCTGATCAAAGAGAAAAGTCCACAGTGAGCCCTGGTAATCATTCTGGCCCACTGAAAGTTGACGGCCCACATTTTATAGCATTTCTACTGCTCACAACCTTGGATAGTCAGCTACCCAAATCGGTGGGCTCACATAAGCTGAGGGGTTCCATGTACCTTCTTCCCTTGATGTTCAAACACCACTTGTTAGCAACTTTCTGGTATAGAAACCTTCTATTCTCTCTACCTACTACTTTACTATCTCAACACAGAAATATTAGCTTACCTGAATACTTAATGCCTAATGAGACTATTCGGGTCTCAATATTTTCTCCTAATAGTCTGTAAAGGGATGGAAACATTATAGTGGTTTATTTACTCATATAAATTTTGCCATTTATCTATCCTTTATCCTATGATGGAATCAAGCTTAAAATTAGCTTCAGTCTTAAATAACATTTTTTAAAAGACTATGAATTAGCCTAATAGCAGTCTTACATACTTCATTCTAAGGTAGTGAGAAGTCTATTAGAAATAACTGCAGAAGGCCGGGTGCAGTGGCTCACGCTGGTAACCCCAGCACTTTGAGAGGCTGACCTCTGCCTGAGGTCAGAAGTTCAAGACTTGTCTGGCCAACATGGTGAAACCATGTCTCTACTGAAAATAAAAAAAGTTAGGAGGAAGTGGTGGTGGGCGCCATAATCCCAGCTACTAGGGAGGCTGAGGCAGGAGAATCGCTTGAACCTGGAAGGTGGATGATGAAGTGAGCAGAGATGGTGCCACTGGGCAATCCAGCCTGGGTGACAGAGTGAGACTCCATCAAAAAAAAAAAAAAAAAAAAAAGAAAAGAAAAGAAATAACTGCAAAAAATTAATAAATTAATCAAGGGCATGCATGACATTTGTCAATTCTGTTCCAAACCTTTGGTTTCTAGAAACATGCCCAGTATAGAACTCTGCATCCATGTCAAGAAAAAAAGTATAATAATTAAACAAGTACAAGTTATGCAGTATGTGAAATGTGCAAATGTCATTCACCTCAAGAGATACAGCATTTTTACAGTCATTTTTCTTAACTATGGTTTATTCAATATACTCGGCATTTGAGAAGCAAGTGGTAGGTAGAAGAATGTTATGCTCTGCAAAATGTTGCATAATATGGTTTTGAACACAAACAAAAACTCTGTTATGCCTCAAAAAGTTAATGTGTAAATAGTGACATATTATAGAACTTTCGAATGTATAGGCCTGTACAAAGGCCTATCACTGAATTATTCAAATAAGGCGGATTTGTCCTCCAGTGGTTAAATGTCATCCCCTAGCTATGCATATATTTGAGAGTAAGACATAAAATTAGGAACTAAGAGTTTCTGTTACTTATCACAGACTTTGTCATATTTTTCCTTATTTCCTACTATGGATTGTCACTGGTGGTATAGCTCTATTCACTTGGGAAATCTCTCACCCTAGACACATATGGAAAGTTTGACAAGTTAGGACAGGTGGACATTTGAAGTAGCACTACTGGGAGTTCAGATCTTGACTTCATATCTGATGTAAGTGCTCAGTCCCTTCATACCTCTTCCCATGTCCATCGGTTTGAGCGACAGTTTTTCTCCACACAGAGAAAGATGAATTTTACACTCTATAGAAATGGGAAAACAAGTCCCACTGTTCTTGAACAGGTACACAACTTCCTAACACTGTTGCTAATTGAATGTTTGCATGTGCACTTTACTTCCAACCAAAGAAAGAAGCATTAGCTAAAAATCATTTTTGAAAGTTTGGTTTTTATTTGTTTGTTAATTATTATTATTTTAATCTCCGAATACAGAATTACATTTAATTTGCTGTCACTATCATTTTATTGATTTGCTTATGAGTACATGTTATATTAATGGAATATATAGTATGTCAACATTTGTATCAAAATCTGTTTTTAAAAGATCATTTTTATCTACTGAACCTCAGCATTGGCAGGTTTCCTCTTTAATTAATACTTTTGGCTACAGTTTTCATGTGATTATTAGGCATTTTATTTCAAAGCCATTTAAAAATTTGTGACAATTTCATCATTTTAATGAGATTTTAATAATCTGCTTTATTACATGTAATGTAACAGTAGCTTATATAGTAAGTTACTATGCAATGTTGAAGCTTATAAGTGACTGATGTGGTAATTAGAAACTAACACAGGAAAAACCATTCCAGGTCAGTTCACTTAAATAATTATAATTTAAATCCAATTTACTTACTATTCCTTATTCTATAATAAAATTTTAAGCAAATTTTGCATATATACCATTATTCATATTTTAATTTGAAATAGACTAAGTAACTACTAACATTCAATTTTAGACAAAAAATTAATAAATGAAGAAATGTCACCTGGATACTAAAATATCAGTAGATATCCGGCCACAATTTCTGGAAATCATGCTAAAGAAAAAAAAGGTCAGAAGGAAAGTATGTACTTAGCATCAAAACTGAGGTGCCTTTACAAATCCTGTCACGTTTCCCTCATCAGACTGGTACGTGACCAATTAAACCAGAAATTGTCTCCATGAACTCAGAAATCTTTTGTTTTTTGTTCACTTCTGCACCACCAGAAATTACTAGAATTTGTAGCACTTAATTATCATCAATTAATATTTTCCGAATAAATAAATACAAGTTAATTCTAAATAATTTCGGTGCATGAAAATGAGCTACTTCTTGGGATATCTCTATCTATATATCGGTATACCTATATCAACATTGAATCTATCTCTTATCTAATCACCACACCCTCCCAAATGTGTAATTCAAGTTCTGGCAGTTTATTTACTGAGTTTCTTAAGTAACACCCTACCAATTATACTCCATCCCCCTCCCTAGCTTTTTTTGGGGGTAGGGGATATATACATACTACACATAACAGCAGGCTTTTCTACTTCCAAATTTCTTCCTATAGTTTCATGCTAAAAAAAAAAAAAATGCTGGTTATGGTTTTCCCATCCTCATTTCCTTCTATGAAAAGGTCAGTAACAGACACAGTGGGTGGAGAAAAAGGATATAGGACAGGCACTCTCAGGAAGCCAGGGTGTCTTGGGCCTGGACAGTCCCAGTCACCAGAGGGTCACACACAGTCAGAAAACTGCTTCAGCTGCACAGGCTCTAAATGGTCTGAGCCACTAATATATGAGCTGCGTGGAATGTTAACAGTAATCAATTCATCCTAGAACAGAGTTCTAAAGGTTGAATAATGTTCAGTCAGTTTTTAAAAGAGAAAAAATTTCCTTTCAGTATTTACTTAAAACTTTAAAAATGTTTAAGGGCTCATTAAAATGTGCAAATATAAACTTAAAAATAAAATTATTAGGTTATAGCTGCTATTACTGAAACAAAAACAATTTTACAGAATTAATACAAACAAACTTACAGAGCCAATAAAATTCAAATTAATATTAATTAATGTGACAATTCAAGTTTTTTTGACACTAAAATGATACTTTAAATTGTTCTCTGACATTACATGAAAAATTTTTGAGTTTAACACAAAGTAAAGATTCAATTATCTTGCAGTTATTCTATATTGAAAAGTCTATGAAACTTTTATTTAATCAATAAGCCTTATTTTCATTTGGGTTTCACTTGGTTTTGCATCATTTACAAATTTTCCAACTCCATTACTTTACCTTTACTCTGAATAAATAATATTTAAGTTAACCGAATATGAATAAAATGTTACTTGGAAACAAAGCAAGAAACGATCTAAAGAAACTGCATATTCTTCCAGTACTCAGATATAGAATATATTAATTTTTAGATATTTGTGGAAGTTAAAATATAAATTGCACTCACTCCAGTGAAGATCTTTAGTGATAGAAGACTATGTCCAGAAAACCCATTTTGAAAAGTGATACTAAATTCAAGGGTAGTAGAATATTTCACCAAAAATTATGCCACTTTGGCATAAGGATTATTTTGTGCTGAAGGTAAACAATATGAAACACATATCAAATCAAATCAAATAAAAGCCCTCTGCCCTTCCCCTGTTTGACTAAAATTAGGACTTAAATTTACAAAGATGTTCCTCCTCTCCTGGCCCCCATAAAGCACAAAAGTTGAGCATAAAAGACTTCAGACCCTTATTAGCCTGGAGATGGCACCACAGAAATCTAAGTAACACGCTTTATCATCTAGGCTTTATCTATCATTTGTTCCCCCATTTATTTAGTCTACCACAATTTGCTCCATTAGTGACCTGGGTCCTTTTCCGTCTCGTCACTTCTTTATAATTATATTGTTCTTTGTTGAAGATGTTCTACATGCCAGAGTTTTAAGCAACTCTTCCTCAGTTTTCCCCTTGGATATCTTTTATGTGTACATGAAGTATGTATACATGTTAATAAACTTCTGTTTGATTTTTCATTCTTGTTAATCTGTCTTTTGTTACAAGGGTCTCAGAGCTAAGAACTCAAAAGATTAGAGGGTAAATTATTTTTACATCTCCTACAAAGTCAATCTCTTATTTTAAAGACTAACCTACTGAAGTCCTAGCAAGCAAGGTTATTTACTCAATGTGGTCTATTTCTGGCAGAGGTGGTATTTGAAACATGGGTCCTTATTTATCAATGCGGGTTTTTTGAAATTCAACCTGAATTTTTTTCCCTGACAAGCTTATATAGATTATGGTTACTACAGGTAATGAATCTTAAAATATATCAGCTATAGGGACATTTTAAATTCTTGTTTTATCTTAACAGTTACCAGATTTTGAGTTAGAAATGTTTTCAGTGCATTTTACTTCCTTAAATGAAATATAGGCTTGAACTAATTAACTATTGTCACGATAACTCTTTAGTGCCAACTTTTTTGTTTTTTTTTTTGAGATGGAGTTTCACTGTTTACCCAGGCTGGAGTGCAATGGCACGATCTCAGTCCACTGCAACCTCCACCTCCTGGGTTAAAGCAATTCTCCTGCCTCAGCCTCCCGAGTAGCTGGGACTACCGGCGCGCACCACCCTGCCCAGCTAATTTTTGTATTTTTAGTAGAGAGGGGGTTTCACCTTGTTGACCAGGATGGTCTCGATCTGTTGACCTCGTGATCCACCCGCCTCGGCCTCCCAAAGTGCTGGTAGTACCAATTTAATGAAAGGTTTCTAAATGTGCAATAACTTGGTTTATATGCTAAAGTTGTGAGGTAACTGTTCAAGAGTTTAACCATGTTTTATTTGTGATTCTTTACACATAGACATTTGAAAGTCTAGGAAAGTCATTGATGTTAACAAAGTTTAACTGAAAAGGCAGGAAGTATTCATGTTTTAATAATGTGGACATTTTTATGTGTGTGAGCACCTTTCAACATCTTTTGTGTTTATTGGTTTGCTTGCTTTGCTGTAGACACTATGAAACATATAGAAATGGCCCTCCTCAATCCTTCAGGAACTGAGTTGAATTAAATATTTCTTGATATCTTAGGAAAAAAATAAATAACTAAAAGGAACTCCTAGTGTGTTCTGAAGAAAAAAAAATTAATAGTTTCTTGAAACCAGCATTGTTACTGTGATACCATAAATATGTATAAAAATTTCCATACAATAAACAATTTATGACTCATTTTCCAGATGCCACAATTCTATTCATAGGCTGAGACAAGGCAGTAGGTATTTTTAATTATACCTTGTGTAACTTTCCATTTAAAATTCTAGATCTGAACAATTATAAGGGAAACTGTCCATCAGATAAGCAAAATCAGATATTCTTTGCTCATAAAATATCTTATTTTCCCCTGAATGGCAAAGACTCAATCATTATTGTTTGGACATCAAAAGAAACTAGCAATTGGGAAACAAAAACAAATAAAATCCAAGTATTCCTTATCTTACCCTATGAAAAAAATTAGGAGTAAATTATCAAAAAGAAATAAGCTGAAGTACTTTCCTGAAGTTGAAATTTTCTGATAACTCTTCTCCAGATGAGTGAAGCTTACAGTTATCTATGAAAATAATGTGTGTCTTCTCTGAGGAAAGAGGAAAAAAATTGAATTCCAACATCTCTTGCAACTTACTCGCAGCTGTGTTGTGTGTGCAATTTTAATTATGTGATTTCTGGGGGAAAAAGGGGGGTAAAGAAAAAATTTGCCAATTTACATATATTTACTCAAAAATCTGCAAAGGAAAATGACCATTGGAATTCTTGCTGCCTGGCTATCATTTGATTCTACAATTTAGAATTACACAATAAATAATCATTTCTGTATTGTGTTTGCCATTACCTCCACATTTGCTTTGTTATATCTTTGTCTCTTTTAAATAAGTGGAGAAGAAATACAAAAACTAGAATTGAGACAAGATTTTTTGTTTTTAATCCTACAACTGAAGTCTTATTAAATTGTTAGGGAATAGGTATATATTCTTATTTGCAAATATACACTTGTTCATTAAATTCATTTAAAAATATGTGTAAGGTATAAACCAGTTCTATCTGCCATGACAAATCATGGAAAAAATATATAAAATTCCTACTCTGAGAGAGTTTATAGTCTAATGAGAGGGGAAATTAATAATATAGAAAAAAAAAATTTAATCACCATTTAATGAAAAACTATTACCACTAAACACAAGTATTGTTAAAGCTTTCTCTGTAACATAGACAGAAAATGAACTTAAAAGTAAAAAAAAAGAAAACTAAAAGAAGCAATAGCAATCTCTGTTCATTGTCTTAAAAGTTCATGATCTCCTACTGAAAAGGAGGACATTCGTCTTTAATCTTACTTTGTAGTTTTCTAGATTGGAATGGCATCTTCAGAATATTTAAAGTACATGAATTAATTTATATGTCACCAATGTAATTCAGTAAAATTAAATATGACAATAGTTTATCAAGGTTTTGTTACAAGAAAAACAACAATCTGTATTTGATAAAGACCCTGCAGAATAAAAGACTGATTGCAATGTCGAATAATGCATTATCGCCTATGGTACTAATTAACCTTGTACTCCAGGAAGATATTACAGAACAATAAGGCTAATTTGAATGTGGTCCCGCACTTTTCCCTATGGCTTGGGGTTATCACCCTTTAGAACACATAAAATTTGATTTTGTTAAAAAAGAATGATATTTTTGTTATTGTTTTTTACATAAAATAATGAAAATTAAATTGTATTATTTGACATTATGCATTTTCCAAAAGGTAGACTAAATGCATATATCCAACAGTTATATATGTTCTTATTTGCAAATGTACATAGTTGTTCATTAAATTCATTAAATATTAAATTGAATTCATTTAAAATGTTTACACACATATATGTAATATATATGTAATATGCTAAGTATAAATAAATTTTAAAATAATATATTTTAATAATCAATTTGGAAAAATGTCAGGTAAAATTTTAACACCTGATCAATCCACTAGACTTATAAATCTCTTTGATTTATATCCATGTTTTCCATTTACATACCTAAAAGTTATTCTTCATCTTAAAATGACAAAATAAACAAAATGGTTAAGATATAAACAAAACCTGTCATGAGAATATTTCCTTCCAACAGAAACTCATCATATTTTTCTAAATATAATGTGTTTTTCTTCTGTGACTAAATTCTTGTTTGATGAACAGTAATAGTGATGTCTGAGAAAATATATCTTAATGGAAAATGCCTATCTTTAACATCTTGACTATGAAATTCAAATGATAATTTCAATATATTTTTAAAATACAAAATCATATTTCAAATTTTTTTTTCCAAAATTCTCCTGCACAAACCTGATGATAAAGTCCTTTTTAGATGTTTTGAGTGGCATGACACAGCTCTCTCAATGCCTCAAAAATACTCAGATGTGACAAAGCATAACCTATACAAATCAACTTTTTCTTTATGACATATTTGACATATTTAAAAATAGCACAGCAAACAAGAGAAACCAGTATGAACAAACACTGAATACCAGGTAGAAAATGGTCTCTAATACCTTTAATATTAACACATTTTAAATGAAAATATTATTATTTTAGTTTATAACAATTTTTTAAAATTATTAGAGTTTGTATACATGTAAATTTTAATGGAAATATTTTGTATTTGAATCAGTCTCTTTTTGTAAGATAAAAAGAATCAAGTGCCTAAGTGTTCTTGAGATTTTTTTAATCAAAATGAACTACAAAAATATTGTTTAAAATCTTCCTATTTAATTATGTATTTGTTACTCAATTAATTATTACATATACAGCTGTTGTTTTCTTTTGAACTGGTTTGTAAACGCCTTGGTGAGAAAACTGAGAAAAAATTAGGAGGGAGGATATGCTGTTCTCTCCATGACCAGGATGTCATAGCAGTTAAGAGCAGAGACCCTGGCAGATACGGCCTACACTTTCATCCAACTCAACTACTTAATAACTGTTACCTTCATTATGTCTCTCTGTGTTTCACTACCTGCATGCATGCATGCATGTGTGTGTGTGTGTGTGTGTCCAATTACATAATAAATATAATGTGCTTAGAATAGTTTGTGACATATAGACTTTGATATAAAAGTGTTGGAGATGCATTATCGCTATTATTATCACTATCCCATTATCATCTTTAATGATAGAACACAAAGGTTAAATTTATTGTACAGAAAAAGTGCTATATACATTTAAAAAATATTCATGAGCCAGGCTATATATTTTTATATTATAATGGTAGCATCCTCTGCCCTCTGTTTCTGAGTTAACAAAATAAAGTATCTTTGTTCGAAAGAGGCAAAAATAATAACAGCCAAAATAGCTTTCTTTTTAAAAATTAAGGTTCTCTCAAAGAGTAAAGATATTTAAATGAATTGAATAAATTTATATTACAGAAAATTTATAATGGAGAAGAAAAAGCAGGATATTAAAACAGGGTGTAAGTAAAAGAAATCAAAACAACACAAAGTAAAGTAACTTTAGAAAATGTGGTAAGAATTGAAGAAAAGGAAAAAAAAATCAGATAATAACCAGGTTTTAAATCTTACCAAGGAGTTGAAACTCAGAGTTTTCCAGGATCCAATACCACTTAGTGAGAAAAAATATTTCCCAAGAGTGTTTTAATTGACCTTAAGAGCTAAAGTAGTCAGTGTTTTTCTGAGTTGAAACAGGATATGTTAACTTTATTAGTAGACAAGCTGAAATGGCAGGATCCAAATAAAATGACATATTTTTCTTTCCAAGAACAAAGCAAGAAGATTTCTTTTGGAAAAAAAAAAGGAAACAAAACCGGAAAATCTGAAGACTATTGGAGATTACAGTTACATTTAGCTGTGTATCTCTCCTTTGTATTCAGAAAACATGAAACATCTGTTGTAATCAGTGCTTATAAATCTACAACTCTAGGAAGCATTTAAGATTATGAATCAGAAACTACTTACACAGGAGAAAGAAAAGGAACATATATTTTTCTACAGCAGTAGGGATATACACTCCTTTTCAGGCCTTCTTGTAAAACCAGTAATATTTATCATCTAAAACAAGCAAAAAAAAAAAAAATACCTGTAGCCTCACTTTCTTTTCTACACCAAATACACTGAAAAATACAAAAGTTATCATCTTTGGAATGTCTTCTAAAAATAAAGAGAAAAAATATGGGAAAAGGAAAGTGGGGGAAGAAATGAGGAAGAGACAGAGAGAGTACTTGTATGGAAATTGGGTTTGCAGTCAGATTTTCCTTCATTACTGAATCATTTAAATAGGTAAGTAATGAGAAAACATAAGTAAATATTGACAGCATTTGATTGCATATGTTATTTTGAATAATATGAAACCAGCTTTTGTGCTTTAACATGGTCATATATTGGCAATTTCTTAATTGTACTCAATTTAATGTAACTTTTCCCAGTACAGTCAGGATTCAAGTTATATAATAATTAGACAATCTTATGTTCATTGTGATATTTTTCATCTTTCTGATGCCATATATAAATACATATATGAATAGAATTAGTTCTTTTTATGTCTTCTTTTTATACAATTATTAGCAAATATTTATCTTTGAATTTGATTTTTTAAAAACAGGTAGTAGTTATCATTTTTCTTCATGTCAGTACTACAATGTTCTCTATACTTGTCCTTTGGCTATATATTCCTTCCCCTGTAATTCTAGTAACTGAACTTTATCTACCTTTTCAATTAAAAACTAAAATGTGGTACATTCTAAAATGTTAGATATCCTGGTATGTTTTTTTTTCTCTCAAAAGTAATATATATTTAAGCATAGCAAAGCTATATTTGAAGCTAACTACTAACTCAGGGTTCTTGGAAATCATATTTAGTCTACATTAACCTCATTTATTCCCAATTATAAAATTAAAAAAAAAAACAGTATATATCTGGTAAAGTAATTGTGAGGATTAAATTCTTTTCTATAGACGTGGCATGCATCTGGGTGAGATAATCCATGGATATGAACTTTCTTTTTTCTAAAGCACTTCTGAACATAAAGACATTTGTCTTCATTATCAGCATGATGTATTCATTAAGATCAATCATCAGAGAATAGCAATTATTTTAATTATACTATTTTGCTTATAAAGACATCTCTATTTTGCTTTTACTTTTGTCATTGTGTTGTTTTGTGTTCTGCATTTTTTCAGCTTCCCACCATCAAGAATGACATGAAATCACTTCAAACTGAAAGTCTCCTCCAGTCAGAAACCATGTACCTGCTAAGTGTATAATTTCGGAAGTGATGGTGAGATGAAGAATCCTTTAGCTTCTTTACTGTGGAGATGAAAAATCTAAAGATCCAACCAGCTTCATGAGGTGCAGAGGATGCTCCCGTGTCAGAATCCTGACAAAGTCTCCTCCCTTATTTTATACAGTGCAGTTTTATTTTACTGCTTCCATACGACACCTCCAAACACACACACACACAAAAAAAAACAAAACTTGAATGCAAATGACACTTTAATACTCCGAAGGCCAAAACGTGTACTGAAAGAAAAAAAAAATCTATACTATTTTCAGGCACAGACAAGGCAAAGCAGCTGATGTGTCTAAGAATGTACAAAGCAAAAAGTCAGAAATGAGTTGAGAACTTTTAACCTCTGGACACAATCTCTCACTCAAATACAACATGTATGTTGAGTTTATGCCAAAAGTCCCCTGACCCCCATTTGGATGTTTCCATTAAAAAGTGTAGTTCGGTTCCTGACTATTCACTGAGCCTAATTATACAGTCTCTACTATCTAGAATAAGAGCTTCAGAATCCTAGACCCTCTTAACGCATTATTTTGCTTTGCTCACTCAGTTTTGCTTTGCTTGTTTGCTCCATCTTCCTGCTACTACATGTTCTTCCTTTCTGGTCTCAGGTCTGAATACAGGGGCCAAATCTCTCTTCTATAAGGACAACTCTTGTGGCTCCCAAGTCTTTCTGGTGTGCCTCCCTCTCATGTGCACTCCAGTGCAGCTCCTACAAATGATGGATTAAGCTCATAGGTGATCTAAGTCGAGGCGACATAATCAAACAATTCCAAAGGCATTTTATTGCAGAACATATAATAAAAAGGTACAGACTTTGAAACAAACACAATGGGTTCAAATGTCAATTTTCCACTTTCTAGTTTTAGTTTGTGTGATGTTAGTAAGATTATGAGCTTTCAGCTGCCCCTGAAATGGTGCCTTGTAGGATGTTGTCAAGCTTAAAAGAGTGAATATGAATAAAACATTTAACAGCACAGGCATATAGCAGGTTTCTTTGCATATGTGTCAACCCTTCTTCTTGCCTTACGAGTCCAGTTAAAATATCCTGACAATTCTGATATTCAGAATCTTAGATCTTATTTCTTCGGATCTCCCTTATTTCTATTATATTATTGCTTTTTATACTCCACTTGAAAGTCAAACTATTCCCATCAGCCCACTTTTGTATTTTCTAGGAACAAGCTCCTTTTCTCCTCAGCTTTCTTTCCATTTCCTGTAACTACAGATGAAAATAACTATGTTCTCCTGAGGTCTGCTCAGAGGAATGCTCTGGCTGGTCTTTCCCTTGATGATGACAGGTTGCCCTTGGCTAAGACTTTCCCCTTCATCAGATTTTTACCAGAAGTAAAAGTTTTCACCCAATGCCCTGCTTCCTGAATGCTTAGTTTCTTATACCCTCAGTTCCTGATCAAGGTGTTTTATTAACAGTGTCTCTATTCCTATAACATATATTTAATTTTTAACAACATGCCTGGTTGGTCTGGTTTATTTCTCTTTTAAATTGAAATTAAAAATGTTCACACTTACACTCACACCAACAACTCTTAGAAAGCTCGCAAGTCTTTAAAGGCCGCAAGTCGCTGGCTTGGTCAGACGGTACCAGGTTGAGCATGCTCCTATTTTCCACTGCTCCAATGGCCAAGGTGGGGGCAGCAATAGCAACAAATGCAAACACAAAAACAAAAGCAGAAGCAAACGAAACCCCCAGCACTTTGTCTAGGATTTTATCTCATTGAAATTTGAAATTGCTTTAAACTTTTAAATCTAACTAACTTGTATCGAGGATTTTCTTTGTGCCGAGTATGAAGCTTTATGAGCCTCGAATCTTTAAAATCTAATCCAGGTTTTGAAATCATAAACAATACATTTATTGTGAAAGACAGTGAAAACATCTTTTAGCATGAACTGGTTTCTAACATTATGTACTGAGAGCAATAACAACTCAGGGCCTGGTAATAAAGTACGGAAAAATCCAACCAAAACTTGATTTCTTTGAGTGTTACTTGGTTAAACTGCTAACAGACCTTTTTTTCTTGTTTATGATGGGAAAACAAATTCTTATTCTGGACTTAAATTCATTTTTACCTGTAGAAAGAGTGGAGTTCCCCCAAATTTAAGTACATTATTCTATTGCTGCTAGTCTGTACGGGCCTTGAGGAGCACAACCCCACTTAAATGGGCTCTATTATTACTGTTTAAATTCCCTACCCACCTCCCTCTCCAACCACTGACTGTGCCAAAGAAAGCCACTGCTGTCACAAAACAAGGAGTCTTCACTGTTGTGACATTTCATTTATCTGGGCAGCAACATTCTTGAAAAGCGACTTGCCTAGCTCTAAGTGAAGTATGGAAGACAATCAAACGCGGTTAAGCAAACCAGTGTTGACATATTAAATCATGCTTGAACCAAGAGAGCAAACACAGACGACACACAGAACCTTCTAAGGAGAATTTAAAATAAATAAATAATACAGGTCAGTCTGGTTCTAAAAAAAGAAGCTTTTAGCATTAGAAAATATTGGGAATAGGTGAATATTGAAAAACTGTTCACAGGACCAAGTAATTACATGGCTTTTAGATTGTGAGGCATAAAAGTAGTGTGGGAGAAGGAAGCCTAAGGGAAACACAGGACACACTGGTGAAATCACATCACATGACTTTTCCAACCCATAAAATGGAAAATAAAACTTTGAAAGTCTCATTTTTTACTTGATCTTAGATATGTCCTAATGGAATCCTTTCAAAATTCTGTGAATTCATCAGAGGAAAAGCTCTTATGCATATGGAGTAGTGTATTATGATTCTCTTTTACAGTCACACAGCAGGAACTTTCCAGCATTCATTCTCCATGTCTGATTACTGCTAACAATTCCATCAAAGAAATGGAGTTATCCATCAGTCAAATTATCATTTGCTCTAATTGTTACTTCCCCGAAACTAGGGTTCTTCTTTTTTTCCTTACCTTTTCTTTTATAAACTACACCTTTACAGTGCTCAAATGAGCAAGAAATCTTCAAGATCAGAAAAGATCAAAGCATATCAACAAATCACTTTGTTTCTTATAGATGAAATACTGCTGGTCAGCCGTAAATACAGACAATGCATTTAAGCACCAAAGAGAATAAAATATTTAAAAATAAGATGTGATCCACACACATGACGACAAATAAAAAAGGATATAAAAGCATTTTAATGTAATGAAAACCAGTTATGAGATCATGTATAGTTTAGAATTCACTTTTTTATTGTTATTGTGAATTATACCCTTCCTAGAAAGAACTATACCAGGGTTAGTAATTCCATGCTTTCCTGCTTTATAATAATTGACATGTCTTTCTGGACTATTGTATGAGTTAAATTTAAAGGCAATAGATTATATAAATTCAGTAAAAGGTATACTTTTGTATGAGTAGCATAAATTGGAGAGAGAGAGAGACACACACACAATCACATACACACAGAGAGAGAGAGAGAGAGAGAGATACAAATTAAGCTATACTTGCTATTAGTTAGATAGTTTTCTATGCAACATTTTAAAGTGGATAAGTAGTTTTCTCAAGGATGATCCATCCAGGAATACATTAAATAAATCTATACAGATGAAGCACAAACATTTAACATATTAATCCTAATATGGACCTAATAAGTAGCAGTGCTTTTTATTCAGGTTTATCATTGATGTAATATACAATTAAAACTACAAATCAACCATTCTGATCAAGTATGATTTACACTGTACAAAGTCAAAAAGTAAAACAAAGGGGCTGAAGTAAAATATATGATTCTACGGCTAAAATTAAAATACTGTGGTTGTGTAATAATGGACAGCTTAATCCCTTCCCCAACCCCCGACACCAGACCGCATTTTCCTTATTAGCTTACCAACCTTCATAAAATTTTCAACTCATATGTTATTTTTTTAAGATAAGGAAACAAGAAATGCTAAAAAAGTAAATATGTTATTACCCTTCCTAAAATAAAAATTTTCATTTTTCCACATGGAAAAAAATCATTGTTTCTCTTGAGTTTTGTAATTAAGAAATTATTAAATAGAGCAATATTTGGTTCTATTTCACCTGTATTATACCTTCATTTTTGGTACTATAAAGAAATACTACTAATCTTACTTCAATAACCAGTATTAACAAAACACCTCTAAATCCATGCCTTTTGTTCTCTTTATACAGGTGACATAATTATATTTACTGAGTTCACTGATGAAAAAAATTTAATTTGATCATATCATTCAGAGGTCTTTATGCTAAAACTATTAAAATACAGTTTTGTGTTTGCAAGTTTCACTCATTATTTGTTTCATACTCCTTTCTTAAAATAAGTTTTGTGTTCCCAAGTTTCACTCATATATTTATTTGATACTCCTTTCTCAAAGCCAAGATGCATTTTTTCCTTTAATTTTTTATTTTTATTTTGTTAAAAAAGCTTGAGAGATTGTGATTAGAAAAGAGGAAAAAATGTACAGAAGTATAGGGGCTTTTTTTTCCCGAAGTCATGTAAATCATTTTAATTCTAACATTACTTACAGAAGAAGAAAAATGAAAATTACAGCTTTTCTTCTGTTCATTACAATGATAAAGTAACAATGTTTATTAACAGATGAAACTTACTTTACTTGCCAATTTTTTCAGACAGCTTAACTAGTACTTTTTCAGATATTAGCTATTTAGTAAAATAACATGAGTTTTAGATAAAATTAAATGAAACATACCTGTAAAAAATAAGCATTCTTTATTTTTTTTAAACCTAATAAAAAACTGTGAATTTAGTATTGGGGGGTTCAAGTAATGGAATTATTTATCTTTCACTAATTTTATCTTCCTATGGGTCCACAGTTATTTTTAAAAAAATAAACATTTTGTATTTGGCATCGTATGCTTAGGGAGCTATGCAATTTACAATCTGTGAGTTCTCAGAAGGCTTTCAGTACCAACCATGTGAAGGTCTAAGAAAATCTGAAAATGCTTCAGCTACAAACACCTTAAAATAAAAATCCTGAATTAAATATAACAATTAAAGGTTCTTGTTATGTTTTGCTTCAACACAAATTCCATTAAAACTAATAAACTAAAAATCTCTGGGAAGGGCAATCCACACAGGGCAGAAACAAAGGGAAAACCAAAGCCTGAAGTGGTAACTGCCAGAGCATATCCTTGACTGTCCTGAAACCTCAGTGGGATGACGCAGAACTTGAATTTTAATGCCTCAGAATCCAAGAGAAAAGGCCGTAGCCTTGTACCAAGTGAGGAGACCTTCACAGATACTGAAACTTGAAAATCTGGCTACACACTAAGGACACAGAGTTAAAAAATAAAAAGAAAAAAGAAAACTGCCCATGGGCACAGTGAGATCACAAAGAGGCTGTTACCTGATGACCTCCTAATGGGGAGAAGAAAGCACAATCTTCAAGAATCAAAATCAGTGGCCTTCCCTGGGTAAGGTTTTGGGGTGCAAATTCCTATTAGCCACCAAAAGCTAAAAACTCATGAATCTTAAATGTTACAACACTTCTCAACCCTGGTTGCATATTACAATCATCTAAGAAACATTTTTAAAAATACTGAACCTCTGGCTAGCACCATACCATGATATCAGAATTTCTGCTTGGTGTGGTCAACAATATCACTGTTAAAAATGATTGTGTTGCACTGTAAATGTTGAGCACAGAAGAATTAGATAAAATTTGGTCTCAATAATGCATATCAGTAAGAGGAAATGCTATATCATGTGAGGAACTCCTCTGGCTCAGTAAGAAAAAGACAAGCATCCCAACAGGGGGCAAAATAAACAACTAATTTATAAATCTAACTCATTAAAACACGGATGCGTCTCTACTTTTTCTCAATTTTTTTGTTGTTTGACTTTTCCTCTAATTTGCCAAATATTGTCTATGTATGTTAATAGGATAAAAAAATGGTAGTGAATATGTAACTCTCAAGTGATAATGCACTTATCAGAAGTATTACTAGATCTATATACTATCAAAAATTAAATAATTCCATCTATATGATAAAGTATATTAAGGAACACCTTGAGGGGAGAATAAACACTCAACTAATGCACAATGGCTCTAAAAAACATTGATACTGTACTATTTTTACATATATACAAAGGGATTATGATACATATATTACTGTTCTTGACCTTATATATTTACATGGTCCTAATTTATCTGTATCTCAGTACCCTAATCTATGAAATAAAAAAGAAAAACACACTCACTGCAAGAGTGCTTACTTTCATTGCTTCTAAAACTTGAGTGTACATAAAAATCACCAAGGCATGTGGCTAAAATGTAGATTCCGATTTAATATTCTTTGGTAAGGGTGAGCTTCTTCCTTTCTAAAAAATTCCCAGATGATGGCAATGCTTCCAGTCCATGTACCATTTCTAAGTAGGCAGACATTACTTGCAGCTACATGAACACTTTACACGTACAGATTATAACATTTAATATTTCACAGAGGAAGAAAACAGGGCTCAATCTGGTTTTGTAACTTGACCACAGTTACACATACACTACATGGTACAGTGAGATTGGAGCTGAGGCCAGCGTCATTTTTAAGCCTAATGCCATTTATTTGCTACACACACAAATACCTCCTGATGCCTTCAAAGATCAATTTTAATGTCTGAAGTCTATTGAATTATTTTATGCAAGTGTTGGCTACTTTGTTTTTTATCATTTGCATTCATTTTTGGAACTATTAGTTCTCAAGACTCTGAGAACTGATACTGAAATATTTCCTAAATCATACTCTGAGTTTTCACCATCAAATTACTCTGTACACACAACTTTTCCCATGAGAGCTGTTCTGATTTATGTTATCAGACTTTATCTTTTGATCGTGTTTGAACAATAAGAAAAGAAGAAAACAATAAAACAAAAGGACCATTTTTTGGCTTCCTGGAACATTTAAATGTTGTGAATTTTAAACATATAAAGCTTTCTATGAGGTCTTTATCATTAAAATATTTTCCTGATAATTATCATTTTATAAAATGCATTATAATAAAAGGAGCTTATCCAGTGCATCTTATTTTAATAAATGTTTATTATTAATAAGTGTTTACACAAGTGTGAGACATTTCAACATAAAATATAATCATTAATTCTCCATCCATATGACCATGATGAAACTCAAGTCCATTAATGTTAAGATTCATTTGCACAGTAACAATATGGAACATGTCATCATCATATAAAACATCCTAGAGACCTGCCCAAAGTGAAATTTACAAAGTAGTTATTACTGTTACTATAAAGATGAGGTATAGGATTTACCGGTTACATTTATTCTAAACTAAAAATATATACAAGCTCGAGACTTTCACTAGTATACTTTCTTTTATGAGTGAGAAAGTTGGAGTGCAAACCAGATTTAAAAGTTTGACCAGAAAGGAATCATAAGGTTTTTGGTTCTTCCATCTCTTTTCTTTCATTGCCAAGTCCCTGTATTCATCCATTCATATATAGCAGAAGTCACTAGTTACTAACCATTGTCAAACCAATGAAACAAGTTCTTTAAGAAAAACACTGGTTTTATACTTTCAACAAGTGTAATAATTTACAAATAACCATCCACCAACACAACTCATAAAAAAAACGGGATTGTTTCATGTTTGATACGTATGCATTTGACCCTGGATATTTATTAGGAGTTTTCTATCTTTAAGATAATAATAAATGTGGAAGAACAGCATATTTTAGCTAATAAGTTCTGGAATCATCAGGTCTTTTGTTTCTCAGATATTAATATGCAAATACATTTTAAGTGTAATTTTAGAAAGAAATGAGACATACATAAAATTAACATATTAAAATAGATTTCTGCACTGGAAGCTCCCTCTGTTTGCTGTAATGTTTCTCATACTTTTCATAGTTTTTTCCCCTCATTTCTATTTTAAATGCCACCTTTTCAGAAAAAAAAAAATTTCTTATTGCCGTATCTAAAATAGCACACTTTATCCCTAGGTAACTATACCACCATTAGAAAATTTCATACATTTTAACTGTAGATGTTAGTCTATATGCATGTTTGTATGCATATATATCTGCATTCCTAGAATACAGGGATTGTATAGTCTGGATACAGTGCCCACTGCAATAACAACTTATAGAAAAGTAAAAATGTCTACTCAGAGAGCAAATATTTCCATTTTGTACTTCTAACAAAATCCGTATAAAGGAAGTTATATAATATTTACATAGTTTTATTCGCCCAATGGAAAAAATGTGGTGTTATTCTTTGATAAATCAAATTGCTCAGAAATATACTACCTACTTAAAGAAAACTAGATATTTTTATAACTTGTAGCTACCCTTTATTTTATGAAGACATATATGCCTATAAATGCATTTTATTTTTAATGAGAGCTATAAAAAATAATCTTCATTGAATAAATACAGTGTGCTAGGGAGTGTGCCAAATAATTTTTATATAATATCTCGCAAGATTGGTATGAGGTAGTTAGACATGAGGAAAGCAAAGAACAGAGAGATTCAGTAACTTGCACAGGGATATGGCATTTGTAAATGGCAGAGGTAGAATAAGAATCTTTTCATTTTTACTCAGAATTCATGTGGTTAAACTACTAGAGTATGCTGCCTCTTCTAAGCAGCATATTTCCCACCATATTCAAGTTCAATCAGTCACATTTAAACATGTACATCTCCTTCCTTCTTTCAAATTAAAAAAAAAAAGTTCACTTTTGCAAAGGTATCCAGTCCATAAGCATATATATAAACGTATTTTGTGTTAGTGCCATGTGTGTTCATTTGGGGAGGTGACAATTACTTGGATTAATTATTCTCAACTGGGAGTGATGCTTGACCCCAGGGAATATTTGGCAGTGTCTAGACACATTTTTGACTGTTCAAATCGGGGAGTGGAGTGTCCTATTGTGTTAGAGGGAAGAGCCCAAGAAAGCTGCTAAATAGCCTTCAATGAAAGAGACAACATCCCCCTCCCCACCAGCTACATATATATATGTATATATATATATAATTGGTCAAAAACATCAATAGTGCCAGTGTTGAAAATCCTTGATTTATTTAAAAAAAAAAAAAAAAAAAAAACTAAATGCAGGCTACTTTCTAAAATTGTATTACAACTAATCTAAAAGTAGGCTAGGGAGCACTTAAAATGGGGAAAAAGAGTATTTGAATTATTATCTTATATAATATTTGTAAATGGATGAAATAATTTGATTTCATATTTAATTTTCTTGACTTTGTAATTTCTCACAAAAGCAGAACACACACACACCAACAAATCACAATCAGGCACCTCTGATATCCTATACTTCTATAATCTCCATTATTTGTTCCAATTTTGAAATTAAAATAGGTTCCTTTTGTTATATATAATAACACGCCAAATGGAAGCAAAAGCTCAACCTCTTTGATATATTTTGGTAATGTGCCTAATTAAAAATAACTAGGCTCTCCAATGCATAATTACATGAACACCTAATACACTATATTTCCAGCCAATTTGTTTCAATCATAAATATGGACCAGAAGTATGAATGATCGACATCCTACTCCATGCTGAATAGTACTATTTCTGAATCAAGGCTCTTTCTTGAATAGGGTATTTTCACTATATTTTCCTTGCTGTGCAATCATCTTCTAGTTGGACAATTATTAAGTACTTTTTCTCGACAGCCCTTGACGTGTAACCCTCCTTATCCTGTATTTTAGCATGTGCTATATACCTTCTTCACTCTGGTTTTGGCAGTGACCCACAATCTAAATCTCTTTCCTCCATTTGATATAAGTGAAACTATAATTATCTGGAGCTAATTTCAAATTACTACTTCATTCCACTAGCAACTGATGAAGATTAGTGGTCTTGCCTTGCATCTGAGTAAGTCAGCAACATAATCACAAGAGAACTCAGCAGGCAACATTTGATTCATGTGAACTCAATTACTTCTGTCAAAAACATTCACTTCAATAAAAGGCAGAAACTTCTAAAATGTGTTTTTGCTAACCATTTTTACTAAAAAAAAAAGTCATGAATCTTAAGGGAAAAAAATAGCATGAATTTCATCAGAAATAATACAAAATACAAGTGGAAAAATGTACTTGGATTAATGGATTTGAGACATTATTTGTTTCTGAAAATAAAAAATACTTCCAAGAAAGAAATCTGTAGACTTAAATCAGTTTATTACAGAAAATTTAGGCATATAAGTAAGACTTACAAAAATAAGTATACACTATATTTTATGTTCATACAATAGAAACAAGAGTATTTTGTTACCTCGTCAAAACCAGATTATTATGGGTGAGGTAGTCTATAATTCTCTTACAGAAAGTTAAATGAGAAGAAGTTATATGAAAATGACAGATCGCAAATTGCTAAATTGACCAGGACTCCAAACTCAGTGCTTGGTCGTCTAGATTGAGGCCATATGTTAATGAGCTGCCTAGCATTCTGAATCCTGAAGGTTTAGTTTGTAAAAGGCCATGTGTCAACTCCATCATGCAAAGCACATATAACAAGTCACATGAGCATGATATGACAGCAAGTACTCAATCCCCTCCAGCACAGACTAAGAAATATTAATACATGATAATCATTGCCACAGATATATTCAAACTTTAGCTTCTTAATAATATAATTACATTAAATTCTAATATCATTTTATTATCAAGAAACTGAATAATTAAATGCCATCATGGACTATGGCTGTATTATATTTAAATATGTGGTGTTTTGTGGTCTGTAAAATTCACCAAGTTGGCTTCTCTAATAGTAAATATATGAAGTACCAATCACATATGCCTTAATACCTTGAACATGAAATTTGGCCTGAGAGTCTTAGAACTAAGAAATGATTAAGTTAAAAGACATGACAATCAATTTTCAGACCACTGAATTTTTTTACAGATAATACAAAGGTAAAATAATTCAACACAAAGTGGTATTTAAAAACACAGTAGTCTTTTATGTCTTTGAAGATTCTCTGTCCTCTCTTTTGAATTCATTGTCCTTCCCTTTTGGTTTTTTATTTCTTTCTCATCTCTTAGGTTAAGGAGTACATAGTCCTGGCTACTCCTGTCATCAAGGAGTATGTAGACTAACAGGAGTAGAAAAATAATTAAACAGATAACAAGTAAGCAAATAGATGTAAAATTATAGTTCTAGATGGTTCTATGAAGGAAAGCTATATGAGTAAACAGTGAGGCTTGATCTAGCCTTGACTGGTCAGGAGCACAGATCTAAAGAATTAATGTATGTTACATACAGAAATAATCCACAGGAAGAGAACATATTCTTAAAACAAGCAGTAAAAATGAGCAAATTGTCTTTGAGAAACTGGAGAAAACCTAGCTTGGCTAGTGCATAGGGAAGGGGAGGAAGCAAAATTTAAGATGAGTCACAAAAGATAACTGGAGCAAAACCATGCAGCCTCTTAATGACAAAAACTTTGTCTTGAAGGAAACCGCTTAAGGATATGAAATGTGTGTTTGAGAGTGACGGCGGGGAGGTTCCCGGGATGGGAGGGGTGTGTGAAAAGAACATTTGCATTTTTTAATAGGTGATGCATTCATATGGTTCAAAAATCAAAACTATATAAAAAGTAATTCACTATATTTGAAAACAAAGTTTCAATAAGGTTTACCTCTACATTAAAGGAAAAATGAAATAGAGAGAAGTAGAAGATTTTAAGAGAAAATTGAGTGGTCCTTTCTATAAATACTTTGTGATGGATTGGAACTGGATAGTGAGTAGAAAAGAGATGTGAAGAATGATCCCAAAATTGCTGGCCTATTTTGAAGGATGGTTTCAAATCATCAAGATCCCCACTTAGAGGCTTGAGGCTAGCAAATTAAGATTGTAAAATAAGCTGGAGTCACAGTGGCATTTAAAACACACACACACACACACACACACACACACACATTTACATTTACTTATTACTATAGATAGAAATGTCTCAATAATATCTATGATGCTTTAGTTCTGTGAAGCAAACCTTTAAGATTTATTTATTCACTCAATGAGTTATTCAATTATATAAGTTATGTATATAATAAACACTTGAAATTCTTCCTGGAGTGCCATCACATACCACTTGTACATAGGAAAATACCCACAGACATTAATCATAAAGACTATATGTACGAAACATTCTCTGGGTTGTGCAGTAAACTTTTTGCATCACCTCTGCAAACCACTGCACCTACTATCAGGGAAGAAAGATATATGCATAAATTAAGACAGAGTCCAGTTTAGTAAAGTTTTCTAAAATGTAAACTCTCTAGTTAATCCACCATCACTCAATTAAGTTTCTACTTTTCAATTCTTAAGAAAAGAATGTGAGAAGTTAAAGATGTGTGTTAACCCTTGCACTAAGTTGACATTGCATTGCATCCTGTCAGAAAGCTACCTCCCAAGATTTTTGTGATTATTACCAGCAGAATTTTTTAATTTAATCAACAATCAAAATGCATCCTCAAAACGTGGAGAGAGGCCTCTTATACTATCTGTCAATCAAAGTAAAGACAAAGGTCATAGTGATCTGAACTAAGTGAGCACACATTCTCTAAAATGATATAAGCAAACAGCCAAGTATAGTATATTGTTTCATAATACTAATAAACAAAGTTAAGTTTTAGAAATAATAAATAAGATTTAAATTTACAATATTTTAGACAGAAATTCAATTGATTGCTTATAATTCCTGCTTCTGATCCTTCAATTACATAAAACTTCACCTTAAACCAGTAAGACTGCTCAAAAAACAAAATATACTGTGAGTTAGAACGTTTCTTTAATTCAAATCTTGAAAAAATTGTGATTCATTTCCTCAATAAGCTTAGAAGCATTTTAAAAACACAATTTTGATTTAACAAAAACTTCAGATGTGCTTGCATATATATAAAATCAGGTGTAGAAAGTTATAGATTTCACAGAAAAACAACAGAATTAACTGTAGATGGTATTGTAAAGATATAAAATGGAAGCTGATGCTGAAGTAGGAAATTCAAATGAAGTGTAATGTGTTTCTGGTGAGAATTAACCAAAGTTACTGCAATTTACAGGTAATTTCCCTAGTTTTGTTTCCCTGGATCGATAATCTACAGTCAAGCATGAACAAATGAGGAAGTTTGATTCATGTAATAGAGTGGACTTAGGAAAAATAAATGCACCTGAAGATACCAGGTGGGACCAAGTGTCTGCTCAGCATTCAGATTTCCCTCGGTTAATACTCATTAACTTTTATTACCTATTTAGTACACTCATATCATCGTGAAAACAAGTTCAGGGTCATGAGGGAGAATAATTTAAATAGAAAATGCTTGTTTTCTTTCCTATAAACTGCTCTTCCCTTTGACATAAAATACTCCCCTGTTCCAGAAAGCCATTGACAAATTTCCAGTTTAAACGGCCAACTCACCATACTGCGGGCAATATAAGGGCATTTTCAAATGAAGAGAGAAGCATGCATGATCAAGTTTCAATTTAAAAGAAAATAAAAGCAGGGGAAAAAAAAAATCCCCAAGGACAAATTGCTTTAAAGTGACCTTTTTTATCAGTTCTATCTTCAAATCATTATTTTTTTGTTGAGCACTGCTTATTATGCATTTAAAATTGATCTGTAATTTTTAAAAAGCAAGCATGTAATTGAAACCATATGTAAACAACACAGTAAACTAATCCTGTCAGTTTACAAATGTTTTGCTGTAAAGTTCATATGGCTGAACTTTTTTTCTGAAGAATTTTTAAAAGGCAGTTAAAAACATGCCAAAACATGTCTAATCTAAGATTTTGCATTTAAATTTTATACAGCAAATAAAGAATAGAAAACAAGTTCATGGAGAGAAACTAGAAGTAGCAGACAATAATTATACAATGAAGGTTACTAGTCCCTTGGTTTGAGTTTTTCAGAAATAAAATTTCTAAAAGCAAAGTGAATATGAAATATTATATTGCAAGTCAGACACTCTGAGTATTAATTATGTATATCCAGTAAAATATTACATTAAATCTTTCACAGTTGCCAGAAATTTTAAAATTCTGAAAAGGGAAAAATCAAACTTGAGAGAAATAATCTCCATAAATTAGCAAAGTAAAAGGTCATTTGCTCATAATCATTGGAGGAAATACATATACATGATCCAACTGAAGCAGACAGCCCCTGCAGATCCGGAGGCAAACTCTTACCTTGACAGGTGCCATTTTTCTCTTCATATCCTGCCTTGCACATGCATTTCCCGATGGGCACCAGCCACTCCCCTTCAGCGCTGCAGTGCATTTTGGGAGGTTCATCGGTCACAGAATGGTTGACACAGGAGCCTGACACTTCAAGCAACTGGGAAGAATCAGCTCCAGTGATGGTGTCAGGGAAGACAGCCAAGTGCCGTACCACAGAAGGGCATTTTTTATAGTATACACGCACAGAAACCAGAGCAATGCAAGCACCAACATCTTGAAAAGCAAGATAAAATCCCTTTTTGCTTAGAGGTCCTACATCTCTGACCTCTGTATTCAGTTTCATAACACGGTCACCAAGATCAAGTTCTGTAAAGCTCTCATCGGCAGCAATGGTATCAATTTTGATGTACTGGTTTTCCTTGATGTTTCTCCCATTCTGATCATCTGACTCAAAGTAATACATGTTAAAGGTTTCCTTACAGGTCCCCAGTCCTCCAGGAAGGCTGTTGCAGTCCCGCAAGGTAAATTTGAGTTCTATGAAGATTCTGGAAGCACCTTCATTGGAGATCCAACTGGTCAAAAGCCAGTTATTCTGATTTTGTTCCATCACTTTGCATACTTGGTATGTGTGGATAGGGGCATAGTTTTCATCCACTTCACCAATCTCTTCCCACTGTACAATATAAAACAGAAAGATAAAAACATTCAAAAAATATAAAATAACCAGGAACTATAGCAAAAATTATAAAAGAAAACTAATTCAGATTTAGAAACATTCATATCCTCAATATTTGGTATTTACATAAGGAACTAGATATAAAGTATTTGGAGAAGAGAATCACAAATTTTTTATTGCCATTTTTAAATTAGGTAAATTAACAACTTATTATATTTTGTCTCCAACATAACTCAAAGAGAAACACATATGAATATGTCCCAGGCAGAGGGGGAAACATGCATTTCTGAGAAAAAAATAAAAGAAATTTAAATGTGGGTAAGGTTAACAAAATGAAGCAGAAAAAGGAAAACAGGTATATTTTGAATAAAGTTAAGCGTATATATAAGCAGGGTAGAGAAACTTTCAGGGAAATAAAAGAAATGAAATCAAAAAATGAAATGAGGGGAAAAAAGACCACAAATTTGAGAGAAAAAAGGAAGAAAAATGTAACATATAAACACATTTATTCTGTAATGTCACAAATGACACATCAATGTAATATAAGTTGAAAGAAAATTCATTAGTTTGAAATTAATATAGATCTTTATTTCACTGAACCCATCTATTCAGGACTCTCACAAATTAGCTAGCTAAATATTAATTCATAGATTTATCTACATATATAAACATGGAGACAGTTATGAAAGAAAGATTAAAAATTACAGATTAGTTATATGGATAGCCTTGTCATTTTGAATACTAATAACTTCTTGTGATATGTTGGGACCCCATTAATTCTTTCTTATCAAGGCATTATTTTATGCATAGTGGCCTTAAGAGTTCTGAAGATATACAGGATGTAAAAAAAAAAAATAATAAGTACAATTTATTTAGCTTCCAAAACATTATTTGGCCAAAGAAGAGGTCTAAATTTATCTCTTTCCTAGTAAAATACTCCAGTTTTGAGAATCTCAACGTAACACAACCATTTCCTTAACAGTACAGAGCCAAATTTTTATTCTTCATAAAGATGTCATTACAATTTAAGGAATTTCTGAAACCTATAAAAAAATCTGTGTGTAAAAACTAGATATATAATTTTGCTTTAAATCTTTAAAATAACCCTGAAACACAAAGAAAAATGAAACCATACTGACTTTCAAAAAATCCAGAATGTGTGATTTCAGACATTATTATAGATAAAAAAACTTCATAGACACTTATTTCTTTAGACATGAAATTAAATATGGCATTATTTCTTGATTCTGTTCTAAAGGCAAAATTTGAAAAATGCATGGGCACAAAGGATGCAAATAAATCTTATACATCAGATGGCTCCTCTGGAAAGTCTAGCTGCCATCCGGCAGATATAAGCAAAGGTGCTAATGAGGTAAAACTGTTGAGCTCCTTAAATTCACAAGAGAGTAACATCAAGATTTTATCTTGCCAAACAACTTTCATATTATGTTTTTACCTAAAGCCTCACTTATTTCACTCAATCTTGTTTTTGTCATTTCTCAAAATGTATATAAACTCTACTTAGCTCCTGATTTTCTAAACCAGCTTTCCATTTCAGCACTCCAACATTAAACTACTTACAATTTTTTTCCGAAGTGATTTAGGTATCAATCTCTTTATAAGTGGTGCCAATTATCATGATTAATATTTCATGCAAAATAATATGTCAACTAACCAAGTAAAATGGTAAGATTGATCCATTTACTGCAATCAGATTAATGAAATATATATTATTTGAATTAGTAAAAGGGAGGATATCAAAAATCTCCTTATAAAAAGGAAATAAAAATGCTACCTTATTTCTGTTTTAAATATTTGTCTTAGATGAATTTTCAGTATAAAACATAAACATATATACATATGTTTTTGCCTCTAATCACTTATAGAAGCCCTATTTCTGGACAATATATTCTAGTAAAATCCTGCTAGCAAATAAAAGCCAGCAGAATAGCAGGATTTTTCAAGACCATAAGCCAAGCAATTCAGTCTTTGTCTTACAAAGTCCAGGGTACCACAAATATTATTAAAAATGCAAGCCAAGCAGCACTTGAAAAGACAGCTTAATAGTTACTGCTTCAGGTGATAATTTCAAAGCATGTGCATAAGCATCTTGCTTCTCTGAATATTCTCAATTAAGGAGAGGGAAACTATAATTTTCTTTGAATTCGGAAACTGTCATGGTAAGATATTATTTATTTTTTTTCAAGTACCCAAAATATAAATGATGGCAAATATAATGACTTTAATTTAAATAATTATGGCAATAAACCATTCAGAGAATCACACGGGTAATATATCCATCTCTAATATCTGCTGCCATTGAGACAAACCAAGAAATAGACAGAAATATTTTATGTATTTAAGACTGGCTATCTGAAATAAAACTTCACATTTTTCTAAGCTTCCTTTCCTTTTTAATATGAAGAGAGTATCTTGCTATCCTCAGCAAAAATTGGGTATGAACAAATAAAAAAGGATGAAGAGAAAGTAACATTCACCAAGAACTCTAGAATGTGGCAGAAGTATTCCTAGACACTTACAAATGTCATGTACAGGATTACAGTAACTTAATACAAGGCACAGATAGGAATCAATATTTTCTGTTCATTTTTGTTGGATTTTCCATGACTTCATGATTTAATAAAAATATTTGCTGATCCTTTGATTACTAGAAGTGGTGAGCCTGGACATTTTGGATAAATGGACTGCTGAATGCACTATGATGGCTGTAGTTCGACTCTTAAGGTCTCGCAATTATTCAGTGCCATCCCCTGAGCCCATGCTTTTCTCTGTTTGTTTTCTCCTTATTTCCCATTCTTCCCCATTAAAAATAAATAACTGGTTATACAGCTCGGGTTAGCTTGATTTCTCTCCCAGATTCTTGAGCTTACTCCTTTTCCCTCAGGGCTTTGAAAATTTCAGATCAGTTGCATTCTAAACCCATTGCTGGCCAGGCATCCCACATCAGCCACATTGATCAGAGAAGGGTAGGGGGAAGAAAGAACTTACTTTCATAACAACATGTGTATGATGGAGTTACCAGTTTTTCCTACCCAAGCCATTAGGAACTAGTTTCTCCCTGTCTGCCTCTCACTGCTCTTGGCCTTCTGGTATCCAGTTCCTGCTGTCTCCTACCTTTCTGGCATTGCTCTCATTTCCAGACCCCCAGCCTATACATCATTTTTCATGCAGAACTTGAAAATACTGACTCATGACACATGGACTGGACCGGAAATATCCTTGGCATTATGTCACCAAATTCACAGTAGGCAGCATCATGTCAAAAGAGTCAATTTTAACCTTTCAAGTTATTTAGGGTGTCCATTGTCTAGTTCTTTTGTCATTATTATGTTTCTAATTATCTTGATTCCATATCAAGGATCATCTATTGAGGCTACGATGCAGTGGTAAGAAGCTCTGGAGTAGACACTTGAAAACGATGCCACTGGAGAGGACTCAAGATGGCGCTGTGAGAACAACCCAGGATTGGAGCTCTAGTTGAATCCGCAAAGAGGTGAGTCGGAGTTGCATTTCCAGACTGATCTTTGTTGCCCACAGAACGGGGAAACTCCCAAGTGTAAGGGAGACACGGGACGCCAGGCAGTAAGTCAGCCTGGCGAAGCCGGCAGATGGGGCGGCGGCGGCCGGCCCTACCCAGCAATCCCCACAGGGCGCGCTTGTCCGGGTGCCCTGTTGAACCAGCAACCTGAGACTTGAGAGGGCTGGACTTGAGACTGAACGAGACTTGGACAGTAGGCCAGCCCAGGGGATTGCAGGGACAGAGCGTTCGGGGTACCCAGTGGGACGAACAAAACCGCGATTTCAAACTATCCCGAGCAGACGGTCCGAGACGCTCTGTGGGGGAGGGGCGTCCACCACCACCAAGGCAACCCGCCCCAACTGAGATACATGCCCACTGCGGATGCAGCCTCCCGTTGCCGAGGCAACCCGTCCCTACTGAGATACACGCCCACTGCTGACGCAGCCTGCCATTGCCGAGGCAACACGCTACAATGAAGAGACTCCACCCCAGGGCGTGGCGGAGACCACAGCAGAGCATGCAGGAACAGGGCGAATCACACAACAGCAGGGCGGAGCCTCGGCAGCCAAACAGTGGCTAGTCTGCCTCCTAGCTGGGCAGGACACCTCAATGGACATCGAAAAATAAAGCCCGAACCCCACAACACAGAGCATTTGAGAAAAAAAGGGGTTTTTGAAATGAGCTCTGTTGCAGCAGAATCAAACATAGCAGCCTAACAGCCCTGATTGAACAACAAAGCTCACAGCTCAGAAATTGAGCTCCTAAAAAGAACAGACTGTCTCCTCAAGCAGCTCCCTGACCCCTCTATATACAAAAGACTGACATTTGGCAGGCATCATCCTGGGACAAAGATAGCAGAAAAAGACACAGGTAGCATCCCTCACTGTGCCACAGCTGCTAGAGGTGCACCCCAGAAAAGCAGGGCCTAGAGTGGACCTCAGCAGTCATACAGCGAAGGGGCTAGGCTGGTAGAAGGAAAACCAAGTAACAGAAATACTTCATCATCAACAATCTGGGTGTCCACTCAGAGACCCAATCGAAAAGTAAGCAACTACGCAGACGACAAGTGGATAAACCCACAAAGATGGGAAGAAACCAGCGAAAAAAGGAGGAAAACACCCGAAACCAGAACACCTCGCCTCCTAGAAAGGACCAAAACTCCTCACCAGCAAGGGAACAAAGCTGGACGGAGAATGACTGTGACGAAATGATGGAATTAGACTTCAGAAGGTGGATAATGAGAAACTTTTGTGAGCTAAAAGAACATGTATTAAATCAATGCAAAGAAACTAAGGAACTTAAAAAAAGATATGAGGAAATGATAACAAGAATGGATAACTTAGAGAGGAATATGAATGAATTAAAGGAGCTGAAAAACACAATACGAGAACTTTGCGAAGCAAGCACAAGTTTAAATAGCCGAATTGACCAAGCAGAAGAAAGAATATCTGAAGTCGAAGACCAACTCAATGAAATTAAATGAGAACCCAAGATTAGAGAAAAAAGCACAAAAAGGAATGAACAAAGTCTCCAAGAAATGTGGGACTATGTGAAAAGACCTAACCTACGTTTGATAGGTGTACCAGAAGGGGACGAAGAGAATGAATCCAAGCTGGAAAATACTCTTCAGGACATCATCCAGGAAAACTTCCCCCACCTAGCAAGACAGGCCAACACTCAAATGCAGGAAATACAGAGAACACCATAAAGATATTCTGCAAGAAGAGCAACCCCAAGGCACATAATCGTCAGATTCAACAAGATTGAAATAAAGGAGAGAATACTAAGGGCAGCCAGAGAGAAAGGTCGAGTTACCCACAAAGGGAAGCCCAACAGACTCACAGCAGATCTCTCAGCAGAAACACTACAAGCCAGAAGAGAGTGGGGGCCAATATTCAACATTCTTAAAGAAAAGAACTTTCAACCCAGAATTTCATATCTAGCCAAACTGAGCTTCAGAAGTGAAGGAAGAATAAAATCCTTTGTGAACAAGCAAGTACTCAGAGATTTTGTCACCACCAGGCCTGCTTCACAAGAGCTCCTAAAAGAGGCACTACACATAGAAAGGAACAACCAGTACCAGCCATTCCAAAATCACACTAAATGTAAAGAGCATCAACATAATGAAGAATCTACAACAACTAACAGGCAAAACAGCCACTTAGCATCAAAATGGCAGTATCAAATTCACACATAACAATACTAACCCTAAATGTAAATGGACTAAATGCACCAATCAAAAGACACAGTCTGGCAAATTGGATAAAAATCCAAAACCCATCAGTGTACTGTATCCAGAAAACCCATCTCACATGCAAGGATACACAAAGGCTCAAAATAAAGAGATGGAGAAAGATTTACCAAGCAAATGGAGAGCAAAAGAAAGCAGGAGTTGCAATTCTCATCTCCGATAAAATAGACTTTAAAGCAACAAAGATCAAAAGAGACAAAGAAGGCCATTACATAATGGTAAAAGGATCGATACAACAAAAAGAGCTAACGATCCTACACATATATGGACCCAAGGCAGGAGCACCCAGATACATAAGGCAAGTTCTTAATGACTTACAAAGAGACTTAGACTCCCACACAATAATAGTGGGAGACTTTAACACTCCACTGTCAATATTAGACAGATCAACCAGACAGAAAATCAACAAGGATATCCAGGGCTTGAACTCAGACCTGGAGCAAGCAAACCTGATAGACATTTACAGAACTCTCCACCCCAAATCCACAGAATATACATTCTTCTCAGCACCACATCACACCTACTCAAAAATTGACCACATAATTGGAAGTAAAGCACTGCTCAACAAATGCAAAACAACTGAAATCATAACAAACAGCCTCTCAGACCATAGTGCAATCAAGTTAGAACTCAGAATACAGAAACCAACCCAGAACCGCACAGCTTCATGGAAACTGAACAACTGGCTCTTGAATGTTGACCGGGTAAACAATGAAATGAAGTCAGAAATAAAGAAGTTCTTCGAAACCAATGAGAACGAAGACACAACATGCCAGAACCTCTGGGACATATTTAAAGCAGTCTCTAGAGGAAAGTATATAGCAATAAGTGCCCATATGAGGAGAATGGAGAGATCCAAAATTGACACCCTATCATCAAAATTGAAAGAGCTAGAGGAACAAGATCAAAAAAACTCAAAACCCAGCAGAAGACAAGAAATAACTAAGATCAGAGCTGAGCTGAAGGAGACTGAGACACGAAAAACCCTTCAAAAAATCAATAAATCCAAGAGCTGGTTTTTTGAGAAGATCAACAAAATAGACAGACCACTAGCCAGATTGATTAAAAATAAAAGAGAGAACAACCAAATAGATGCAATAAAAAATGATAAAGGGGAAATCACCACAGATTCCACAGAAATTCAAACCATCATCAGAGAATATTACAAACAACTTTATGCACATAAACTAGTAAACCTGGATGAAATGGATAAATTCCTGGACTCCTGCATCCTCCCAAGCCTAAACCAGGAGGAAGCTGAAACTATGAATAGACCAATAACAATGTCAGAAGTCGAGGCAGCAATTAAGAGCCTACAACACAAAAAAGGCCCAGGTCCAGACGGGTTCACAGCCGAATTCTACCAGACACACAAGGAGGAGCTGGTACCATTCCTTCTAAAACTATTTCAAACAATCCAAAAAGAGAGAATACTTCCCAAATGATTTTACGAGACCAACATCATTCTGATACCAAAACCCGGCAGAGACCCAACAAGAAAAGAAAACTTCAGGCCAATATCCATGATGAACATAGATGCAAAAATCTTCAATAAAATATTGGCAAGCCGAATGCAACAGCAAATCAAAAAACTTATTCACCATGATCAAGTAGGATTCATCCCGGGGATGCAAGGCTGGTTCAACATACGCAAGTCTATCAATGTAATTCACCACATAAACAGAACCAAAAACAAAAACCACATGATTATCTCAATTGATGCAGAGAAGGCATTTGACAAAATTCAACAGCCCTTTATGCTAAAAACCCTCAATAAACTCGGTATTGATGGAATGTATCTCAAAGTAATAAAAGCTATTTATGACAAACCAACAACCAATATCATACTGAATGGGCAAAAACTGGAAGCATTCCCTTTGAAATCTGGCACTAGACAAGGATGCCCTCTTTCACCACTCCTATTCAATATAGTTCTGGAAGTTCTAGCCATAGCAATCAGGCAAGAAAAAGAAATAAAGGGTATTCACATAGGAAAGGAGGAAGCTAAATTGTCTCTATTTGCAGACGACATGATAGTATACCTAGAAGACCCCATTGCCTCAGCCCAAAAACTCCTGAAACTGATAAGCAACTTCAGCAAAGTCTCAGGATATAAAATCAATGTGCAAAAATCACAAGCATTCGTCTACACCAACAACAGACTTCAAGAAAGCCAAATCAGGAACGAACTGCCATTCACAATTGCTACAAAAAGAATAAAATACCTTGGAATACAACTCACAAGGAACGGAAGGGACCTCTTCAAGGCGAACTACAAACCACTGCTCAACGAAATCAGAGAGGACACAAACAGATGGAGAAACATTCCATGTTCATTGTTAGGAAGAATTAATATCGTGAAAATGGCTATACTGCCCAAAGTAATTTACAGAATCAGCGCTATCCCCATCAAGCTACCATTGACTTTCTTCACAGAACTGGAAAAAACCACCATGAACTTCATATGGAACCAAAAGAGAGCCCGCATAGCCAAGTCAATTCTAAGCAAAAAGAACACAGCGGGGGGCATCACACTACCGGATTTCAAACTATACTACAAGGCTACAGTAATCAAAACAGCATGGTACTGGTACCAAAACAGAGATATAGACCAATGGAACAAAACAGAGGCACCGGAGGCAACACAACATATCTACAACTATACAATCTTTGATAAACCTGACAAAAACAAGCAAGGGGGAAAGGATTCCCTGTTTAACAAATGGTGTTGGGAAAACTGGCTAGCCATGTGCAGAAAGCAGAAACTGGACCCCTTCCTGACACCTTACACTAAAATTAACTCCAGATGGATTAAAGACTTAAACATAAGACCTGGCACGATAAAAACCCTAGAAGGAAATCTAGGCAAAACTATCCAGTACATAGGAGTAGGCAAGGACTTCATGAACAAAGCACCAAAAGCATTGGCAACAAAAGCCAAAATAGACAAAAGGGACCTAATGAAACTCCACAGCTTCTGCACGGCAAAAGAAACAGTCACTAGAGTGGATCGGCAACCAACAGAATGGGAAAAAGTTTTTGCAGTTTACCCATCTGACAAAGGGCTGATATCCAGAATTTACAAAGAACTCAAACGGATTTACAGGAAAAAAACAAACAAGGCCATTCAAAAGTGGGCAAAGGATATGAACAGATACTTTATAAAAGAAGACATATACGAGGCCAACAATCATATGAAAAAATGCTCATCGTCACTGGTCATCAGAGAGATGCAAATCAAAACCACATTGAGATACCATCTCACGCCAGTTAGAATGGCGATCATTAAAAAATCTGGAGACAACAGATGCTGGAGAGGATGTGGAGAAAAAGGAACACTTTTACACTGTTGGTGGGAGTGTAAATTAGTTCAACCATTGTGGAAGACAGTGTGGCGATTCCTCAAGGCCTTAGAAATAGAAATTCCATTTGACCCAGCAATCCCATTACTGGGTATATATCCAAAAGACTATAAATCGTTCTACTATAAGGACACATGTACACGAATGTTCATTGCAGCACTGTTTACCATAGCAAAGACCTGGAATCAAACAAAATGCCCATTGATAATACACTGAATTGGAAAAATGTGGCACATATACACCATGCAATATTATGCAGCAATCAGAAATGATGAGTTTGTGTCGTTTGTAGGGACATGGATGAATCTGGAGAACGTCATCCTCAGCAAACTGACACAAGAACAGAAAATGAAACACCGCATATTCTCACTCATAGGCGGGTGATGAAAAAATAGAACACATGGACACAGAAAGGGGAGTACTAAACACTGGGGTCTATTGTGGGGAAAAGGGGAGGGCCAGTGGGAGGGGGAGGTGGGGAGGGATAAGGAAAGAAAAGCACACTGCCATGTGTGTTCCTACGCAACTGTCTTGCATGCTCTGCTCATGTACCCCAAAACCTAAAATCCAATAAAAAATTAAAAAAAAAAAAAAAGAAAACGATGCCACTATAATGATCTTGTACAGAAGAAAACTACAAGCCTGAAGCCCTAGTTTTAGTCTCAGCTCTTACAATATCTAGATGTATAAAATGAGATCCAATCTCTGGCAAATCAACTATGCAAATCTATAATGAGAACAAAAACTTTCTCTCCTAGGCATCTAATATTCAATAAAGACATCAGAAAGGACCTTAAAAGAGCCAGTCCTATTGCTCATATGAGAAATAAGAAGTTGAAGACCACACAAAAGAAGGATTTACTCAGGTTTACACAAGACCAAGATGACCACCTGGGCATCTCCTCTGCCCATAGCTTCTTTTGTCTTCTTCTCAGCATGTCTCTGCCTCATTGTGTGGATTTGTGCATGGGATTCCTTTATACATTGCATTAATTGCTACTCAACATTTTTTCAGACAACATGTAACCAGGAATATATCTTCTTTTCTTTTGCTATATATTTTAATACTCAACACAAATATGAGGGAGAGGCATGCATGATTTTCTTATTGTCTACCATATCTTAGAGTCTGATACAACAGGGCACAGAGTAGGGCACTTGATAGATATTTTATAATTAATAAATTCATTTCATACATATACATACCACTTCTTATTCCAGAAATCCCATTAATTTGAAATAATTCAAACATGGTAAACAAATATATAATTGTGCTATATTTAAAACAAAAAAAATACATTTTTGTCTTTGTCAATTATCATAATTTTATCACATCAAATTAGAAAAGTTTATAAAAGCAGATTTTAAAAAAATAGTCCAGTAATTTTTAATTAAAAACACTAATGATTTATTTAAAGAGATTTTCTTCTTTCCATTTTTGATACAATTTTTTAAGTTTAGTTTTGCATATTTACCTGTTGAATGATTTTTTACTAGCATTACATTTTACTAATCATAACTGATAGCTTACTTTATTTCCAAGAATATGTTTGAAAAATAAAGTTTTTGTCACTCAGTAGTCTTCTTCAGCATTCTGTGTAAATTAAAAACCCAGAATACAGCATATCGGTTCAAGGAACTATAGACATATTTCATATTTCAGTCAAATAATATTAGGACAATATTAGATATTTCTTTGGCAGAGTGACATAAAGTTATGGCAAGAAATCAACTGCCTGCAGCTTTACTCTGAAATGACCAAAGCATAACTTTCTCGGAAGACCTTGTTTATCACCTAACTGCATCTTTAAATACAGGGATAGCAGTTCATCATCCTTTGAATCACAACTTTTAAATATAATGTCTTCTGAAGAGCTTCAAAACTAAGTAAGTTATAGGTTTCAAACCATTAAAATATTTCAGATATCATTTATTCTGATTTTCAGTTTGTAAATGTATGTGTGATATGTTTTGTTTCACACACTATGTTTTGCTAACTTTATTGAAGATATCATGATTTCAAATCACTAATTCACTGATGTTTTTCTGAAAAGACTTAAATGTAAGACCTAAAACCATAAACATCCTAGAAGAAAACCTACACAATACCCATTCAGGAAATAGGCATGGGCAAAGACCTCATGACTAAACACCAAAGCAATGGCATCTGAAGGCAAAATTGACAAATGGAATCTAATGATACTAAAAAGTTTCAGCACAGCAAAAGAAACTATCATCAGAGTGAACAAGCAACCTACAGAATGGGAGAAAATGTTTGCAATCTATACATATGGCAAAGGGCTAATATCTGGAATCCACAAAGAACTTAAACAAATTTACAAGAAAAAAAACATAAAAAGGTGGGCAAAGGATATGAACTGACACTTCTCACAAGAAGATATTTATGCAGCCAACAAACATGAAAATAAGCTCATCATCACTGGTCATTAGAGAACTGCAAATCAAAACCACAATGAGATACCATCTCATGCCATTTAGCATGGTGATTATTAGAAAGTCAGGAAACAGGGCCGGGCGTGGTGGCTCAAGCCTGTAATCCCAGAACTTTGGGAGGCCGAGGTGGGTGGATCACGAGGTCAACAGATCAAGACCATCCTGGTCAACATGGTAAAATCCCGTCTCTACTAAAAAAATACAAAAAATTAGCTGGGCATGGTGGTGTGTGCCTGTAATCCCAGCTACTCAGGAGGCTGAGGCAGGAGAATTGCCTGAACCCAGGAGGCGGAGGTTGCGGTGAGCCAAGATTGCGCCATTGCACTCCAGCCTGGGTAACAAGAGCGAAACTCCGTCTCAAAAAAAAAAAAAAAAGAAAGAAAGTCAGGAAACAACAGATGCTAGAGATGTGGAGAAATAGGAAAACTTTTACACTGTTAGTGGGAGTATAAGTTAGTTCAACCATTGTGGAGGACAGTGTGATGATTCCTCAAGGATTTAAAACCTGAAATACCATTTGACCCAGCAATCCCATTACTGAGTATATACTCAAAGGATTATAAATCATTCTACTATAAAGGGACATGGATATGTGTGTTTATTGCAGCACTGTTCATAATAGCAAATACATGGAACCAACCCAAATGCCCATTGATAATAAGCTAGATAAAGAAAATGTGGCACATATACAGCATGAAATACTATGCAGCCATAAAAAAAAAAAAAAGATGAATTCATGTCCTTTGCAGGGACATGGATGAAGATGTTAACCATCATTCTTAGCAAACTAACACAAGAACAGAAAACCAAACACCGCATGTTCTCACTCATAAATGGGAGCTAAACAATGAAAACACATGGACACAGGGAGGTGAACATCACACACTGGGGCCTGTTGGGGAGTGGTGGCCTAGCAGAGGGATAACATTAGGAGAAATATCTAATGTAGATGAGGGGTTGATGGGTGCAGCAAACCACCATGGCACTTGTATACTGATGTAACGAACCTGCATGTTCTGCACGTGTCCCAGAACTTAAGGTATATGTGCGTGTGTGTGTGTGTGTGTGTGTGTGTGGTGTGTATGTGTATATACATATAGGTACATATACACACCTATATATATATATGAAGAAAGAAAAACAGCATCACCTTATGATCTTAGAAAGTGCCTGGTAACACACTCCAATTGCTACTTCAAAATATGTTTACCTAAAGTGAACAATTTCTGGAAGCTTTCTGCTACTGCAAAAATTAGATAAATGCAATATAAAAAATCAGAAACTTCAAACCCAGAAGTGTCCTTTGCAGGGACATTTTGTATTTTTTAATTTTTATTAGTACCTCGTTTATTATACTAATTTATATTTTAATGTAATATTTTTAGTTTCATTACTTAACATACTTTTTCTATTTGGCTATATTGACTAAACTTGGGAAAAGTTTGGACCTGAATGAATTCATTGTTTTTGTTTTCCCCAGATGTATGATAAACAATTACTTATCTTCTCCATAAGATTTTATAAGAATGACTATGCTTACATAAAACCATTATATCTTTTTCTCCTTGTTAGATTTAAAATTGAGTTCATTTTTTGTTAACGCTGCCGTTACTTAATAAATTTCATTCAGGGCATTTCTTTTAAGAGAAAGTGGACAAGAAAATCCTCAAAGGAAAGTCACTTAGGAAGATTATAGCAGAAAAAGTGAGGTATTCTACTATTATTGGGAAGGAAGTTCTTTCGTCTCTCATTACTATCTTTGATGTATCAACTGAAAGTGAATTCTCATTAGGAAGAAACACTGTATTATTAAGACAAGTACATGTTAGGTATGAATATCAGTAGCCAGACTTTCTTGCCATTGGCTTCCCAAATGCTCAGGCAATAAAGAGTCAAATTAAAGTGCAAACTTCATCTTGGGTCACAGTCTTTTAAAAAAACATTGTGTGCTCATTTACAGATAATCCTGGAAGAACAGTTGAAAGATAGAGCCATATTGTAGATCAATTTTCCTGTTACACAATGCATACATGACATAATTATACTACAAAATATAACTGCATCTTTTTGCAGATGAGTAAACTGAGGCCCCAAACAACTGGCATACTGATTAGAGCCAAATTAATACCTACAGTTAGAATTCTCTGATTATAATTAATTTTTTTCTCTTTTTTAGGGGTTAAATTACTATGCATAAACTATAGGGCCACATGAGGTCATTCTAATGAACAAAAGATTTATTACCTAATGAACTAGGTACTTATGTTTTCAAAAGATAAAACCAAACTATGTGCTTTTGTAGAATTACAGCTGCCATCTTCCTTGTTCAGTTTCCTTACTTTTGAATCAAGAAACAAATGGGCATTCCATTGGGCAACAGAAGCATCTATTTTTACACAAAACCACAGGGAAAAAAAAATGGTTTAAAAAGAAAAAAAAAACATGTAGCACAGAGTTTCTGTGTAAGAAATTCAATTTCTCTAATAGTTATGATCCCTCAATAAAATAAATATAACAAAATGTATCAACTTTCAGCAAAAATCATTTGAATCAAAACCTTTTTATATTTCCTCAATAATATGTTAGTGGGAAAGAAAGACTTGCATCAAGTAAGAATCTGAGTTGTTCAAAACATCTTTAAAATTCATAAGTGTTATGTAGCAGCGTTGCTAGAAACAACTCTATTAATTTTCTGTGTATGAAATAAAACTGAAGTTGATTACTTTATTGCCTGTGGAATAGTGCAAATATTTATGAGCTCAAATTCAATTCATGATACAAATGAAATCACTTGAGAAAGAAAGATTAAAATTTTCAAGTTAATATTAATCTTTTTACAGCAAAATTCACAGACAATTGAACATCTATTTTTAACAGTAAATGTGAATGGCAAGCTAGATATTTTTTTTAACCCTGGGGTAAGAAATTCATTTTTTTCATTCAATATTCTTATTGTATTTTTTTCAAAAATTATGGATCCTTTCTTCATTAATTCCTTTAACAATTATCCAAGTGAAGCAATAAATAGAAGGTTGGAAAAATCAAAAGTAGTATATCAAATAAAATATATACAACTAGAACAGTTTATGACTTAATCAAGAAAAAGTATTTCTTAGTTAAATGTGATGAACATAGTATGCAAATAAAAATATATATAAGGACTGATATATTAAGGACTGATGTATTTATTGTTTTTCTGCTTTTAATAAGAGATATATTAAATAGTTTCTCATCATATAAAATTATCAAAGATGTCACAAACAGTTCAAGTTTTAAAATAAGGCATTCAAAAAGACGTATACACTCATATGTTCATTGCAGCACCACTTATGACAGCAAAGATAGGGAATCAACCATGTTGCCCATCAACAGTGAATTGAACAAAAAGATGTGGTAAATATAGACCATGGAATACTACTACACAGCCATTAAAAAAAATGAAATCCTGTCCTTTACAGCAACATGGATACAGTTGGAGGCTATTATCCTAAGCGAACTAATAGAAACAGGAATCCAAAGATGGCATGTTCTCACTTCTATATGAGAGATAAATGCTGAATACACAGGGACACAAAGATGGTCTGTGTAGACCATCTGGGGACTGCTTGACAGAGGACTGTTGGAGGGGTTATGGGTTGGAAGGCTACCTGTATGTTGCTATGCTCACTACCTGACTGACCGAATCACCCATACACCAAGCCCGCATGACATGCAATTTCCCCATGTAAAAAACCCGCACATGTACCCTGAGAGCCTAAATTAAAATAGGAGAATACATAAATTAATCAAAAAATAAAATGAGACATTTTTCCTTGAAAAATTACTAATGAGAACAAATGCAAACCTATCAATTGTCAATAATAATTTTAAAAGACAGAATAAGCAAAGTAGGTAACCATGCCTGAAATTAACAAATTAATAAACTGAATAAAATCTTAAATGATCTCATTATTGTTTTATAAAAAGCAACCCTATTAAATATGGTACATGTAATCTAATTTGTCAGTAATGTGTGTAATGAGTTACAATTTTAAAAGAAGCAAATAACAATTAGGTTTATAAATCACTGATCTAGTTTAGTTCCATTATTGTACCACTGTATATGGAGACACCTTTATACTTAGACTATGGTAGCCACCAATGTGTATTTTCTATCATGTTATGTCAAGAGACGATCAGACCAACATTTGATATGTAACTGCAGCAACAGAAATAAACTTTGGTGTACTATTACGAAAGTTTACATAGTCAGTGACTTTATATCTTTCCTAAGAGTGATTGTGATTTCAATTATATATTGTTTATACTGGAGTACAAATTTATCATGCAGATTTTAAGTTCTAAAGAGAGTCAAGTATTTCATGTTTCAGGACTATAACAAACACATACATGCACACATGTGCATGCACACACACACACACAATTAAGAATCCTTCACAACAGTCATTGTGAGATGTTAGAGATGGTCCTTTTAGTGTTGTTTTAATGTATATATTCTCAATAAGATGTAGATTGAAAAGTAACATAATTAGTACTCTTTAATATAAATATTTTGCTGTCCTATTATAGATACCTGTAAATTCTGTAAGGAAGCCTTATTTTCAAAGCAGAATGAAAGTTTCAGTAAATGAGTGAAAATAAACTATTTCACTTCGGATTCAGCTTAATGAAAATAAAGTAGATTAGCCTTTGGTGCACTTAATGTTTCAGGTAAAATAAATACAATTACACCCTTGTTGTTCTGGCAAAAAAAAAAAATGGTTTCAGTAAACCATTTGCAATTCTGGATAATATACCCACTCTATAAAATACATCACAAAATATAATGCTGCCTGTGCTCTCTGTTCTATATTCTGTTCTCATTTTTCAGTAGATAATATTATGCTTGTGATGCAGGCCTTGACAACAGCACCCATAAATCAATTCTATATCTCACATTAATCATGTTCTTGTAATCAGTGGCTATTCAACACAAATTTCCATCTCATTTTTTTTTTGTTGGAAAACAGCAACATTAGGGCTGTTAGCTTACTCAAATTTAAGTGATTATATTGCCATAATATATAATAAAATGTACTCCATCCACTTGTCAAAGCAGTATTAAAGACATTCTATAGAAATTTAGGCCATCTACTGTCAGTGTGTTGTCTAGTCAGTAGCTGGCATTTCCAAAGAGAACAACTCTATTCATTATTTTTTAAGCAAATTTAGGAAGTATAAGTGTTGTTTCATTGCATAGATATAATGCATCGCAGTGAAGTCTGGATTTTTTGTGTAACCACACCCAAATAGGATACATTGTTAGCCATTAACTAATTTCTCATCCCTCATGCCCCTCCCACCTTCTCACCTTGCCGAGTTTCCAAAACTTATTATTCTACTCTCTATATCCATGTGTACACATTAGCTACCACTTATAAGTGAGAACATCTGGAATTTGACTTTCTGTTTCTGAACTGTTTCACTTATGATAATAGCCTCTAGTCCCATTCATGTTGCTACAGAAAACGTTACTTAATTCCTTTTTATTACTGAGTAATATTTCACTGAATACATATGCTGCATTTTCTTTATGAAGTCATCCATTGATGAACACTTAGGTTAATTCTATATCTCTACTATTGTGAATAATGCTGCCAGAAACATACAGGTGCAAGAATATTCTTGATGCAATGGTCTCATTTCTTTTGGGTATAGCCCTTTAGTGGGATTGCTAGTTAGAATGGTAGATTTCTTTTTAGTTATTTTGAGACATCTCTGTTTTCCATAGCAGTTGTACTCATTTGCATTCCCACCGATAGCATATAAGCATTCCCTTTTTTCCGCATCCCTGCCAACACCTGTTATTTTAATGGTGCCTGGAAAACTGGATATCCATATGCAGAAGAATGAAATAAAATCCTACCTCTCTCCATATAGATAAATCAAATAAAAATGGATTAAAACTTAGATCTAAAACCTCAAACTTTGAAACTACTACAAGAAAACGGTGAAGAAAATCTCCAGGACACTGGTCAGGGCAAAAAATTCTTAAATAATATTCCACAAGCACAGCCAACCAAAACAAGAATGGACAAATGGGATCATATCAAGTTAAAAATCTTCCATTCTATACAGCAAAGGGTACAATGAACAAGGTGAAGAGACAAATCACAGAAAGGGAGAAAGTATTCTGACTTTGTAATAGACTGGTGTGAGATGGAATCTCATTATGGCTTTAATATGCATTTATCTGATGAATAGTGATGTTGAGTATTTTTCCAGGCTTTTTGGCCCATTGTGTCTTTTCTTTTGCAAAATATCTGTTCATATCTGTTCACTTTTCAATGTGGTTATTTGTGTTGTTTTGGGGCTGTTGGTGTTTCAGTTCCTTGTAGACTCTAGATATTAGTCCTTTGTCAGATACATAATTTACAAATAATTTTTCCCATTCTGCAAGTTGTTTATTCAGTCTGATAATTATTTCTTTCACTGTGCTAGTTTAAATAAGTTCAATTTATCTTTTTTGTTTGTTTGTTTTTGTTGCATTTACTTTTGAGGTGTTAGTTCATGAATACTTCACCTAGGCCAATGTCCAGAAGAGCTTTCCTTAATTTTCTTTTAGAATTTTATAGTTTCAGGTCATACATTTAAATCTATAATCCATCTTGAGTTCATTTTCATATATAGTGAAAAATAGGGGTCCAGTTTCATTTTTCTGCATATAGAAATCCAATTTTCCCCATATCATTTATTTAATAGGGTGTCCTTATCCCAGTATATGTTTTTGTCAACTATGTCAAAGATCAGTTGGCTGTAGGTCTGTGGCTTTATTTCTGGGACTCTTTGCTGTTCCATTGATCTATCTCTATTTTAATGCCAGTACTATGCTGTTTTGGTTATTATATCCTTGTTGTATAATTTGAAGTCAGGTAATGTGATGCTTCCAACTTTATTCTATTTGATTAGGATTCTTTGACAATTTGCACTTTTTTGGGAGTTCATATAAATTACATATGTATTTTTCTAATTCTGTGAAAAATGATGTTGATATTTTTTATAGGAATTGCATTGAATCTTCAGATTGCTTTGGGCAGTATGGACATTTTAACTGTATTGATTCTTCCAATCCATGAGAATGGGATGATCTTCCATTTGTTTGTGTCATCCATTATTTCTTTCATCAGTGCTCAGTAGTTTTCCTTGTAGAGATACTTTTACCCACTTTGTTAAATATATTAAGAATTCCAGTGCTTCTCTCTTTGTAATAGAAGCAAATGAACAAAAAGCCACATGACTGTTGCAAATTCCTCCTCCTGCATTTGTTAGTCTTGTGTCTGGCCAAAAAAAAGTAATCTCAACCAAAAGTGTATCTTTGACAAGTATATACTTCTCTTACAGAAGTTTAAAATGTTTAGTGATAGTTCTCCAGTGACAATTCCAAATACTTAGTTTTTTTTTTTTTCTTTTTTTCAATAGAGTCTTGCTCTGTAGCCAGGTGACAGGCTGGAGTGCAGTGGTGCGATCTCGGCTCACCACAACCTCTGCCTCCCAGGTTCAAGCAATTCTCCTGTCTCAGCCTCCTGAGTAGCTAAGACTACAGGCGTGCGCCACCACACCCAGCTAATTTTTGTATTTTCTTAGTAGAGACAGGGTTTCACCATGTCGACCAGGATGATCTTGATCTCTTGACCTTGTGATCCGCCCACCTCAGCCTCCCAAAGTGCTGGGATTACAGGTGTGAGCCACCATGCCCGGCCTTTTTTTTTTTTATCATAATTAAATGCAAATTTAATTCTGACCAACATTAGGCTATAGAAGTTTACAAGAGGGATTGACTATCTGAAGACAGTGACTGTTTAACATTTATATAATTTTTTTGCCTATCAACAATCTATATATTTTGTTATACTTTAATATTTTACTTGAGAATTACCATAAAGACAGATATTTCTAATTAGAAATGCTAAGAATTTTAGAAATTATGACATCTTTACAGTATTACTGAAGTTCAAACAGTAGAAAAAATAAGTCTTTACATTTGTTCTCCCTACTGGGGTCTTCTGTCACCTTGTTCCTTGTCTTACTATATTAACCCTTAATTATTTTGAGCCCTGTTGCTTAGGTTATCAATCACAGATGGGAAAAGAAAATTAATTTTGCAGTGTGATTTTAGTCTTAATATTAAAACAAACTGTTAACTGCCATTTACTCTGCTTATCAATACAATCTTGTTTGCTAATGTATTCCCATAACAGATAACATAAACAGAACAAATGCAGATAACAAGCAAATCTAGTTATAGTAAAGAAACATAGAATGTTTTAGCATAATACATCTTAGATATTATTTTGTACTTTTACATCTATTTGTATATGAGCAAACTGAACTCTTGATATGATACAGGAAATATCCATAATTATAGGAGGTAAATGTCCCTGACCTCCCTTTATTATTCTGTTTGCTATATCTGATGGTTTGTCTGCTATGTAAATCCATCCTTTAGCAAAGATGGATTAGAGTGCTCCTGGGTATCACAAGCTCTTAATACTATTTCTTTATCCAACTTTGTCTATTTATGCTAAATATAGGATAATGCTTCATACATTTAACTGACTGTTTATTAGGAGAAACCAGGTATAAATGGAATCAAGTGATATAAAAGTGATAAGGAAGAAGTAATATTCTATGCTGCTGCTTGGAATATACATTATTAGCCAGCTTTGAGAGGTGTTTGTAAATACATGGTGCATTTAAAAGTGTTTACATCTTGGATTTATAAATGTTTGTAAAGATACACGTGTTCAAGTGATGTCTGTAGTGATCAAAAAGAAGCTACTAATGTAACCAAGACTAAATAAATAAATAAATATGTTATATTCATGCTGTAAATCATTGCACAAGAGTTAGCAGTAATTGTTATATGGAGTTTACAAGTATATAATAATAAAGACAAATGTAAAATTTACAAAACAGCAAAATATACTTTAAAATAAATAAAACTATGCTAAATTTTCTTTTACTATAGTCATAACAAAGTGACAAGTTATAAAATATAAAATGAACTAAAAAATACACTAAATTTATTAACAGAAGCTTGTAGATATCTAGGAAAAGTTGTGTATCATATTAACATATGTCTAATGAGACTTTCAAAAGAAGGGGTAAGAAGAAAAAATAGCAGGTACAATAGTTGATAATATATCAAATATTTTACAAATTTGATGTCAAACACTTAGGTAGAAATACAAATGCCTGCTGAACCCCATTAGTGAACATACAAAAGTTCAGGCCTAGACACTTGAATGTGATAAAAGCTAAAACAGTTTTGAAAATTTTTAAAGCAGCAAGAGGAAATCAACTCAGATAGAGAGGAACAAAAATATGACAATAAGCTGATACCTCTGATGAAACCATAGAGGCCAGAAGAAAGTAGAATGATATAGTTAAAGTGCTAGAAAAACAATTCTGTCAACCAAGAATTCTATGTCTAGCAAACTTACCTTCCAAAATGAAAGATGACTCAAAACTCACAGTAAAACATATAAAACATAAATCGCTGAGAAAGTACAGAAAATACATGAAAAGACAATATTGAAAAGGAAATATTTTAGAAGTGGAGAAGAGCAGAGGAGTGCCAAGAGTTAGATCTGAGGATAAAGGAATAAGCAACAAGAAATATATGAGGGTAGGCATAAAAGAAGACATGAAAGATCTTGTGGTATTATTTCTGTTTCACAATATACAAGTGATGGCTACAAAAACCTACACAGGTGATGAATCATACAGATTAATACATACAGAGAGAGAGAGAGAGAGAGAAGGAGGGGGAGAGCGTGAAGCGCATTATGAAAAGAGAGAATTGAGCTATATAAGATGAAAGGTCAGGAGAAGTTGTTATAAAGTTAATGATCAATATAAAACAATTGGAATTCAGATTTATCTGGCTTCAAAGCTCATATTTTAACTCACTACACCATGATGCTTCACAAAATAAGATAAAGAACATGGGAAAACAGTAATTCAAAGGCAAACTAATGAATGGAGTCAATGAAGTCTCTGATATTCTTTCAAAGGCACATCCATTTTTTATTCCCCAAATTCTATTGTATATTTAATTTTTATTTCTCTTTACTTTGAATTAAAACTCAGGTAGTTATGAACATAATATTGCTTAAAGTATTTGGTATACAACTATAATCTCACTAAATAGTTTATGGAAAAGAAGTGTTCTTTAGAGACACAACAATGAAGCTCTTCCTGATTTATCTATTTTCAGGATATTAAGTTGAAATCTTTGTGAAATCTGGGCATATCTATAAAGTAAATATGTATAGTATGCAATATGTATAGTAAAGCTACACAGTAAATTATCCTATTTGGTTTTATATAATATTTCCCAAACTTGTATTACGGGATAGCTCTCATTAATAACACATATTTACTTTTTTTCTGTATATCCCTATATTTTGAGAAATTCTAATTTATGATAGTGGCTGACAGCCGCTCCACTAAGTGTGGCCATTTAGTGAAATACCATATCATAATGTATTAAATCCTGTTTACTCTTCTTGCACACAATTTTCATTGCACCTGATTTATGTTACATCATCAGTTTACATATTTGTATCTCCAAATGGATTTATTCTCTTGCCTCAATGACAAAGAAATCTGTGATCAATTGTTGGTGTATCACCCTGTCTACCACCAGTATTTAGGAAACTGGATACATTTAATATTTGTTGATTGAACTTATGCAAGTAAAAATGAAACAATGATTGAATAGATGAATGAATGAAAATACCAACAGTGATTTTCTTTATTTTTATTGCTTTACTGGTAGTGTACTGGGATCTACATCAGAAACAGAAAGACCTTTTGAATGACAGTTATTTATCCCTCCTTTTTCTAGAATTTGGTCAAAGAACACTTAAATGTTGCCAGCTTTTTGGTATGGCCACTATTGCTTTCCCCTCAATAATTACCTCCACTAGAAGAATAGTAAGGAAAAAAAAAAGGTTAAACTCAATTCTGTCACATGTTGTTAAGAGTTGGCAGATCTAGGAAAGGTTTTAGAGCGAAGAGAATTGAATCAAGTTGGAAAAGGGTACTACTTAAACCACTGTGAATTTCATTTATTTGTGTATCTCTATTCCTAATTATCACTAGAAAGTGACAGTTGGCAAGCCTATGGAGGTCTGAGAAGACTGTAAAATTTTATTAAATCATCATAAATGTTTCAATATAACAATTAAAATCTTCAGTTATTCATATAAAAAAGTGGCATTTATTATCATGTGAGGTTGAGGCTTGATCTAACCAGTATTTTTCTTCTCCTCATATTAAATAGAATGTTAAAATTACATGAAGATATCTGAAATACCTATCCTGCCAGGGAAAAAGATCTAATTAGTTGGAATGAATGTAAAGTTCAAACACTGGGACACAGATGGTCTTCCACTCACCTTCAGAGAAGAACATGAGCCCCAATGATCCCAGTTAACACATGCCAATTTAGTTGGCCCAAATGAAAATGGCAAATCAGAAAACTAAATATGAAAATTACTTTGATATATGGTTGATAAGCAATAGAATTTCATTAATTCTTTGATTATATTTAATGACAACCCTTTAACACGTAAATGGTATCAAAAGAAAATTACTAGAAATTTAATTACTATCAAATGTAACAAAGAATATGCTTATTGAAAGAATTTTTAAAGTAAAGAAAATTGTTTTACAAGTCTCAATATTCATAGCTAAATTTCTGCTTTAATTGAAAAATCTCAGTGTCCTTTTAATTAATTAGTTTCACAAGAATTTAATGTCATGTTTTAGATCCGATCACTTTATAGGATGATTGAGGCACATACTTTTCTTGACAGTCTTCCTCTAAGTAATTATCTTATGGCTTCATACAACCTTACTGCTGGCAGAGTTCATTTCTACAATGATTTTTACAGTAATACTAACATGCTCCAAATATGCTGGTTTGTGTTTTTCTCATATTCAGTGACAAAAGTATAAACCTGAATTTATTATATTATTATATTTATAATTTGTTAAGCTCCCATTGGAAACATTCCATTCATAACTATAGAGAGCCAATAAATGCACAAAATACATCTGTGTGCTCATCACAGAAGTCAGTCACAGAAAGGGCCATAACAGCATAAACAAATAGATCACGTGCCGTGGCTCATGCCTGTAACCCCAGCACTTTGAAAGGCCAAGGCGGGCAGATCATTTGAGGCCAGGAGTTCCAGACCAGCCTGGTCAAATGGTGAAACCCTATCTCTACTGAAAATATAAAAATTAGCCAGGTGTGGTGGTGGATTCCTTTGTCCCAGCTACTTGAGAGGCTGAGGGAAGAGAATGACTTCAGCCCAGAAGGTGGATGATGCAGTGGGGAGAGATCACACCACTGCACTCCAGCCTGGGTGACAAACTGAGACTCTGTACAAAATAATAAACTGATTACATTGACATTCTTCTGCTGGATGTTTGCATTTGTACACTCATTGATAACACATTACTTCATAGGCTTTGCATTTATCTATAATAAACAATTTAATATTTGCTATATAACTGAAAAACTATCTCTAACAGACAATGAGTTATATTTGAGAAGTTAAGATTTTTCAGATTTTCAAAAACTAATATTAGATATGTGTACATATGCATACACATATATTTAGGAATTTTAAAAAATATGGACTTTTTTGTAAAAGAAAGACATTACATGAGGAGCCTCAGGATATTTAATAATAGATATAAAATTTTATTCAAATTAGAATTGGTAACCCTAAGGAATATATAACTACTAAATCTATATATTGACATTAAATAGTTAAATTTGATTTATGCAGCTTGGTTCTAAAAAAAGTATCACTAAATGAAAAATGAGTAAGGACTGATGTATTTTTTTTCTCTTTAAACCATCTTAACTCATTTTCTACTTCAGCTAAAATAACTTAAAGCTGACAGAATTAAACATTCAGCAAGAGAGATACTGAGTGAGTCTCATTAATATATATATAGGCCATATTTTCCTAAGTATATATGTGCACAGAATTCCCACTCAATTTAATGTGGTTATACTTACATAAAAATACATACATGCCCAGAAAAATTAGCTTCCAATTTTAATATCTAAAATCTGTTTTTCTCTTTTTTCTTTAATTTATTTCTAAAACATTCATTCATAACAGTATATCTTCATTTTTCAGTTTTAATTGATTATAACATAAAATTTGTCCTTTTTTCTTCTCTATGCTCAATTTGAATGATCTAGAAGAGAGGTTTCCAAGCACTAGTTTAATCACCACCTTTGGTGTGTGTTAAAGAGCAGATCCTTTGTAATGTACACCAAACCACTCCAGACCTATGGAATCTTTGGACCCCAATATATGTATGTGTATATACATATACATATATAATTATACTATATATATATAGTATATATATATATGTATATTATAATTTTATGTATAATATATATGTATATTATATATGTATAATAAATATGTATATTATATAATTATATATGTATATAATATATTATAGTAATAACTGAAATTTATCAAGAATAAAATATATACCTAGGACCTTCCTAAACATTGTATATGTTTTAACACAGGTTATCACCAAAACAGTCCAATGAGGAAGCTATTATTATTTAGATGAGAAAACTAGGCAAGTTAATAAGTTTTGGAGATATGATCTGGCAACTTTATTTCAGAATCTTGGCTCTTGACTTCTTGTGATGTACACTGTTTCTATTTGATGAGTCTAACAGCCATATTTCTATTAAAATGTCTTAACGCCAATCTAATAAATGTGATGATATAGTACACTGAATTTAAGATATTTGAATTGTAGCAATTTTAAAATTAAATGAAAATTTATTTTAGAGAAGGGAGAAATACACACACACACACATATATATATATTCACAATTTGGAGCAAAATATTTGAGCTGTCAGTGAATATTTGTTGAGATGATTCTTCTTTTCAAGCTCTTTGAACAGAAATTCACTAAAACTATCTGCATAAAGAAAATGTTATAGAAGTCCAAAATGATATTTCAGTTTTTGATAGGTTATATATTTATAATTGTGAATTAATGGTAGATCATGGTCTTGGCTGAGGTTTTGTTTCATTAAGCATATGCTAAAACAGAAAAGAAATTAACTTTTTCTGGAACAAAGAAAATGGAAAGAAATATATTCAGAAAACATCCAGTAACTTGAAGAATCAGATAATGGATTTGCATACATTTCAAATGTGCTTTTTCCATATGTGGGAAAAAGTGGAAAACTGCAAGTGGTATGCCCTTTCTTCTCGGAGATAGGAGAAAAAGTAAGTGAGGACTGAACATTAAGAGATTCATGCTTCAATACTTCCAAGTTTATAATCAGACATTTATATGTATCTCTATGGACCAAGTCACCATTTTTTTCCATAATACACTGAAATTCATTAGAAAAAAGAAATTGAATAATTGCTAACCTCAGATATGGTCTTGGGAAAATAATTCTCCCCTTAATAAGGATAAAACCTAGTTTAAATAATGAATACTGCAGAGATGCTTAGCAAGGTTAAACAAAATAAGATGAAATAAAAACATCGAGAAGCATCACTTATTTACACAAGTTGCCTGATTCTTTACATATCCCTGTTTTGAAAATCTGCATCAACCTGGAGAATATATAGACCCAGAAGCAGCCTATGTCACTGTGGACAGAAGTGGGATGGAGCCAACAAATGTACTGGCAAAGTGATTATAACTAGACTATAATCCTTTTGAGAATGGAGATGATAAGATACTGATACTTTGTTTTCCAATACCAAACAGTCATTAGCACATAGTAAGTGCATATAATTTTTATGAATTAATATTAAATGTAATAGCATATAATAGTAAGTGCAATAATTTTTATAAATTAATATTACAGCCTGATTAGCAGCAGAAAGTTTGTCGTTCATCTCTCCATTTACAATGTATAGAGCTCTTAGTACAAAATACATGTGTAAAAATGTTTTGTGGAACAAATAAATGAAGACACCAAAATCAAAGTAAGGTGTGTTCAGAAATAACTAACCAGGAGAAACGTTAATATACAGAACCAGAAATATAGTCAGGTAACCAGGGATTAGGACATGAGTAAAAATGTTGGGTTATTTTTCAGAAAATTTTTCCACTGAGTTCTACCATGTGCTGTATGTATTAGGGGTTCAGGCATGTTTTCAGATTTAATCCTGGGAATCTTCTCGGTATCTAATACTACGTTGGATATGTTTGCATGCCTACCTGTATCTGTGTGTCTCTATGTGAATGTGTTGCTGAGTGTGTTAAAAGATTTCTGAAAACAAAGGGAAAGTGCACTGGGGATGAACGTTGAGATCAGCACTCTGAGATCAAAGGAGAAGCTACATTACATTAAATTATCTGAGTAAATTTTCACTTAGATTCTATTTTGTTGAAGTTTAAGGAATATGATTAAACCTTTGAAGAGTATCTTAAGATTAAATATATTTAATCAGGCCCAACTTGCTCTGGGCATCCTTACATTAGTCCTGTGTAATTATATTCTCTGTTCAGCTTACTTTATTTTCTAGAAAAGTAACTTCCTTTTGTTCAGAATCAACTCTAAACAGTATTTGATTTGGTATACTCTTCCAAAGTGAACTGCAAACTTATTGTAGTTTTTGATTAAATCAACCAAATAGTGTCTGGATAGATACACTGAGATAGAAATAATGGTAAACTCGTTGGGCTATAAAAGCTTTTCTTGAAAAACAGTTACACTTCAGCTTATTTCATATATGACACTATGTGAGTTTACCAAAGTATGTTTAAGACATAGGAAACATGGAGATCTGAAGAAAAAAAAATCCTAGAAAACAATTCAAGTGTTCTCGTCTTTAAATGAAGATAAAACGTAATATAATTCCCAAATGTTAGCCAACAGATCATGACAAAGTCTTCACTAATTCTTTAAAAACTGAAAATAAGTTTTTCACAAAGCCAAATTTGTTCAATGTAATGGCTTATTCTTTAGTTGGGGAATATATGCTTAGTTTTTGGTATTAGAATTCTATTTGTAATGACATGGTAGTGATAATAGAGGATGGTTTATTGATTCTTATTTAGTGTACCATTTGAATTTTGTTTTTAAATCAATGGTTGTTGACTAGCATAAATCTAGGTGATCTTGTTGGGTCTTACCTGTGGAAAAAAAAGAAAGAAATGCTGTCTCCTAGAAGGGACTTGGTCTGGTTTCCAAGGGAAAGTGTTTGAAGTATTTAAACCTCAAGCTCACTTAGCTTTAATTATTAATAAGAGCAGAGTAGCTGGCATGTCATAAAGAGACTCAGCAAGGCTGAGAACTGTTAAACCAGGGTATTAACATTCAACTTTAAGAGTATATAGTCATTACATAACAATTTTTATCAACTGATTTGGATAACATGGTTTTAAATAGTTTAGTTTATGAGAAGTTAGTAGTCCCACATTACTTGTGAATAACCTATTTGAAACTTGAAAATCATATCACTACCAAAAAATACCACTTTTCTTAAGAAAAAAATTCTTAAGAAAAAAATTGTTACTATGAGCATTACATTAATCTGGACTGGGAAAATGTGGCACATATACACCATGGAATATTATGCAGCAATCAGAAATGATGAGTTCGTGTCGTTTGTAGGAACATGGATGAATCTGGAGAACATCATTCTCAGCAAACTGACACAAGAACAGAAAATGTAATACCGCATATTCTCACTCATAGGCGGTTGATGAAAAATGAGAACACATGGACACAGGGAGGGGAGTACTAAACACTGGGGTCTATTGGGGGGAAAAGGGGAGGGCCAGCGGTGGGGGCGAACAGGGAGGGATAGCCTGGGGAGAAATGCCAAATGTGGGTGAAGGGGAGAAAGGAAGCAAAACACACTGCCATGTGTGTACCTATGCAACTGTCTTGCATGTTCTGCACATGTACCCCCAAACCTAAAATGCAATAAAAAATTAAAAAAAAATTATAATTGGGGGTGTCTGATGCATACAATTCTTTTGCAACAGTCTCAGAAACCTGAACCCAAATTCCTGTAAATGAGGGAAAGTTTTTCTTTCAACCTCAACTTCACAACCATTTGATTGTTCTTTCATTCAACAATTATACTGATTACACACTATGCTATGGAGACACACTATTGCAAAAGGAAGAAAATAGTACCCTTCACATATTATGCCTAATATACTATCATAAGAAGCATATAATATATGGGAATATAATATAACATATAATAGCATCAGGTTTGTGATAAGTGCTATGAAGAAATATAATTCTCTCTTACAGCTTTGCAAGGTGGATATATGAAGCAGGAGACTTCAGAGTTTTAGAATTCTAGGCATATTCAGAAAAGCCACTGCACAGAGACTATACGCCAAGCAAAACTTCAGAAAATGCTAAAAATGTTGTTTATATTTATATAATCAGAAATGAATGATGGACAAAAAACTAATAAACTAATATAAAATTTGTGATCTAATAGCTAACTTCACATTCCACTATTACCAATTACGATGCAGATCAGAGAATAGAAAAATAAAATCTTGATGGAAAAACCAAAACTTATTTATATTTAGAGATTTATGATAATAAAGGTAATAGTAAAATGAAAGAATTATTCTGCTTCAGGAAAAGTTAGAGAGGATAAGATAATCATGAGATTTAATAACAATTTTATGAATTATTTTAAATACAAAAATAGTTTCTGTGACACTTCAAAATTTAAAATTTAATACTTTTAGGCATACTTGTTATTATTCAGTATCTTTCATATTAGCGATTCACAAATTCACTTTCAGACTGTGGCTGCCTCACACTGACGGATGTGCAACATGCTGCCTACAGACAGGGGCAAGAATTTTTATTTACTGTTACTAAAGGGTGACTTTTCTTTTGAAATTATTACATAATAAATCCCATTGTTATAACTTTAAAGATACTTTAATAAATTTGAGGCTTTTCAGAGTAGCAACTATTAAAATTCATTCATAAGTAAAGGAATCTCCAAATTCAATAAACACATAGGTCATTTAAATAAAAACTGCTTTATTTCATTTCATCAGTTCTCTGACTGAATGTTACAAAATGCTCTATTGGATTTGTTATCCTGAATTCTACCTGATTAATAGAAAGGATGAATTTTGTAATGTAAGCAAAGACACCTTGATGTTGATCCAGGAGCCAAACTGTTAGGATTCTATTCTCAGCTTCACTTTCAAGCTCAATGATTGTGTACAAGTCATTTATCTACAGCTCAGCTTTCTTACGAATAAAATGGAAATAATCATTGTGCCTAACACATTAAATGTTTAAGGAACAAATGTGCTTAAAACAGCATATGTGACATCGCAAAATAAAAATGACTGCTAATGTTAAAAGAATAAATGTATTAAAAATAAAACAAAAATAACTGCTTTCTAAAAAATTGTCATTGGCATAGACAAAATGACCACCTCAGATTTCAGTGGTGGTCAATTATTAAATATAGCACTACTGATATTTAAGATTTAGGTAATTAGGGAATACTAGAAATTTTAGGTTATCTCATATGATAGAACATATTAAACTTTGTAGAACATAAACTATTTAATATAAAAAATATAGAGAGCTATGTTGTAAAACAAATATATTAAATGGATTAATAGACTGAGATAATAGAAGAGAAAGCCAAGTGAAGAAAATTACTCTGCCTCATAGATCTATTTTTTTTTTGAGATGGAGTTTCGCTCTTGTTACCCAAGCTGGAGTGCAATGGCGCGATCTCGGCTCACCGCAACCTCCGCCTCCTGGGTTCAGGCAATTCTCCTGCCTCAGCCTCCTGAGTAGCTGGGATTACAGGCACACGCCACCATGTCCAGCTAATTTTTTGTATTTTTAGTAGAGACGGGGTTTCACCATGTTGACCAGGATGGTCCCGATCTCTTGACCTCGTGATCCACCCGCCTCAGCCTCCCAAATTGCTGGGATTACAGGCTTGAGCCACCGCGCCCAGCCAGATCTATTTTTTTTAAACTGCTAGTTTGTCATATGAAAAATCATGAAATTATTACTTGTTCTTTTTACATGAGTATACAGAAAACCCATGTCTAAAAAAGGTTTTTGCATCTTATGTATGCACTTCTTTTCATGTACTGATACAATCATACTGTATGTAATACAGGAGGAAAGTGTCACCTTCTCCAGTCATCAACTAATGCCAGCTATCACATTGAAGAATAAGACACCAAATATTGAAGTGTTTAATATTTTTCTCTCAGTTCTCCTATGAAGTCAATATTATCATTTCTAAAATCTTGTAGTAACTGACCTTCTTGACCAAATTCACAAAAGAACATGGCAAAAATGACCTAAACTTAAAAATCTTCTTGTCACTGTGGTTGTAGTTATGATAAGAAATAGTCCACAGTATAATTCTAATTGATTCAATTTACAATTTAAAACAAATAAAGCAAATTTTGGCCTCATTCAGCTAGCACAACCAACTTCCATATCACAGCAAGCAGGTGTTTTTGCAGTCATTTTAACATTTATTTAAAGAACACACTTTTAAAAAATGTTAATTGAATATCTGAATATCACATATAGCTAAGTCACACTTTGAGTAACAAATTTATATTTAGAAGATAAGCATTACATAAAACATGGCTTGATATTTAAATTTATCACAAACAATGAAAGAACAAAGTGTACTAATTTAGTGAAATCACAAAAAAATGTTTTTGAACTTTTGAGTTTTATAAATACTGTAATGGAAGGTTAACACATCATAGAACGGAAGAATTGCTTACTATGTTTTCCAGAGCTATAAACAATATTGCTATTAGCTATTTTCATTATCATGATCAAATAATTAGGTGTCACTAATTTAAATTCACAGTTTAAATTTCATTTTGTTATAAACCTTTATGAGATTTGTACTGTTTTACGCATTTAATTGCATAATAATATATCTCAGTTGTAGAACTTATTTTTTAAAAAGTCAATGAACATTCCTTGTAACTTTTAATCCTAAATGTAAGCATACTTCTGTTACATGTTTTATTTAATAAATATTTGTTGGATGAATGAAGGGGTTAATATACAACTGTATCAAGAAATTAAGTTCAAAATCATGTTTTCAAGGTTATATGCCATTATGTATAATTTCAAATCAAAGCTCTATGTAGACTATCTATGTGCTTACATGTGATGTAGTAGATTTAAGGGAAAGACATTTTTTAGAAGATATTTGTTCAGTATAACTTTCTGTGAGGTTTCATACAGCTTGCTTCTCTTTTCTACTATGGAGCAACAGTTGAGATTATATAAATGTATAGTTAAAATATCAACTAAATAAATTATTTATTTTCTCATTTATGTAAATTAAAAGAGAATTTATTTCATTAACCCCCTTGAAAAACGTAAACCTGAAATCCTTTCAACCCACAGCTTGCAAGCCCAGGCAACTGTGTCTCTGTAATATGAATGTGAAACATTCCTGATCTGGATATCCAACATAACAAACACCATGTATAAGTTATAATATCCAGTGCGGGTTATCTACTTGTTATTATTGTGCCTTAGACACAATTTTCACATATGTATAAAAAAGTGATTCTTAGGCAGTGCTTATATGTCATTATGATAAAGAGAAAAACTCTTTTTATACTTATTTCTGTATATCACTGCATTCAGATAGGTTTTAAATGGAGAACTAGCTCCTTTTAATTAAAATGTTTCCTAAACTGCATCTGCTAGACATTTTTCATGAAGAAGTTCATAAATATACTAGGTAAAATGTTTCCTGATAAAATAATTTGAAAAACCTAAATGCCCCTTAATATATTAAAGGTTTGGTGTAATGCTGTAAGTAGAGAAATCCGTTTAATACCATTTAATTTTATATTTTCCAAACTTAACTTGAGTATAGAACCCCTTTGGCTTAACACATTTATTTTCTGTTTCTGATCATCTTTAATAAAACATCACTTTGGGAAATATTGGACATCAATTCAGTATCTTCAGCCCTCTTTAGTTATTCAAACTGTAATTTTTGTCTCATTTTGTAAATGCATATGCACTTGATGGAATGTGTAGGTTTGAAGAGGAGAGAGGAAGAAAAAGACAGAGAGATATCTAATGATAGCATTGCCATTTCTGTGTCTGACCATATTATGCCTTTGTTACTCCTTTAGAAAAATAAAAATTAACAAAGTGGCACCTACATTCTCAAACTTCACCAAACACACACTTCAGTTCTTCAACTTTACCAACCCAATTAGGACTATAGAAGTAATTTCTTCAGTAGATTTACACAAAGTCTAACTATGAACTAATTCTAGTGTTAATGCCTTCATACATGTTATAATTGGCCATCGTGTCAGATTTAAAATCAAAGTCAAAAAAATAAGAGTGTATGTATTCTCATTGTTCAACACTCACCTGTGAGTGAGAACATGTGGTATTTGATTTTCTGTTCTTGTGTCAGTTTGCTGAAAATGATGGTTTCCAGGTTCGTCCATGTCCCTACTAAGGACATGAACTCATTGTTTTTTATGGCTGCATAATATTCCACGGTGTATATGTGTCACATTTTCCCTGTCCAGTATATTTGGAGGGGAGCATCATACACTGGGGTCTGTCAAGGGGAAATAGGGGACGGACAGTTAGAAATGGGGAGCTGGGGAGAGATAGCATGGGGAGAAATGCCAGATATAGGTGATGGGGAGGAAGGCAGCAAATCACACTGCCATGTGTGTACCTATACAACAATCTTGAATGTTCTTCACATGTACCCCAAAACCTAAAATGCAACTAATAAATAAATAAATAAATAAATAAATAAAAGTATAAACTTTGTGTATTAAAAAGAATCTTAAAAATTATTCATTATTATTTTTTAATAGATGAGTAAACAGGTAATTCATGTTTAAAATAAATCACAAATTTAACTCAAAATGGACTAAAGTTGTCAGCATTGTTTGCTCCTGCTACTGTTGCTATTTTTATGATGTGGCTTTCCTAATTTTATATTACCTGAATTCATTTAAAAATGCACATCTTTAAAGTACATTGGAACATGCTGACCATACACGGTTAATAATATGAAGAATCCCAACTATAAAATCCCATAGTTTATTATTTTTTACAGCTATGACATACATCTTACATCTGAAAATGTAGGGAGTCTATATAAGGGAAGCTTCATTTTAATATTTTACTCACTCATTATATGATATTGTATCTTCATTCCCATTTCTACTTTCAAAGAACAATGCAATATATGTAAATGTTAGGAATGAACTTCAATATATGAATAATGCTACCAAGAATATTACTGATGATTGGTTATCCAGAAAGAACTCTCAATATTTGATGACATGATAGACATCTTGAACCTTCCAGGAAAATGGCATACTCATATCACTTTTGCAATATTAAGTTTTCTGATATTAGCCTTGAGATTATATATGTTATTCTGATCATAATAACATTAGTCTATATATTTTAAGAATGTAAAAAATAAAAGTTATAAGAAGGGATAAATACAGCATATAGTCACTACTATTACTTACCTTTAAAAATTTTATTATTCATTCTAGCATCATAATAAAGCAAAAAGTAAACCAGAGAAGTTTTTTAATGAAGTTACTATATTTCAGGATTATACTCATGGTTATGGCTTTAACTGTGCAGATTGGAAGTATTTGTGAATAATCTCGAATTATTTTAATAATTTATAATCACAGCAGAGCCTGTGTGATTTCATTGGCTTATCACACATTTGCATGTTATAATCAACCAAAGTCCATGCATGCCCAATATACAAAACTCTCTTAAATATTTTTTCTAATAGCCCTGGCAGCTGTCCTGTCCTGATATATATATTGTAGTGTAGAATATATAAAGGATTAAGTTCAATATTCATAAATTATATGCACACCATTTCCATATCTGTGTTCTAGATAAAATGCTAAGAGATAAGATGAATTGGAATATATTTGCTCAATCAGTTCAGATTCATAAAATGTCATTAAATATTTATAATAACATTTTGGAAGTGTTAAAATAGCATAAAGAAATTCCACATAGGAGAAACAACATAAACAGACAGTGAAGGTTGCCTTCCTCTTTTGTTTCTGTATTTTCATATCTACAACGTGCTTCTAAGCTAGAGACAATGTTAGATGCAGCATAGGGACTTTCAGAACCAGGTCAGCAATCACAAGGGTGATTTTCTTAGGCTCTAAGGAAACAATGAGCTAATAGGATGTTATTAGTTTTTTGCCTACTCATAATAACTGGATAGAGACAGGACTGTACGATTATTATACAGTCAAAGTAGCATAGAGGAACAGAGGTATTTGTGTTATGGAAAAGAATGATAAATAAAGACATACAATAAACAACTACAACGAAGTCCCAAATATACAAATAGTGGGATAAAATTTGTATGTATTGTGTGATCAGGCTTTAGAAATATAATGGGAATTATATACTGTAATAACTCATTTTTCTAAAAATTTTGGGAGGAAAATATTTCATATTGGTAACTGTTTTTATAACTTAGTCAATTTTATACTTATGGAAATACTTCCTCATCAGAATTCCTAAGAGACACTAATTGAGATGAATCCTAGATAGTTTTTTTGATATTTTTTTTTCTAAAGCTGCTCTCCTTAACTGTAGTGATGGCTACCAACATCCACAGCATGTATAATGCATGATTCCATCCTCTTCCCCAACCCAGCTAGAGCTATTTGCATCAGTGATGCACATGTGAGCCAAGTGGAACCCATCACAATATTTCAGTGTAGAATTTGGAACATTTCCAGTCAATGTGAGCTAGTCACTTTAATATAAGAGGGCAAGTCTGGAATTGTAGAAATTGCATGTGCAAAGTGAAGCAAATAAATCTGGTATCTGGTCTGCAGAGAAGTATGAAAAATGTATGAAAAAAAAACTGGTCAGTTACTGTAGGCAGCTTGTCAACATGAGCAGAGCAGGAGAGGCCTCCCCCCTACACACACACACAACACACACACACACACACACACACACACACATCAGGCGACCATCAGCTAATGGTCAGGTACCAACTGACCAAATGACCAGTACCAATGGTCATGTACAACCTGCACTGGGCTGCCAAACTGCTAGAGGAATTGCCAAAACCGAGACTACTCAAATTTAGGGTAAGAGATTCATTCTAGGAAAGTGAATAGGCTATACACCTAATTAGAAAGACAAACTGCAACACCCTCCAAACACTCGTGCATGCAGTTAACTCTTCCATTTCATAAACTCAATGGACACACAGGAAGGGAACAAAGAGGAGGAAAAGCAGAACATAGAAGTAAAACAGTGAATGAAGGAATCTGGAATAAGTTTTAGGGCAGACAGCAAATGAGGGGGAAGACACCAATTAACTGACATAGGAGAATAAGCAGTTAGAACTTACCTTCCAGTTTACCTACCAAGTTACATCAGTGCTTTACATTAAACTTGGCAAACCTACTAGTGTGTCCCTTTCACTCTTAAATAACTCATACCATGAGGTGGTGGGGGAGGGAGAAGGAAATAAAGCAGCATGCAGGAGGGAGACGCAAGGAAAAAGTGGTCAAGGAGAAGAAATGGTCTCAGGAGTAGTTTTATACCCTCTCTAAAATAATAATTGGTCACAGTTAGTGCCAAGGAAAGGCAGTCTCTCAATAGAGGGAAAATACCTGAAACTGGTTATCAGCAGCTTCCCTATGAGGGCTCAGGAGTTGCACAACTGGCCTCAAGCATGTTCATTAAGAGGCAAAATGGCAGAGTTTAACTGGTGTATGATCTTGGAGGGATATTCCACTGGGAAGGCAAGAACATCTCAACTGGGATGTTTACAACTCCAGTAAACACACTGTGCATGCAGCCCCTAGTGCTAGCAGCCCAGTACATGTGGACAGCCCACTTCAAGGGAAGAATCAGGGGAGTGGGGATTCGAGACCTGGAAGTATAAAATATAAAACCCCAAGTCAAAGGTCATCAGTGCACTCTGTTAGTGGTCTCTCTAGTTGCCTGTTTGGCCCTGTTCCACATGTAGCATATTTTCTTTCACTCCTGCTCTAAAGCTTTTTAATAAACTTCCACTCCTGCTCTAAAACTTGCCTCAGACTCTCCTTCTGCCTTATGCTGCCTCAAATTCTGTTTTCTAGGGAGGCAAGAATTGGGGTTGCTGCAGACCTGTACAGCTTCATGACTGATAACAGTCAGAAGCAGGAACCAGAAAGAGAAAGCAACCCCTGCCTAGCTGGTCATTTTGCATTAAATGAAGCCAATTGACTTCTGAATAACAGAGTAAGAAATAACTAAATCAGCTTTAGTTGTATGCATAACTCAAAAGGTTAGAACATTTCCTAGAAACTTTCCCTGTAAGAAAATATTTTATCTTAATAATAATTTTTTGGATGAAATATTTCCTCCTTATCCTGACTACATAAGAGAAAAGGTTTAACAACACTTAAGATTTTTGAAGATCAATTTTATTATTGAATGCATGCCCATCATTGTACCTCTGCTCTTGGTGAGGGTAAAATGAGGCATACAAAAAGGTTTTCAAACAGTGTTTTCATAGATTTGTATAAGCCTATCATCATATAATCTACAAAATTACAATTCTTTTGTCTGCTTTTGATAAACATTCCATGCCTTCACTGTGCATTTTCTCTTCTTGCCATAATTAGTGTACATTTCTGTTTAATTTGTGAAACTGAATTGTTCATATCAGTAAAAAACACTTTTTTTCTAGGAAGCTTTATATACATGCTATCAAGGAAAGTTCCAGAGTGACTTTTGGTAAAACTACTCAAAGCTTTATTAATAAATTATCTAGATTTTTTAAATGAGCAAATATATTTTCCATCTTTAAGTTTTAATTAAAATATAGTTTAAGCATACTGAAGCGAATGATCAAAACATAATGACCTTAGAAGTCTATCACAACCACTACCTATCATTTGCTAAAAACCAAAATAAGAACAAAAACCAAAACAGAAACCAGGAACAAGAATAATGACAACATCACACACACTGAGTGCTCATTATGGGTCAGGGATTGTGCTAAACACTGCCTCATTGATTAATTCTAATCCTTATAACAATCTTGTACAGTAGGTAGTATTATACCTAATTTATAGATGCAAAAACAGAGAGATTAACTAACTTGCTATACATGAGGTAGTAAGAAATGGAGCCATGTCTGGAATCCAGATTAACAGACTTCAAGAACTCTATGTTAACTATACTAGCATTAAGGACACAAATATTTATACACATGAGTAACTTGGATCAAACTCAATGGAGACATGGCCCCAGTGTTATGTTTATGTTTGTCTAGGTTGTATATTTCACAGTTCTAGGAGACATCATTTAAACTGATGCTTTCCTAATACTTGAGGGCAGAAACTGACTCCTGTTTACCACTATAATCTCAGTACTTGGCACAAGCACTTTTAGTAAAAATAAGTTTTATAATCAACCAAGTATTATTGGCTCAGCTTTGTATAATAAAAAATAAATAAGAACCCCTAAATCCAAATGTTGCTACCTTTGTTTTACTAATCAATTTTTAGCAAAAAAGGTTTAGCCTTTTGGTTCCAAACAATTACTACTTCCTAAAGATTTAAATACCTGATTATTTATCCGTCAGTAACTGATACAGGTAATGGGAATTTATATTTGAGGCACAGATTGATGTGGTAGAGGTGAAAACAAAAAAAATTATTTACAGTAGAGCAGCTTACAGTATTCACACAGCCGGTAACACGATAAATATCTAATTTTCAGTGTGTTCAATATTCAATAATTGCTACATTAATTCATCCAAAAAAGTATCCACACTTCTCTGTGGTAATGAGAGGTTTCATGTGGTATAACTTGAGCTGTATCTTGAAAAAAGGATTAGTATTAAGATGGATTTCATGTAGAGTAAGAAGTATTTCAAGTAACTTGTGGAAAACACCAGAGATAGAAATTTATATGAATCATTTGTAGAGTTAAGATGAAGGAAATCAGCTCAATTAGAGGGAAAGTATTGGGGATATAGGATCATAAAGACAGCAATGGCTAGGCTCTAAAGGACCAAAATTTCAGGTTGAGCAGTTTGGACCATAATTTCTGCATTATTGCAAGTACTGAACAACACAATAAAGAGAGGGAGAGGGAGAGGGAGAGGGAGAGGGAGAGGGAGAGAGAGAGAGAGAGAGAGAGAGAGAGAGAGAGAGAGAGAGAGAGAGAGAGAGAGAGAGAGAGAGAGAAAGAGAGAGAGAGAGAGAGAGAAAGAGAGACAGAGAGAGACAGAGAGAGAGAGAGACAGAGAATGGGGGCTGTGAGAGAGAATAAGGCAATGAATAGCAAAAGCCTCAAAAAACTTCAAACACAAGAGGAGTCTCTCTTCCCCTGCTGCCTTTAATGGAAATAATCAACAGGAATGCGGGATGATTACAGTATATTTTTTTCTCTGTGGGAGAGGGAGATTATGTACTCAGAACCATAAAGCATTTGCTGGCAAAATTAATTCAAATTGACTTGCATAGGAGCACTGTCACAGGAATTGAAAACAGCTGAAGGATGGTGGAAAAAAAAAAAGGATCACAATAAACAGCAATCAAACCACTTGGAAAAATACCTGGCGGTTGGACCCCAGGGAACTCTGCAAGGCCTAGTTTTATTTAACATTTTCATTAATAAATGGGAACATGGAAGTGAAAAACAAAACAAAACAAAATCATTATATTGACATACAGAAACTGGTGCAAATATCAATGTCAGCAGAATTTTTTTTTCAAAAGAAAAATAACTTTAGGCCCAAGTTTTGCATGGGCTATATCATTTGGCAGAGAACCACTTTGGGACCTATATATCCCTTGATACATAATGGGGGAAATGAAAATATTTGGATTCAACATAAAATCATGGAAGTTATACTGGGAAATAGCCATTTGGTACAATTTAGCAGCTAACTCATGTCACAGGAGAGGTAACAATAACTTGTATATGACTCTCTAAATGACCTGAAACTCCTCCCTGCCTGTTTTACAAGAAAGTGGAAAAAGCAATCTAAAGAAGAAAAAAATCAGAATAATAAACAGTTGGATGCAAAGCTAGACAAAATGGTAAGTATGGATAACATAGCTGTACACATTATAATCTAGAGTAAAAACATGAGATGGAGGTTGGGATGGAGGGGAAAAGAGATGGATTTCACCACATGAACTACTACAAAGAGGAACAGAGTTTGTCTGGATGCCATACCTTCTTGAGAAAGTAATACTAAGTCAAATCTAAATAGGACATTTAGCTAGCCAATTACAGTTAGGTTAAAAAGATATTAATAAGAGGATATTATGGATGAAGGTCATATTCCAATTTATGAGTTTCTCTATTAATTAGAAAAAGTGTTTCAGGAACTTCTAAACAAGAAAATATTGGTATTAATTTGTATTGATTTAAAATATATAACCAGAATGAACACAGGGATACCTAATGAAACTAATGAACAAATAATGCATGTGTATCTCAATCGTACTATGCAGGAATATCCTATGACTATTATCAATTCATTTTAAGTATTGGCATATATCAAAGACTCAATACAACATTTGTCTTATATACAGAAGCAAGAGCTGGACATTTTAAAGAACTTTATTCATAATTGCTAAGTTTCCATCTGAGAAATCTAAATGCAAAATTTTTTGTTTTGTATACTTCAGTGTGTGCTTAATGATTATCTTAAGTTCCATAAATTATTTATCTTAATTATTTTACAGATGGGGCATGCTTTTTACTTTTCTAAAAAATAATAAATACAAAGCTATTTGAATCAGGCTTGTTCTTCATTATATTGGCATTTGCATTATATATTATAATATCCATTCCCATTAGAATTCTTTTCTATCACTGTTAAAATAAAGAGCTTTTCTATATCCACTAATGTGCTCTTTTTTACTCACTTCAGCATTACTTTAATCTTTATTAGCCTCTTCGTGCTCAGTGTGGGCTTCTGGGCTAGTCATTATTTTTCCTCTCTTTCAGTAGGAAGCAAAGCCAAAATAAGGTTCTGGCAAAATTCACTGTGATACTCTAGAAAATATGAGAATAGCAGAGTTCAAATACTTCTCCACACTCTTGCCTTTAGTTTCAGGGACAAGGAATCATACACAAAACACACACACACACACACACACACACACACACACACACAAATTGTCAAAATCTGAGTACCAGGATGAAAAACCCAGCTTAAGTTTTTCTTTTTTTTTTTTTCAATTTTTTATTGCATTTTAGGTTTGGGGGTACATGTGCAGAACATGCAAGACAGTTGCATAGGTACACACATGGCAGTGTGTTTTGCTTTCTTTCTCCCCTTCATAAGTTTTTCTTGATTGAGGAGAGAACACATAAAGCACTAACAATGTATACACAATCATTTTGAGTAATCTTAACCTGAGATTTTTCCAGCTTCAAAAGTAAGCACTAAGGTTCTCAGTCTCAAAGAAATAATAGAACAAAGCGACAATAAAATAAGAAAAGCCATAAACTCCTGTTTTAAAGTAGCTACAGTGTAGGGTTATTCCTTTCTCTTTCTCCTTCAGGCAGAGAGCAAGTTACTTTGTATCCATTTTAGAACAAACATATAGTCAATAATCTGAAATCTTCAAATGAAAAAATGATTATAAATGATCCTAAAAGTGCTTAAGATCAGCATTAGAAAAAAATTAAAATAATGTTTATATACTTTATCTGACTGGAAAAAGAAAATAGAGCAAAAATCAAAGGGGAATTTGCAATGCAACTGCGTGGTGATGTTCCGGGGAATGTGAGGTTTCCCCACTGTGTGCTAGAGGAAGCACAGGCAACTCAGTAGGGAGAAGGCTGGTTCACCAAAGCAAGGGAGGCAGATGTATCTTGTGATCATACATAACAACAGCTTATGGAAAAAAAGAGCAATAGTGGAATTTCTAATACATGAGATCACAAACTGTTCTAAGCAAACACTGAACTATTAATTTTATTCTCACAAGAATAAGCCTTGAAAACACTTGATAAAAATTTCCAGGGAATGATTATGTTCACATGCAGGCTTAGACTATATAAATTAATCAATATAAAATGTTCCAGAGGGTGACTGAAACAACTCTACTGTAATTAGAAGGAAGCAAAAACAAAATACATTTTTACGTTGTGTACATATAGGCTAGTGAAGCTATGAATAATGAGATTGATAGTTTAAGAGCAGAAAGTTAAAGAGCGAGGAAAGCTTTAAGTGAGAAAATACTTATTTTACAAAGAGTCTATTGGATTTACTATTATTCCACCAAACAATTTGATTAGAAAATTGAGATAAATGTAATTTTATAAAATTTTAAAATTGATTCTAAATGCTTTCATAATTTTAATTAAAATAAAATTTACATGAAACAAAACTTTTACCTTTTAAGAAAGATTTTTATGTTCTTAAAGGCTTTATCCTTCTCTAAGGTTCAGATTTGGAATTTGGTACCGCACATTTGACAGTAAGAAGGTAAGACCTTGCAGAAATTTGAATAGGTATGTTTTATATGTTGTTTCACCATTTACGATCTAACATTGAATAGAATGCAACCTGCTCTGGACCTTTTAAAACTTTTCTTTGAGATGAATTATTTCTTTAGCACCTAATCTCGTATGTATAAAATAAAAATCTGAGTATGCGCCAGAACTTGGTCATGTCTCTAAAAACCTAACCATTTAGAATAGCTCATCTCTGGTTTTAAATAATCAGGATCCTGGAAGACCTGGGATTGAAATGGACTCAGTCTCCAAGTAACTACATAATCTTGGGCAAGTCACTTACCCATACCGAACCTCATTTTTTTTCATTTACAAACAGAATACTAAGTTTCCTCTTGCACGTTGTGATTATTAGTACTAAGTGTTGGTATATATTTATGCACTAAAAGCATATTTTTTTCATGGAAAGCTAGAATTAGAAAGAGTGATATGACACTGCATGTGCCAAATACAGAATATGCGCTCTTCCCAGGTGTGTTGCAAACTACTTAAGTGACCTCAATCAAATACCATCATCTCTCTGACACTTTTGCACATTTATAAAAAGAAATAACAAGACAAAAAAATGTACTATCTACTGCCTTGTTCTTCTTGATTACTCATTCTCAAAATTATAATGCTCCCTTAGAGTCCAGGATCTGAGGAATTTAGGGTGTTTTATGACACTGCTGTAGCCCTAATACCTGGAAGATTGAAGGAAATATACTAGAAGCCCAATAAATTTATGTTGAATGAATAAATGCAGTAAATTTGCATAAAATTTTCTGTAATAGTGTACCACTAGATATGTCCAGAAGAAAAAAGAGAAGGAGAATTAAATTTTTTATCATGAGGCAGACCAACAGGTACACAAATGCACACACATGCAAACACACCCAGACAAAGTACTGAGGATCTCTTATACAGGATGAACTCTTGCTACTTTTGAAATTCTCTCTTTGGCTTTTGACAGTTTAACTAAGATGTGTCTAGTTGTGAATCTCTCTGACTTTAGCCTACTTATATTTGTTGAGTTTCTTGAATGCCTGCACTAATGTTCCCTAATCAAATTTGGGAATTTTATGTCCATTAATTCTTCACATATTTGTTCTGACCCTTTCAGCCCTCTTCTTTTAGGACTCCTATTATATCTGTGTTCTTCCTACAGATCTCTAAGTTTCTGTTTATTTCTGTTCATTAATTTTTATTTCTGTTCCTCAGATTGGATTATGTTAGTTATCCTATCTTCAAGTCTGCTCATGCTTTCTTCTCTCTGCTCAAATCTGCTGTTAAGCCCCTATTGTAAACTATTCATTTGCTTTTATATTTTTCAATGCCAATTTTTCTTTTATAAGAAGTACTTTTTATTGATATTTTGAATTCAATTATACATTATTTTTATACTTTATTTTATTCTTTAGACATATTTTCCTTTACTTCTTTCAATGTATTTTAACATCTGGGCATCTTCAGTACAATTTCTAATAACTGCTGTTCTTTTTACCAGCAATACTTTCTTGTTTCTTTCCATTTCTCATAGTTTTTTGTTATTGCAAACCTAGCATATTCTACCCCACTCTCCAGGGTTTGTTAATGTTTGCTTCTTTACTGACTTTACTGAAATAATTCTATATTTTTCAATGGTTATGTGTAGCCATGGAAGTCATTGCTCTATTAGCTTACATACCAGCTATTGCTTAGACAGAATATTTTGTTAATCTCAAACCAGTAAGTGTTCTCAACTTGTTTGAGGGTCTCTGTGTGCATGTTGGGACATTCCTTCAATATTCAGCTAGGCAATTAAAGACCTACCTTACCCTTCACTTCAATTTTGTGCACAGATAAAACCTTAGGTCTTTCTCAGGTCTTTCCTGAGTATACATACAACTTTGGCATGTACACAGCCCTACACATGTGCATGGCCCTATAAATTCCAAATAATTTATTGAGGCATTTTAAAATTCATGTGAACATCTCAGTTTCCAGCTTTCCCTAAGTTTTCTAGTTGAACAGGCCTAATTTTTGTCCCAAATTTTATCCAGATACCAAAACAAACAAACAAACATACAAAAAAACTTGCTATTTTTAAAAGACTAACTCAATTTTCTCAAATAAACATTACCCATATTTCTCCAAGATGTTGGTTGAATTCCAGAGTTCCCAGAAAAAATTGACTCTAACAATGTTTTTCCAGTTTTCTTATGGCATTTTTTGAGAAAAAAAATTGTAGGCCATTATTCCATAATTTTTTGGATGTCATTCTGATTATGTATATTTCACCTACGATTATGTTTCTTATCTAATCACAAATGCCACAGCCAACTAAAATATTTTTAAAGTATATATATATATATATATATATATATATATATAAAGTAATATATATATATATATATATATATAAAGTAATATATATATATATAACTATAATTTTATATACAGGGAATATTTATTTTACTTAAATATAATACAATTTTTTATTCATTTTTACTTTGAGTGCCATAAGACAAAACATAGTGCCTGAATCCCACACACATTTTTCACACTCAAATATACATTGATTAAGCCCCTATAAATTAACTTCCCTGTCTTCAATATTAACATTGGGTACACTATGTGAAAGGAAACATTACTCAATATAATTATAAGAATTTTGTAAAGAATGCTCATTGTTTAAAAAACAGAACAAACACAGTACTATATTAACAATAATAAGAGGAAAAAAAGAAAGCATGAAGTTGTTAGAATAATTGGAAAAATCCCATTCCCAATGCAGAATGATTATGTTTTTAAAAAGCAATTAATTGTGTTTCATATGGAAATCATGTATAAAATAGAGTAATGTTCCTCAAATTTATAGTTGCAACAGCAACTACAACACCACACTTATACTCTCACAGATACACTCTGTCAAAGCACTATTTTAATAAATTCTGAGTGGTAACAGCAGAAAAACACAAAACTAAATTCAAAGAGAATATCATATATTTTCTCTGGATTCTAAAAAATTAATTTCAACACAACATATCAGCCATCCTCTCAGAAAGAAAAAAACTTAAAATATTTATTCAATAAATTATTTTTGGTATGTGAGAAAAAGGAGAATACAAAATATCTGTAAAGATTCACATAGACTGATGTTAGCCAGCCATTTATTTGTATGGGGTGATGATAGATGAAAGAAAAAGTGTATGGAGGTGCAGGGAAGAAAGGTAAGGAAGAAGGAAGAGTGTAAGAAAGATAAAAGAGGAACACATTAAAAGTATACATGACATTATCCTGAGCCTGGCTACACCTGGGTAATGGAATGTTTTTGTTGTTGCTCTTAAAAATCTACCAAATTCCTTTTTTATATCATGACCTTAAATGCATCTATAACTTTTCAAAACCAAAAAGAAATACCAAATTGAAGAAAAACATAAAAGCCCACTGAGATGAGGATGTTAATATACAAATTATTATGAATTAGAATCATTAATACAATGTGTTCTTTTTATAATAATTTTCTTAGTAAAGAACTGATTAGCACACCTGGTTTGCTCATTAATTTGAAAATAAAATTTTTGACTATTTAGGTTGTTATAACCAAATTTGTTATAAAATTTGACTACTCGAAAATTAACCTTTGATATCTTCTAAAATTATTAGTGTGCACAATTTTCTAGATGAATTGCATATATACATGCATATTTACATGAATTGCATGTATTATAATAGTTTCTTGGAATATTTTTTATCTCAATGGCATTTAAAGGAATTTCTTATAGTATTTTTATTCCCTGATTCGGTAAACAAAGTAAAAAATAAATTGGTCCCAGCTTTGAATCAACACTGATCATAAACCTGTTAAATTTTATTTACTATGCAATATGCCAGGATGACAGCAAATTAGTAGCAAATCAAATACTATTACCTTTAATATAAACTAATTCTGAAAGTTTGTTGTTTTAATGTGAACTTTTCATAAATGCTGAAAGAAACTTCACATTTCTTTGTGGAACAATACTCAGAGAAGAAATAATATATTTACTTCTCAGTCACTGAAAGCCCTTCCCTAGTGTTCCTTTCTTTGGTCAGAGTTATTAGAAGTCCCTCCACCCCATCCAACACACATATACCACCTCCTCCCTTAACAACATATATATCCAGTACATTTTCATTCCTGTGTTACAAGTATCAAGATGCTTATGCACATAGCTTAAGTTTTAGAAAAAGTCTCATAAAAACTTACCCCATTTTTTGGAAAAGCAATCCATCCCAGGTCCCCCATAACAGTGCGTGAATCCAATAAATTCACTAAAAAGAAAAGAATACTAAACTCAGTAAAATATATAACATCATAAATATTGTATCTCTATCTTAATAGTCTTATTAAAATTGCATGTTGTTTACATAAATTATGTGTTCATTATGATGAACACAATGGGTATCATTTAAAGAAAATATATTGATGCAAGAGAAGTGATTTTAAATAAACATTTGAAGAACAATCACAGCAAAATTATTTGAAAGCAAGGCATTACCCTAAATGTTTTTTTCTTGCAAAACAATAATAAATTTTTAAAAAATAGAATAAAGAAAAAAAACAAGACAAAAAGTAAGCCCACAAAAATGAAAGGCTCATGCTGCCTTATAAAAAGCTCTAGGTTTGGGGATTAAGCTGCAGCCATTAAGTTGTAGCTAAATGTATTTTATTTTCTTCTGGAAAGCTGTTATGAAGCAATTAACAAATAATTTACATTAAACAGCAATAAACTATTCCCAAGCTTGTAACATTTTTTGTGATATTAACAGAAATCTGTAATCTAAATTGCAAGTTTAATTAAGAAATAAATCTACACACCCTTAACCAAGACAAGTAAATTGTAACAGTTCTTGAGAAAGTTGCTATACTTAAGAATCTATTGCATTCCCAGAGATATCTTCTACTTAGATATGACCATAGTTTAAAAAGAGGGCTTCATGTAGAACTGCCAGATACATTATATATGGGAATCCTAAGATATTTATAAACTACAGAATGGAAGTTTGAGTGCCATCATTACAAAAGGAAGCCATTTATGAATATGTACACACACACACACATATCACTGCACACACATACACACTGATATGTATCATACATATGGTGTTACATACTGTCTCTGAGATATCAAACTAGCTTATAGGGTACAGTTTAGTCAAAATACTTTAGCCCTGGATCAGATATCATTATCTTTCCAACCTATTATACCTATTCCACATCAATCTACCTGGCCTGCTGTGCAATACCACCACTCTGAATGAACCTGGCATATAAACCTAAAAGGGAAACACCTGAGTTATTCCTATGTAGAGGTACCAAAGTTTCTGTAAGCTACATTCAAAAGCCAGTATCTTGAAATGCCACTGGTTCTAAAAGGATGATTCTATCTGTAAGTGTAAGCCTGAAGTACTAAAGAAGTAACGGTTGATAGGCTGGGATGTGTCTCAATACTTTATAAGATAATATAAAATTATTATGACTGAGGAAATTTCCTACATCTTAGAGAAATTATGTGCATTTAACTATTGGTATGCATCATTTATTTTGCAGTAGCAAAAATTAATGAGACAAAAGCACATTTGGGAACTTATATATCTTATAAACCACATTGAAATTATATAATAGTAACATTAAATCAATAACTTAAAATCTGTAGAAAAACAAATATACTATTACCTATATATACACATTAATGTTGTTGATGCTAAAATACACTTTATTCTTCTATTTTCTGAGCTTGTTAAGTATAAAAATGTATGCAATATGTTTGTACCATTTTTAACCTACTCAAATCATACTGGTTTTAAGGAATAATAAATAATTTGTGGACTATTGATTTCTTAAAGGAATGGTGACCTAACTGAGAAACCATTCTTTCAAAAAACAAACAAACAAAAACTGTTCTCCTACCCACTGACCTTGCAAATCCTGCCACTCATTACACCTAATTTTTCAGTTAGATCCATACTCTTCTTTTTATTCTATTGTTGGCTTTTCTGGTTTCCATGGGAATAAGGCTACATTAAACTTAAATGTCCTTGTCCTCATTTTAGTTTTTCTGGGACACTAGAGCTGTGTCTAGACATGACTAAATACCAAGGGGTTGCAGAACCTAAATTGTTATGTTTATTCATCTTAATGATTCATTTGATTCACCTTTCATATTGAGCAGCAGCCTATCTGCGTAGATTAGATAAAGTAGAGCAAATCAGCAAACTAAGGGTGCTACCATGATGGCAGTCAAATTGAACTTAATCCTTTGGTGGCAAACCGATGTGCACAGGAATTCCAGGAATTCATAACCAGCCTACCATGCATGAGAAACACAGCATTCCTTGCAGACCTCTTACAGATATGAAATATTCATTATTATCAGCAGAATTTCAGATGGCTTTTCAAGATTCAGTTAGCCACACTTGAATTAACTTTAAACTAAATTATCATTTATACCTTCTTTATTTTTTGCTGAAAATATGTATGTGTGGGAATAAACAGATTATCTCAAAATACTAGCTTGGCTGTTAATACAATTTACTGAGAGTTTTCAGTGTTGGAATATACTACAGAATACATGAAAATAACCACATTAGGGATCTCTATAATCTTACAGTGATATGATCAAATAGTTTTCTTCATACGTAGAGCAGGAAGTTTACAAAAAATACACATATGTATCTTCCCACTACTGTCTAAAATGGCTGTCCTTCGGGAAACAAATGATTTCATAAAATTCACAGTGCAAAAAAGGTAATTACATATCCCATTAGTGAACTGGAAATTGAGAAAAAGAGAGTAAAATCAGGCATTTTTAGTAATCATGTGCATATTACTATATTAGGATTTTGTTTATGTAATGGAGAATAAATTAGAATTTGATTCTCAGAGAAAATAACTAAAATTTATGTGTAAATTTTAAAACACATATCTTTATTTTACCTTCTGAACTGATAATGATTCCTTTGTCCTTCAAAACATATTTTAGGAACTTCCTTCTTCAGGAGACTATTCTGATCTTCCCTTTCCAAAATCTGAGTTAGGTATTATTACTAAACATTCTATGACCACTCTATTACTATCTCTAAAAAATAAAATGCACAGAATTGTGTTGTTCTATTATTAAAAAAAAACATGTTTGACTCATGCCTATGAACCTAGCTCAGTTCAGAACAGTTGAACAGCTGTTTGTCTTATGAATGAATAATTTGGTCAGTGGGAAGATCAGGAGGGTGTGGCTAATCACCATACACCAGTGGTTCTCAACATGGATATATAATAATGTCGGGAGACATTTTGATTATAAAAACTGGGGGCATTTATCTATTTTCTGTGTTCATTAATGGATGAATATTTGCTTCTGACATTGAATGGGAAGAAGTCAGGTACGCGGTAAAAAAAACATCCTGCAATGCACTGTAAAGCTCACCAGGAAATAATTATCTGGCCAAAATTTCACAAGTTCGAAAGTTGAGAAACCCTGTTATACAGCTATCAATGCCTCTAGAAAATTTCTGTGTTCACAGTTCTTTACATGGTACATTGGTAGAACGATCTGTTAATCTACCAATGTAGCATTTAAAGAATTGAGAAAGTAGGAATTTAACAGAACCTTAGCATATTGGAGGCACTCTTTTGAGCCAAAATAATACTTACATTTAAGCAAATTAAAGTAATAAAATAATTTTTGTCTTATTTACAAAAATAAAAATAGAATATCTGACTGCATCACACCAAATTATTTTTCAAATAACCAATATAATTATTATAGGTGCTGTTATATACATTTTCATAATTTCTCAGTATTCATGACAATATTCATGAAAAGCACTTTGTCATTGCTATTATTTATTAATGCTTCCACTTCCCCTGCTAGTAAAATAAAAAAAAAAAATTAAAAAATAGCTATATAAAAAGCAGAAGGTTAGACATAGGGTATATAAAAATGTGAATTTTCAGAGATTAATTTCCCAATTTCATTACCAAATTTATTAAAAAGAGAGATTGGCAATAATAGAGCACAGTCACTAAGTATCTTCTGTGCTATAATTACAGTAATTAAATTGTTCTGAACAGTATATATGCTTGTTGTAAATTGTAATGAATACATGAGTATTGATCTTTATTGTACAACTTAATTAAAACTTGTCTGGGAGAAGCCACTAATGAATATAATTAAAGGAAGTGTTTGATACCACAGTTACTCTAAAAGACATTAATTAGATACAGAAATTTTATAAAAATGCTTTTATTCTATTATTTATGTTTTAAAAATAGAGTAATACAATTTAACTGAGAGACAGGTTTCAGGGTGATTTTCCCTCAACCATTGTATAATTACAATGAAGATAGACATATTGGTTGGTATTGGTATTTTAATCAGTAATTAAGAAGACTGATTCTTCAGGAGAAATAACTTTAAAGGAGTAAATGAATATGTACTAAATTTCAATTCCTAAAGTTTATATATGGGAAAATACTAATACAGGAACCTTTTAATAAGGAAAAGTCACTTAACTGAATGCCCAAATAAATGACAGATTATAAGAGAAACTAACTCAAAATAGTTTTCAATATATTTTAATTTTATTACTACATATTAACAATTTCAATGCTTTCTTGAACAGAGGAAAGCCTTTGGAAAATTTACTTTCAAAAAAAGCAGAGAACTGCTAACTTGTCATTTTTGTTAAGATTCAAGGACAGCAAAGAGCAAATAAATAAAACAGAATATGCATAAAAAGATTCCTAAGTCCTCAACTTCTCCACATTCTAACAATTAAAGTTTAGTTTACGTTAATAATACATATATGCTCTTCAGTGATTATCACTTTCAAACATTCATAACTTGTTCTATATCCCTTTGACGCCACTACTTTTTCCTTAACATCTTGCCAACATAAGTCACTATGAGCAGGAAAATGTATTAGATTCTCCAGGAAACAGACACATTGGAATGAATGTGTTTTCATATGTTGAAGAGTCAAAGACAGATCAAGGGCATGTGACCCCACCATCCACCATCAGTGCGCAGGCGTTGAGAGAATGCGTGATCCCTGATGACATGAAGATAGACAATTAGAAGGCATATTCTTATTTATATTGTTTCTGTTTTTTCTATTATCTTCACATTAACAAACACAATTATAATGTCAGTTAGACCTTCACTCCAGTATGAAAAGATAATAATTTGGGCTAGTTGCAAATTGGATGGCCTTCTCTTTCTCTAAAGGCATTGAATCAAAGTCCCATTGCATACAACAGAGTTTTGATGGATGCTTGCTTATTCGCTTTGATTTAACAATATCAGAAAAGTTACTGGATTCAATTACAATACACATTTAAATAATCTGTGGGAACAAACCCCAGATATACAGCTGTCCAGCCTCTCTCCATGGTCCTATTCAGCACAGATGTGATTTCTTGTTGTCAGGCTAAATTTTATAATTTGACAACTGCTGCAGGGAACAAAGAATGGTTTACAAAATGAGTGCAGAGAAAGAGGACATGTGTTTCCCATTGGAAAACTAGATTTGTAAATTTGGGAAAAATTATGTTATAGGTTTACAAGTGTTATGATTTCTGGCATCCCTTGACTCGAAGGCAGGAAGCCACACCAACTGTGTTTTCCACAGACAATGAATGGAAGAGTATTTATTTGACAAATCTGAGCAATTCATATGCATAGTCTTTGTTAGAAAAAAAGAATATGGGGAAATACTTACTAAATGCTTACTATATGTCAGGTGCTCAACAAGGCAATTTCTATATAAAGCAGTAACTGAGACCTTATCAACAGACCATGAGCCCTGCTTATTGTTTCCTGCAGCCAAATCTGCCCCCAACTTAAGACCTAAATGTTAGATCATTTTATGGCAGCCACCTATTTCCCTGGACATCGAAAGACTCTAATCAAGAATGAATCTACCTTCTTTGTACATGAACCATGGCAGCTGAACCTAGCTTGAGAAAAATTGTACAATCAGAGACTGATTTCATTCTAAGTAAACCATGAACTCAAATGAGCTGTCAACACTACCTGACAAACCTATATTTGGGTAATTAGGCCTTTTGCATATTAACCACAACGAATTTCCTAAAGATTTTTGTTAAAACATATTCAGAAATAAATCTCACATTCCCATCCAGTGAATGTTCTATCTTTGTCCTTTTTATAACTCAAATTATTGAATGAATTGTCAACATCCGTATCTATTACTTTCTCACATCTTCTTCGTCCCTTCCTAATCCATTACAATCTGGCTTCAACCCCCATTATTCTACCAAAACCTCTGTTACTAAATTCACTAGTGATAATTGTGTAGCTCTGAGCTCCTAATTTGTCTTATCTGTTGGCAGCATTTGGTCATGACCATCATGGACAAACACTCTCACTTTTCATCTTCAGTGACAACAGGTTTCTGTGGTTTTCTTCTACATCTCTAGCTACTGCTTCCTCTTTCCTTTATAAGCTATTCTTCCTGCACCATCCCTTCAAACCTCGATTTTGATCAATGCCTCATTTGTGTAGACTGTCTTCTCTTCCCACACTATACCAAAAATTCTTGATTAAAACTTAACATCAAAATTTTAAACAAGCTTTTTAAAAGAACTAAGTCTTGGTGCTAGTCCATGCATATTGCATCAGATTATTAAGGATAGAGAATGGCTCACATGTTTACTTTCTGTTGGCTGGATAGTTGGTTTTAAAGGAGATATTAGTATGTGTCCCAATGTAAGGACTCTTCCAGAGGAGCTCATGAACTTCTGAGTTAAAATCTAAATGTTAATGATCACACAATTTCATTTATTTTATACATCTATCTCTCTTAAAATTCCTATACATTTGTAAAACTGCCTGCTGGTTTTTAATACATTTGTGGTATGTAATCATCCCCAAATTCAGCCTGTCCCCAAATGAATAAAGTATCTTCTGTATATAGAAGTAAAAATAAAAATTGTCTTCCCATGATCCCTAGTTCAATAAGTGCAAATCCATAGAACTATTTGTTCTATCCAGATGTCTGAGTCACCCTTTCCTCACCTTTACCCCCACATTGAATCACTGACCAAATCTCACTGATTTTAACTGTCTAAATAGCCTGTTCTGTTTCATTCCACAGTATAATCAGTCTAGTAAAATCCTTGCCATAATTTTTCTCTTGAAAAATCTCCTAATGGCTTTCTCTGCAGAAAAAGGTATAATCCCTAACAATTTCTTCAAAATATTGCTTCCAGAAAGATCTTTGTAAACCACCAATATAATCATGCGACTGTCTAACTTCAATCTTGTAATATTGTCTTATTATTTTAACATAAGTCCTTACAGGGTTATTCTTTCCAGTTTTTCAAGCTTACTCATCTCTATATTCTTCCATTTCGGCAAAAATGAACTTATTTCAATTCCAATTATGTGGTCCCACTATTGATTCAGTTCTCTCCAATGATCTGTGAAGGGGATCTGCAAAGGAAGGGAATTTTGGTAGAAAATATTAGTAAAGAAAACTCCCGACTGCCTTGAATGTTGATGGATATGGATGTATTTCCTGAAACTGATACAGCCATCAAGATAAAATAAGTAGAATCAGCAGGGGAGCAAAGCTTACAGATTAAGGTTGGCAGAGTGAAGGGATGGGAAGTATCTAGTTCCAAATTATATCATAGAGTTGTTAATCCATCTAAACTTGAAACTTGCCTCTCTTAGGAATTGCTTTTATATGAGAAAAAATCAATTTTGTTTCTTAATCCAGAGGGACAGTTATTTGCTGTTATTTGAAGAGAAAGACACACTAACTGATAAAACTTGTAAGTGGCAGAGCTTGAAGGCCAACCTATCTTTCCATTCCAGTGTCTATTCTCCTTCTATATGTTAATACTTCCAAAAAGTTTATTCACAGAATTCTAATGACATTTAAAATCTAGTCACTTATTTCCACATCATTTATCTTTGAAGTTATTTATAAAAGATTATTTTTGTTGTTCCTTTAGATCTTAATATTATGCTTAATTGTTTACCGCAAATAATGAGTGCCTTTAATTTTTTTGTTACAAAATATTTTCATCTTTATTTTACCCCAAAGTATTTTTCATCACCATAATTATACAAAGAAGTTATAGCATTGCTCTTCAAAACTTAAACAGTAGAATATTCATACCATAAAGCATATGTCTATGATGGAAGCAAAAATCAATCCGAAACATATACAAAGTATTTTGAATTAATAGTCTAAAAGTATGTAAGCCCAGGGAGATAGCAGAAAGAAATTCAGAGTTAGTATCCACTGGTTCCTCTGTACAAAGTGCTTAGGCAAAGCTAATACAGTAGTCTACTGACCGCTAAATTAGGACTAACGAGCAGTCTGCTATATTCACAGAACATATTGCATGAAAAGAGCAACACCATATGGTTTTTGGTGGCTACCTTGTCAGGTATGGTAACCAAAGTTGTCTAATCTTACATATTGTTTTTATTCTAAAAAGAAAAGCCAACATCAGACGATGATGATAATATAAGAGACTTGAAAATCTTTATATCACAGAATACTTCACGTAAGAACTGCTTAATTCCACCCTACTATGTATATAGATAAGACAAGGCTGTTTCCTTCAAAAAAAAATTAAGTCCTCACTACTTGAAATAAATGTGCATATTCACAATTCCGTTTAAGAATGCTTCACTGCATAGTGAATACTCTTTAGTTCTATGGTTCTGGTTCTGCTACTGTGTGACCTTGAGTAAATAATTTTACTTTGAGGGCCTCAGTTCTCATGTCTGTGACATCAGTGACTGAAACTAAAATGGTCTGTTTCTACACTTCATATACACTATATCACTTAATCCTAACAATGATCTTTTGTATATTATTTTTCCCATTCTACAGATGAGGAAATGGAAGTTAAAAAAACACTAATAGAGCAATGGCCCAAGGTCCCAGAGCTAATAAGCACATAGTTAAAATCTAAATCCAAGTATATGTAACTCTGAAGCTCTTTCTCTGGTATCTATATCATTCCTGCCCCAATGTCTGACTTGTAAAATACAAAGGTTCACTCTTTTGAACCACTTAATCCAATATATCAATGAATTTTATTAAATCAATGACTGCAAATTGTATTTTACAGAAGCCGGCATCACCATAATGCTCTCATTATATTGTGCATCGGATGAAAATCCTCAGGTATATCAATCTAAACAGAACAGACATTAGTTTTTCCTGGAAAAGTCACATTTTAGTATCAAATTTTCAAAAGTTAGTTACAAGATTCCAGAAAGCAAAAGAGTAAGCAAAAAAGGAATAATAAACCCTCCCTTTTTTTTTAAATTTTATTATTCACTTTGTCTTAAGCATGTTAATGGGGGCAAAATAAGATATGAATTTGTCCTTAAAAGGCAAATGGTACACTAAAAACTACTGTATTAAAATAGAATTTTAAAATGTATGCAAAGCTAATTCTTTGTTTTGAAGCAATCCTTACCTTGGTGAAATGTGTGAATTATACCAGTCTTTAAAAAAACCTATATAATAATTAGCTTTCCAAACTTCAGGGGAGATAAATGAGGATTACAGAAGACAGAAATTTTCACAAAATTGAAGTGAATTTTTAAAGTGATGACATGTACCAAAAATAGGTAAACATCTAAATGACTCAGTAGTCCTGCTTGTAAAACGAGAAGTGACCCAAATTTCTGCTGACAACTTGTCATTACTGCATGCCAGTGTTTTGGTTGAATCAAAAATTAATACTAATGTAAACCCTACATAATGATTCTTTATCTAAAATTTTTAAAGCTGATATTACAAGAAATCTTTGGTTAATGTTTCATCATTGAAAACTAGTCAATATATTAAGTAATACAGGCAAAAATACTAACAAAGTACAAATATTGTGTCAAATGGTTTTAGGTGGCTGACCACAAACATTTTAGTTCCCATAACTAATTATCCATCTGAAAATAACTACCGACAGTCATGACAGTAAGAACATATTTTAAAATTAGTCTATTAAAATACAATGCTTTACACATCTTAACAGTATATAACATTTTTATAGTATTAATCGTTTTTGCCTAGCTAATCTAGTACTATAATCTATTTTTGGTCACAAAATGACTGCAGTAGTTGGTTGTCTGTCCTTTTTAAAAGGTTACAAAGAAAAATAAAAAATAGGAGAATAATCCAAGATGGCCGATCGCTAACATCCCGGGATTGCAGCTCTCAGGGAAGGTGCGGAGAACTAGAGGACGCCACACGTTCAGACAAATTCTGGTCGCTCATGGAGCAGAAGATCCCCCAGTGGAGGAAACACACGGGTGACCAGCATGACTCTCGTGGCTGGCACAGCTCTCGGAGCAGAGTAAACAGGTTCGGAGGACCCGCATGGGCCCCCAGCAGGACACCAGAGCCCAGCGCAGAGGCTGTGATGGCACAGCGCTCAGCGCAGAGTAAACGGGACCGGTTCCCCTTCTGACCGAGGTTTGGAGCCCCGGGAAGGCAGAGTCACCTATTACGGACACAAGAAGGAAACCAGACAGGAGAATCCTGGGCAGAAAAGCACCATCAGTTTTAACACCGCTGCTCTGGCCCTGGGAACTAACAACCTGGACGTCCACTCAAGAGACCTAATCTGAAAGTTGATAATTTCAAAGATGACAGGAGGATAAATTTACAATGATGGGAAGAAACCAGCATAAAAAAGCTGAGAATACTCAAAGTCAGAACACCTCTCCCTCTAAAGACGATCACAGTTCCACATCAACAATGGAACAAGGCTTGATGGAGAAGGAGCGCATCCTGATGACAGAATCACTCTTCAAGGAATGGATAATAACAAACTTCAGTGAGTTAAAAGACCCTGTTGTAGCCCAACGTAAAGAAACTAGGAACTTTGAAAAAAGGTTTGATGAACTCCTATTGAGAATAGACAACTTAGAGAGGAGTATGAGTGAAATAATGGAACTGAAGAATACAATACAGGAACTCCAAGAAGTATGCACAGGTTTCAACACTCAAATTGTTCAAGCAGAAGAAGGGATATCAGAGGTGAAAGTCCAACTTAATGAAATAAAACGTGAAGAAAAGATTAGAGAAAAAAGGATAAAAAGGAATGAGCAAAGTCTCCAAGAAATGTGGGACTATGTGAAAAGACCAAATTTACGTTTGATAGGTGTACCTGAATGCGACGGAGAGAATGAATCCAAGCTGGAAAATACCCTTCAGGATATTATTCAGGAAAATTTTCCTAAACTAGCAAAGCAGCTCAACATTCAACCCCAGGTAATACAGAGAACACCACAAAGATATTCCTCAAGAAGAGCAACACCAAGGCACATAATCGTTAGATTCACCAGGGTTGAAACGAAGGAGAAAATACTAAGGGCAGCCAGAGAGAAAGGTCAGATTACCCACAAAGGCAAGCCCATCAGACTTACAGCAGATCTCTCAGCAGAAACTCTACAAGCCAGAAGAGAGTGGGGGCCAATATTCAACATCCTCAAAGAACAGAACCTTCAGCCCAGAATTTCATATCCAGCCAAACCAAACTTCACAACTGAAGGAAAAATAAAATATTTTATGAACAAGCAAGAACTCAGAGATTTTATTACCACCAGGCCTGCTTTACAAGAGCTTCTGAAAGAAGCATTACACACAGAAAGAAACAACCAGTATTAGCCTTTCTAAAAATACACCAAAAAGTAAAGAGCACCAACATAAAGAAGAATTTACACCAACGAATAGATAAAACACCCGGTCAACATCAAATGGCAGTAACCCTAAATTTAAATTGACTAAATCCCCCAATCAAAAGACACAGCCAAAACCCAATGGCATGTTACATCCAGACCTGTTTCACATGCAAGGATACACAAAGACTCAAAACAAAGGGATGGAGAAAGATTTACCAACCAAATGGAGAGCAAAAATAAATAATAAATAAATAAAAAGTAGGAGTTGCAATTCTCGTATCGAATAAAATAGATTTTAAAGCAACAAAGATATAGTGGTAAAAGGATCAATGCAACAACAAGAGCTAACGATCCTAACACCCAGATACGAGACTTAGATTCAATGAGACAGAAAATTAATAAGGATATCAAGGACTCGAACTCAGATCCGGAACAAGTAAACTTAATAAATATTTATAGAGCTCTCCACTTCAAATACACAAAATATACATTCTTGTCAATACCACACCACACCTACCCATAAGTTTAAATGAAACATTGATTGGCCATTATTAATACCCAATTTTTTTCAAAATAAAGCAATATTTCCATTTACTCTCCCTCTTTCTCTTCCTCTTTCTTCCTCTCCTTTACTTATTTTTTTTTTCTTTCCTTCTCTCAAAAAAAAAGAAATCAACTTGTAAACCTCTAGATCCATGTCGGCAATGTCTCTGTCATTGCTTGATTCCCTTCCCTCCCTCCCTCCCTCCCCGCTTCCTCCCTTCCTTCCTTCCTTCCTTCCTTCATCCCTTCCTTCCTCCCTACCGTCCTTCTTCCCTCCCTTCCTGCCTTCCTCCCCCCACCAAAAAAAGAAAGAAAAAGAAAAAAGAAAATAAATGAAGTAAAATAAAAGTACATTCAGTTTTTTGTAATATTTGGCAGACATTGTTTTATGCATATTAATTACTCACATTCTTTTTCTTTCCTTAGTATCATAATATCAGTGATATGCTTCATACCAGACTATGGATCAGAGGGGTCTTAGCAAACAATAATTATCATGTTGCTATTCTCTTAGCCTCTCTTGAATCTGTCAGCCTTGTTACATAGGTCTGGCAATGAAATTGGACAGCCATCTGCTTGCCAATTTCTGGGAAAGTTTTGTTGTTTAAACTAAAGGAATAATGCTGCTGACAAGGCTACTGGCACTTCTCTTTCCTTTTTTCTTATTCCGAATTGAATATGATACTGGTAGATGCATTAGCATTCATGCAAACATAACACAGTGAGCACGAGAGTAAGACCAAGAAAAACGAACCCCAAGCCACCAGACATCTACCCCCAAATTACTTTACTGAAAAAAAAACGATTTTTAAGCCACTCTTGGATAGTTTTTCTATTTGTAACCTAATAAAATTCTACAGATAATACATACACAACCGATGAGAAAATCCAACTTACAGTCTTTTGTTCAAGTTCTATGGAATATAATATGTACAATAAGGGTTCATTCATTCAACAAATATTTACTGAGTATCTATTTAACTGCCAAAAATTATTTTAAGCCTTGGGGAAACATCAGCAAATAAAACAGGAAGGGTCTTCTTGATTGTTCAGTCTTCTAATTGATTAGCCCTAAAAATAGAAAGTCCTTTGAATTTATATCACCTGTGAAGTCATCTATCTGAATCTCCTAAATTAGACTCTCAGGGGATAACTATCTAAGTTAACATTTAGCATTTAGGGATATATATATATACACATACATACATACATATAATACATATTTATTTATATATGTGTGTGTATGTGTGTACTCACTGACTAACGTAGATAGGTAGACTTTGCTCAATGTCAAAGTGCCAACCCGTACTGTTTTAACACATGTAATACTTGGCATATATATTACTTACTATATGCTAGATCTTTTATGAAGCACATTATTAATGATAATTCAATCATTTCAATTCTAAACCATATTGTTAATATATATATATACATAAACTCTCTCTCTATATATATATAAAACTCTATCTATCTATCTATCTATATATATAAAACTCTCTCTATATATAAACAATATGGTTTAGAATTGAAAAGGTTGAATTATCATTAATAATTTATTTTATATATATAAATATATATAAAACAATATAGTTTAGAATTGAAAAGATTTTATACACACACACACACACACACATATCTCAATGCATATACCTTGAGAATCAGATTTTTCAAGTCAGTCATTATACCATTGAATATGCATCAAATCATACTTAGAATTTACTTTATTTTGCACAGTGATACTTGCTTTTACAACTCTCTAACATCTTGTATTTCCTTGATGTACATAGTGTTACCTGAAAATCATCTATATCACTTTTAACCTTAGAACACTCTCATACTCTCTTTCATTATCAACAGAAACACTTTATATGGCATTTTCTAAGCATGACTCATATATAAGTGACATATACATGTAAATAAATATACACTCTGGTTTTTTGAAGTGTGGTATTTCTATCACCCACATTCAAATCACCTGCAGTACTTTTTTTAAAACTATAAATCCATTGGCTCTTTCTAAAACCTACAAAATCAGGACATTAGGTGGAGACTAAAATGCAAGAGACAGCATTTTAGAAATCCCCGCACAACTACCAACCCAAGTAATTCTTATGCTCACTTAATTAAAGTTAGACATTAGAAATGAGCTAGCTAGGCCTTGGCTCAATGAGGTAAATCTACCTATTACCCAGCTGTATTGTGCAGCAACGTCAAATTGCAATAACCGACCCTAAAACCTAACCCTCAATCTTTATATTGGTATAATTGCAAACTGATTGAGTGCCAGTTCACACATCTAACTTTAAGTACTTCTGTTCTAAGCCAGGGTTCTTTAACAAGGATAAAAATAAGAATTATCTATGGGTGTTCTAAAACTACAGATTCCCAGGTTGCAAAAGTATAGGTTTCCAAAGAATTTGCTTTAATCAATTTGATTCCACAAGTTTAGGTGGGTCCAGACATAGCATAATTAACAATATTCTGAAATTGGCTCTAATGAGCACCTCTGGGTTAGGGACCATTGGTTTAAAGTAAACTTTACTAGATATTATAATTTCTGCTTTAGGCAGATTTTTAGAAAGTTACATGTCAGGATTATATCACCCTGATCTTTTGTACAACATTCCTTTTATATTTTACACAGTAGGTTTTAAACTGAGCTCACAATGGGCTGGAGGTTCTAAAAAGATGTCTCAGAGGTACAAGCATATGGATGAAAAGAGGAGACAAAAACATAGCCAAAAACCCAGTAATTCTCTGCTTTAGATATTGGGCTTCCACAGTGATTTCTTTTGAACCTGCTGCTGCTGCTGCTGCTTAAAAAAAACAAAAAGTCCCTGGAACCATTGCTACCTTTATGTCCATGGCTTTCCACAATGACTTATACAGGAGTCCACCAGATAATCAGTGAAAAATAAAAATATTATTCATGGCATCCTTCAAACAAAAACACCACTATAACAGCTTCTCTCAAACCCCAGAGTTGGAAAAAAAAATGTCAGTTTCCTGATGAACTGACAGATTTTCTACCAGGAAGTGAGAACCGTGCAACTGAAATCTTATATTTAAATTTACTATATAATTGCTTTAGCATTGATGATAATGAGATTTTCTTGATATGAGTTTTCCATGTTTCATTATATATGTATTTATATTATTTTTATCTTCATTTATTTTCTCACAAGCATACTATATGTAGTATACTACATTTATATGTAGCATAATATATATATATATTTTTGTTTGTTTGTTTTTGAGAAAGAGTCTCCCTCTGTTGCCCAAGCTGAAATGAAGAGGAGTGATCATGGCTCACTGAAGCCTTGACCTCTCAGGGATCAGGTTGTTCTCCCACCTCATCCACCTAAGTACCTGAGACTAGAGGTGCACACCATCATGCCTGACTAATTTTTTGTATTTTTTGTAGAGACAAGATTTTGCCATGTTGCGCAGGCTGGTCTCAAACTCCTGAGCTCAAGCAATATGCTTGTCTTGGCCTCTAAAAGCGCTGGGATTATAGGCATGAGCCACAGTGCCTGGACGAAGCATATTCTTTTTACAAAACATTATTCCTTCCTTGAAAGATGGTATGCATAAATAAAATACAAAACATAATACTAAGTATATTTAGATAAATATAATCTCTAGCAAAATGGGTGCAACCCAGAGCTCCAGAGTCATATTCACCTGATTCTATCCTGTCAGTTTAGGTGCTATATGACCTAGTGAAAAATTACTGAACTTTGCCAAAACACTATTTTACTCCATCAACTAGAATAATAATTTCAATTACACAGGATTGTTATGAAAATTAAAGGTTTTTGTGGCAATAGTTTTTTGGCAATCGATTATGTGGCAATAGTCTCCATAGCATTTATCATTTTAACCCTCCCACCTAGAGGAAAATTTAATTCAAAGAATTCTTATAGATTAGGAGAATCCAATATTAACCCTCTGATATTTTGGATATACTTGGTATTATTTTAAAGTAAATGAAAATATGTGTTTTTTTTTTTTTCTGGAGAAATAGTTAATTAAAAACACTAATCAGATGCCAACCAAACTGTACTTAAAAAGCCTTTATCACACATTTTAATTTTTCTTACATATAAATCTCTTATAATGCTATTCTATTCAGACCATTAATAACATCAATTTTTTCGCTGTTTTCCCTGCAACATTAGGAATTCTAACCAGCTTGTAAATCTAAAGTACTTCATAAAGTAAGTGACAGTCAAAATAATCCAGGAAATGTAGAACAAATCAAAGAGTAAATCTTCCACTCCCATGAAATTTAAACTATTTAGAAACACAGGTTTTATATCAATTGTTTTTCTGGAGGTAAAATTAAAATATGCTAAGCAAAAAAAAAAATTATGTCGGGTATTAGTAGCTCAACTTATAGGAATTTGGAAAATTTATCATAAGAAAACAGGGGTCTTGGGAAAGCTGCAGTTGATTAAATTACAAAGATATAGTGACCACAGGATATCTACTAATTGTTTTCCAGCAGCTTGCTAATCTCAGTAGGACTTTCTTCTCATTGATTCTTTTGGTAAGTCTAAAATACAGTATTCTACTAACAAATTTCTTGGAATTAACTTGCTTTGGTTGGCAAATCATACAATCTTTCAGTTGGTGGCTTTTCAGTTTCGGAAAGACTACATTACCAGAGATTCTGAACTCTTATTAGTTACGAATTTGTAAAAAGAGCTGTGGTGGCTTCAGCTATGCTGGCTTCAGCAACAATATAGTCATCAGGTACAACTGGGTGTACGGAACAGCACTGACTTTAAAGAAACAAATAAGTTACTTAATATTTGTTCACTAAGCAGAAATGTATAGATTATAACATACTTTACTAAGACGCTCCATATGGAATAGCAAAGCATTGGAGCTGGCTCTCAATGAGTTTACAGACAGGCGGGCTTCTTCATATTGATACATTGGTATATGAAAAAAAGAGAGATATTTTACTGCCAGTTTTTTTGGAACTAACTTGCTTTCTTTGACAAATTATACTATTTCAGTGGTGATTCTCAGTTCAGAAGAGAATTTTTTTTTCTGGTTTACCTTTACTTTTTACAGAGATCTCTATTCCCATCAAAGATCAGAAATGTACAGACAAGCAAAAACACAATTCCATCTCAGTGTGACAGGCAACACCTAGAATAAAAATGGGCACACACTCCTGGGAAAATCTTGTACAGACCTAGGCATAAATATCAGAATATCCAGAGAAGAAGAGAGGTGAGTGTTTTTGACTGAGCTCATAGGATCCAACTGCACTAAGAGCAGTTCTTCACCAAGAAGCTTGGAATGCAGGGAAGGGGAACTGGCAGGAGAGATGGGCCAGAAGCAAAATACTGAGAACTTTGTACTCAGAGTCAGAGACTTACATTTTTATCCTGAGGGCACTGGAGGACCATTAAAAGGTTTTACTCAGGGTATAAAGAAGGGTTGGTTGAGCTATTGAACTGAAGTCAAGTGTTTTTCTCCTGGCATTTCTATTTGCAATTAATATTAGACAGTACTCACTGACTAATGTAGAAAAGTAGACCTTGCTCAATGTTGGAGTGCCAACGCACACTGTTTTAATACATGTAATACCTAACATATATATTACTTACTATATGCTAGAACTTTTATGAAGCAATTTTTTTTTTTTTTGAGACAGTGTCTCGCTCTGTTGCCAGGCTGGAGTGCAATACCATGATCTCAGTTCACTGCAACTTCTGCCTCACAGATTCAAGCAATTCTCCTGCCTCAGCCTCCCAAGTAGCCGGGACTACATGCATGCACCACCATGCTCAACTAAGACGAGGTTTCACCATGTTGGCCAGGAAGGTCTCAATCTCTCGACCTCATGATCCGCCCACCTCAGCCTCCCAAAGTGCTGGGATTACAGGCATGAGCCATGGTGCCCAGCCTATGAAGTACATTGTTAATGAGAATTCAATCTTCAATTCTAAACCATATTGTTATAACCATCCCATTTCATAGACGAGAAAACATAGGCACAGAGAGGTTTACTAGCTTGCCCGAGTCACACAGCTCTAAGTAGTTGAGCCAGGTTCCTGAGCCTATGATTTTACCCTTTTGATATACCTCAGCTAAAATTTTGCACTGGTTCTGCAGTAATAAGACATTGGCTTTGACACTAGTTCTAATTTTTTAATAAATCAAACTCTCTTCTTTCAGTTCCCTTATTTATAACATTTAGTTCCTCTAATCTATCCTATAGGCTCTTTTATGCAATTCATGTGGAATAGTATTTTTTTTCATAATATAAGCAACATAACATTGATTATAAAATATTTAACATAACCCTGTACATAAAGGAGGATAAAAGCACCCAAAGGGTTGGCTTGGACAGGAGATGAAAGTTGAGTATTCCAGGAAACCCTTCAGTCTTCTCTCTTGTTATAAACAGTAGTGCTGCCTAAAATAATAGAATTCATCATGAGTCAGAACAAAACTATTTTTAACAAAGCAAGAGGTAGTGATCATACTACTGAGCAATAGATAGCACTTCTTTAAAAACTTCTTAATATAATAATATTTTGCGGTATATTTCTTAATATGATAATTTGGGGTATGCAAGGCTAGATCTAGAGTGTCTGATCTGGGCTAGAGACTGGGAACTGGATTGCTTATATACTAGAGAAACAGAAAAAAAACAGGAAAGGTAAAGTATACATGTCATGAAATGGAAACAGGAAAATATGCAGGAACAGATCTTCCCTGTGCTAGTGGGGATCTGGACAATGAAGAGAGAAGACTAACAGAAAGTAAATCAGTGTGTGATAGTATGATGACTAGCAGCTGATCAAGGGTTCAATGACAGGGAAAAAATTAGAGCTATGAGTAAGTGTGAGAGGAAATATCTCCAAGACTTCACATACATTTTTAAGACTTGTTTTGAAGAAAATAAATTAATATACATGTAAACCACTAAGAAAAATTCCCCACACACAGTAAGTCAATAATTTATGTTAGTTATTATTACTTTATACAGGTGTGTGCATTCATGAGCCTGCAAACACATGCATACATTTTAAAAGCAGAGCTAAGTATAACACATTCCAAACTTTCTTTTACCTGTTTATGCTCACCTAAGTAAAAAAGATAAGCTTTTATGAAATTACATTAATACTTTTTGAAAATATAAAAATCCAATTATATTTCCAGGAAATATTTTTTACTCTGCATATAATTGAACAGATAAGAAATCTATATATTTTAAACTAAAAGTAGAGGTGTTGACATAATATTGGTAATTTCTAAGAATTTAATTCTTCCAACTATCTACTTTCAGCAGCATCTTTCATGTCCTTTTAATGACTTTCTATATGGACTATATATATATGACATTTTACACATATGTGTGTGTGTATTTAAAAGTGAAACTGATAACATATTATAGGACTAAACATTCAAAATATTTGAAGATACTTTTTGATATGTTTGAGGCAAAAAAAAAAAAATCTGCCCTCTACCAGTCTACATTAGGGTAAATGAGGTAAAATACAACATTTACAACCCATAATGCTTATACCAATGGTTTTCTATTTATTTCCTAATCAAATCCCAATATTCAATATTAAATAATGAGAAAAAACAGAAGAAAATCAAGACAATGTCAGGTGGTTGATTTTTACCTTTGATAGTTCTGTGGAAAATGTGCATATCAATTCCTTTCCTCAGATTGTTTTCCCAGCCCACATTCCCTTTAATCATACAATGTAAGGAAGATGACCATCTGTGAGTATGAAATCATACCTCAAATACTCTATATGTAGTAATGGGAAAAGGGAGGAAGACAGAGACTAACAGGTTTGTGTACCCACTTGGCTTTAAGAAACTTAATAGGTACATTATTATTTTATTTTCACAGCAACCTTATGGGTGTGCCTTTACATCTTCATTTTAACTATGTGGAATCTGAGGTGGATGATTCAAGACCATACCACTGTATAAGACCATGGTTGAGCTGGGTTCATGGTCTCTAGATCTCCCCATTATGAACTATCCCGCAAGAGATATGACTATCATAAAGTTAATAAAAATTAAGCTATAGGACCCCCAAGGACATGGGCCACTTTCATACCACTTGAGGCATGAGCAAAGTGTTCATAAATATCCATATTTCTGTTAAACTTGTAAAAGTAAAATATTTTTCTACTCCTTTTCTTAATGGAATTCCCTCAAATAACATAACTTTTTATTTTTATCCTTACCCAACAAACAAAGAGTAACACACAGAGACCATGGAGGGCTTTTAATCAGTTATATTCCCAGGCTTCCTCTGCTCCTATATTTGTGTAGTGCTCTAATAATTAGAAAATGGTTTCATTTCATTTGTTTTCCATAGTAATTATATGAAGTAGGCAGTACCATTATTGCCCTAATACAGATAATTGAACTGAAGTTTAAAATAAATAAATAAGGACCAAATAATTTAGAGTTAGTAAGTGTTAGAGACTATCACAAACAAAAAACAAAATCATGTTTGTTTTTGAATTTAAAACAGATTTTTAAAACTGTTTTTGTTTGCTTTTTTTGTTGTTGGTTTTCTGTACTTCCACTGCAACTAATCATTTTCCTACTTTTTTTTTTTACAAGTTTAAATCAAAAGCAATGACGTACAAAATCTGTATGTTTAAGATAATTTTGTTGTGGTTATTGCTGCCTCTCTTCCTTCTAGAGAAGTCAAATATCATACTTCAGAACTAGGCGTGGTTAAAATCCTTCAGACACAGAAGTTTTATTTCTTTCTATCATCTACGTCGGTAGTCTGGCTGTATCCCCTCTTCGGAGACTCAGTAAGGCATTACTACACTGCCTGGAGTGAAACTCTTAAAGTGAGACGACAGTGCATTGTCATCTTCCACAAGACTGGGCAATCAGCCTCACTTTTCCTGCTAGGACACACGGTGAAAGCATTGGGTGAAAGTGCTTGGCTCTCCCAGCAAGCTTTTGCTGTGGACTGCTGGGCTGAACAGGTGCCAGCCATATCTGCCTATTAAATTTGCCTTTCCATAGAAAAGACTTTAACAAGCATCCTGGAAAGTGAAGGAGCTGTCAGTGCAAAGTAAATAAGTCAGTTATCTTATAAGAAAGGAAAAACTGACAGAGATGTCTTAAACACTTCTGATGTATGAATTAAGTGAAAAAAAATGTATAACTGGGTTTCACACAATCTATTCTGTAAGCATTGAATCCCACAATTTCTTTGCAAGAAGACTATATATTATCTTCTTAACAAATGCACAATCTGAAATCTTGACTTCCTTGAGGGTGTTGGAACATGACAGGCATGGGCTCTTACCCTCCTAAATCATTTTGACTTTGAGGAGGATAAATGGAGGAAGGAAGAGAAAGAGGAAGGGAGGAAGAGAGGAAGACAACATGACAAATGAAAATAAGAATGTAAAATTATTATAAGAGAAAAAAGACATTACCCATCTCTGAGTAAAAGAACAGACTGTATTTTCTCTAGCTCTTCCAATACTCAGCCTGAAATATTTTTCTAAGTAGGAACATTTTCTCATAAAGCATATGCAAAATATTTCAACTCTCTGGTTTTGGCTCTTTCTTTTTATTTATTTATTTTTATTTTTTACCAGAATCATTTACTTAACAGAGTTGTGGGGCTAGTTTATTTAGAACTGAAGACAAGCTTGATGAATGAAGAAGATGGCCTGGGCGATAGTCCAGCAACTAAAACATAATTAGAATTATCCCAGACACTTAAATCCCAATTATTTAATCTGTGGGGTGTCCAACACAACAAGTGTTTGGCATAACTCAACAAAACAGATATTACAGAGAAATAGAAGAAAAAAAATGTATGAAACAAAATGAACTAGGGGTTCTTTTTTGTCATTAGGCTGGGTTTTTTTTATTGTTAGGGACATAATAAAACAAATATAAAATTAGAACGTGTGAGTGTGTGAGAGTATGTGTGTGGGCCGGGACAATATTTTTAAAAATATGACTGAAACCAATACTCAAAATTGTTATTAACATCAGGTTTGTGGTGATAACATTGACATGCCTCTCCCTACCCTTTATTCCAACCTTCTCATCACTTTTCCACACAGTCGAAACACATCCACGGGCACATACAACAAAAAGCCAGGCAAGTTATTGCACTCTGCTTAATAAAAACACAGCGATTAAAGGCATGAACACTTTGTCACTGAGAGGCACAGAGGAAAGACGGCATGCCCTAGGTTCTACTCTTTTTCAACAAAGTTAAGTTATGCTCTTCTATAGTATAAGCAATAATATAAGTGATATTAATAAAGTAGCATATGATATTAATAAAGCTGATCAGAGACTAACGTCTGCAAACCCTACAGGAAAATAAGAGCTATAGAAGAGTTTAATTATGAATAGAACCTACCAGAACTTTTTAAACTGGGATACCATTAAATGGCACTCTAAAGGCAAAACACACACACTTTTTTTTTTAAAGGGTTTTTCAGGCAATTTTTAAATATAGAAATGACTGCTTATGGTTTTGGTTTCTTTAAATCACTATAAATTTAAAATCATTTCAAAAGTTATACTAACATTAAAGTGACAGTTAATAAATGTCATCATACTAAACCACAGAGTTTTTAAGAACTCCAACTGGGGCACCTACTAAATTACAGTTTTATTTTATGACTTTGTAACACCTGGGATTCTCATTAGGAATGCTGGATGAAAATTTGAGCTTTTAGGAAAAAAAAAAAGAACAAGACCTTCAATTACTACAAATTTCACCAGATATAATTCAAATTCTTATTTGTCTTATAGCACTTTTTCTTTCTATTTAGTTTTCTTTGCACTAACAGATTATATTAGGTAACAATTGTTTAAGATGGTAATAAAATAGTTTAAATGGGAACTTTAAAATCCCATTCTTGAAATTCATTGATTAGAATTACATTTTTAACCACTTAATTAAATATTTCTTATTGTAATGATAATAGAGATTTTTAAATTAGAGCTATATCTTTCTTTTATGTGATAAGAATAATTGCGATGAATAAATCCTCTTTATGGGAATTCTATAGGGTCAAAAGAAAAGTGAGAATTCCAATAAAGTTTTAATATTCATGAATACCTGCACTGCTATTTATTTGGAGCTTCATGTGGAAATGCCTATTTCACACTACAATTTATATGACATCAGATTCTATTTTCCTCATTACAAGCATTTTGCATATGTTAATAAATGGACTGTCAAAAATAAACTGTTGTTTAAAATTTATATTTAAAATTGCTACAGTGCTTCCATTTTTGCCTTGCTCAAACACTTTAAAATCTATCTCATTAAATGAATACAAACAAATGTCTGGGAAGTCTGAAACTAAAAGTAATATTAAATAAAGAAAATTATCCTAAGAATTCCTGCCAATTGTTTTGGAACTTCAAAACCAAATAATTAAAAATAGATTGCTCATATTTTGAAACAAACATTTTCAATGGAACCAATTATTTAGAACATATTTTCAACAACTAATAATTGTCAGTTTTCTAACTGCTATATAGTGCCTTCAAAAATTGTTATTAAAACAACAGAAAATCTATTTTTTTAATGTATTTCCTATCTCTAATGCATTTCACTCAATAAACATTTTGTTGATTAAAGATAGGTACTAAGAATTTTTTTAAAGGTATGAACCATTTCAATCTGTGTTTACAAAGCCTTAAGAAGTCATTTTGCTTTTTGTCTACCTTTATATACACCCATAGAAATGTCGGTGCCAATTACACTAATATAGAACATATGATACACTTTTTAAAATCAGTTAACTACTCCATTGGTGTATATATATATATATATATGTATATATATATATATATATACATATATATATATATATATATATATATATATATATATATACAGCAAACTAAAATAACTCCTTTTTGAAACCCTTATCTACCCTATGGATTACATAAATTTTGATAAAATAACTAAATATGTATTTACTCAGAAGGGCACAGCAGTGGGAGCCATTTACCTCCTGAAATATATTCACCAGAGAGATTATAAGAGTAAGAATCATTTTGAGTTTCTAAGTAACACTTTACATTTTTAGCTCTGATATTACTTTTATAATCACAATTCACTTTTACTGGAAAGAAAAATAAAAGGCAAATACTACAATCAATTTTTAATGATTAATAAGCAAGGCATGAAATTCAAACCTCAATTAATTCTGATGCTTTATAAAAACCATTGTGAACTATTTTAAGATTGCTTAAAATGATGTCATAATCTTTAAATAATTAGATACTCCTGCTAACTTAAATTGGAACTATTCATTAGTAAACTAGATGATATTAAATATCTGCTAATTTAAATTAAAAAATAATGTCTAAGTAGTTATCAATAATTTGTTCAGCAATTATTTTTGTAAATACGAACAGTATATTTTTCTTTTGAAAAAGAACATTAAATTTGACTCATAAAAGGGAGAATAGCTATAGTTAGCCAATATAATTACACACATTACATTCTATTTTTGCAGTCAAAGGTAGAAAGGTTTCTACAAATGAAAAAGAAACTAATTGCCCTTCAGGGAAATACAGTTAAAAAAGCACTCCAGACAACGAAGATTCAAGTGGTAAAGTCAATCAGCAAAAGTATGGTAGAAATAACTAAAGCATAGTTATTTTCTCAACCGGACCAATCAATGCTGAATAAAATATTTAATTAAAAAGTTTGGAAATGTTTGCTATAAACAGCTATATCATTTCATTCTGATTTTGCATGTAAATATACAAAAACACATAATGTAACCGGTAGCATTTTATAGAGCATAAAAACATAAATATGTTATAGTAAATAATGTTTTTCTAGGTGAAAAAAGTGAACGTTTTTTTCCTTATCAACTATATCTTACGTGGATTAGAATAAAGAGCCAACAGTATTTCCAGATGACAGTATTACAAAAAGAATATTTCAAATCAAAGCTAAATCTTTGTTGTAAATGCAGAAATGGTTCACTGTCTTCTCTGTCTTATATGAGGAAATGAAATCCTCTTACCTGTCACCCTGACACCCAAGAAGATCTTTGTCTACCTCAAAAGAGCTTAAAATGTCAAGACTTAGGTCTCCTTTTCATGGTTTATTAAGCAAAAAGCCAAAACTATTCATGCTCCCTTGTAGTTTCGACAATCTATGATTCAAATGGGGCAATAGCTCTCTTTTCTTGCTCAGTAATGTCCTGGTGAGGAAATGATTTTACTGTCCTTTTTCTGTGGGGTCCTGCAGATTTATCTAAAAGGAAATGAATTACAACAGGATGACAAGGCCACAGAATAAAGCCATTTAGTTTTACAAATCTATTATGTCCTCCAATCTATTTTATGGGCCTGGTTCTATTATAAGCCAAGAAACCCCTAAAACAAACTTTTTTTTCCCTTTTTTATCCTTCCAAGGAAACCATTTACAATTCTATGATTGTTTTTGAAGCAGTTTAGTCTTTTCTTCCCCCCTTACGTGTTTCTATCCCACTTTCTCAAACATACAAAACATTCAGAGACAAGAAACTGGACTTTTCAAATCCAAACTGCTGACAACTGTCAGAAGCACTTTACTGGGACATTACTGACTGTAGCTTCAATGAATTAAGCTTGATTCACTGCGGGTGAATCATTTTCAATGCAGAGCTGTTCAGCAGTAATTGGCCAAGAATCCCTGCTGTGAAAAGCACTTGTCAAATAATGCTTGTTTACAAATATATCTCCAGACAGCAAAAAGTGGCAGTTACTGAATAAGTTCAGGGCCATCTCCAAAATTCATAACAGTGGACATGAACCCTTTACTTACTAAATGTACTTAAACTTCCACTTGTAGATACACTTGCTAATATTTGTCCTGCTTGATCAGAGAGAAGTCTGTTCCTAAATATGACTCTGAAATATTTTATAACAAAAAAGTTTTGAATATTACATTGTAGTTCAAAGATTTCTTCCCCATGTAGTTTATGATTAATATGATAAAACTACTAAGGATATATTTATCTTATAAAGTGCTTAGAATTCAGACTAAAGGGTAAATTTTCCTCTTGTCTGCTATCCAACATACACTAACAAGCCAAATAAATGCATTTCATATCAGTCCAAATTTCCAGATACATGTTTGGCTTCTTCTGTTCAATTCTGCTTGTTTATATCTAATAAAGTTAAATTTAAGAAATGACTAGAATACCAACTATGTACACTCATATTTATTCTGTATATCTTAAAACATTATTTTTCATAATACACACACACATACACACACACAAACATACACACACGCGCTCTTTGGGTAATCCCTAAGCATCTATAGGTTGCAGAAGGCAAATTAAAGGAGAACAAGTGATTAATGAGTTTAGCATATCCATCAAGTCTTTCTGTCTCCTGACCTTACAAAGTCCCTCCAAAAGCAAACAAGCAAATTGGGAAACTCTAATCTGAAACTGAGAAAAACCCCAAACATTTTATAAATATTTTAACATAAATAAATATTTTAATATACTCTGCTGCTCAATTTATAGCAATAGCATGGAGAAACAAAAGGAAGAGAAGAATGCAAATTTCACAGAGCAGAAATAAAGGTCTGAAATACTAAGTGGAAAGACAGAAAACTGTGCCTAGCTGAGATGGGATGAATTAGATAATGACAGATATTTATACAATTTTATTTCCAATTAAGTATAATAGTGACATATTACAAAATGTGCCCCCCAAACAGCAGGCTTTTTTCAGAGCACCAGGTGGTAAGGTACATCTCATATTTGATTAGATCTCCAAGCCCCATCTCACTGTAGTCTAAGTTTTGCTGTGTGAAGAACTAGATGAGATAAGACAATACAATTTGTGGGTGTTAAATCTGTAACAACAGCCAGGCTACATTTCACAAGATTCGAGCTCTGCTTTCAACACCTTAGGAGACCGGCGCTATTTCCCCTTTCTTCCCTTTCCTTCTGCCTCTTCCTCCCTGCACAGTCTTGGCTCTTGTTCCTATTCAGTGTCACTCCCTGAGAATTCAATTCTTCCAATTTTCTAACCAAAGCGACTCCTTTTCATCTCCACCTAAGTTCTCCTCTTCCATCACACCTGGAGAAAAGGACTTTAAATCTAACGGAAACACGAACGGATGAATATTAATGTTAAACCTCTTTAAATTCAAACCAAGATGCCCCTTTCGGTGGAATAAGATAGTTAATAAAATAACCTTCTCTAACCCTATTATAATCCTCCAGGCATCTAATAGAATGAATTTACCTTAATGTGTTCATAAAAGGTCTAGGAGTCCCAAAAACACTTTTTTCAACTTTATCAGAAAGAGAAAATGCCCGATTGTTCGGCTTAGGCATGACAGATCACCTATATATGTATAAAGATAAATGTAGGTAAATACACATATGCCTTTAATCAGAATTTAAAAAAAAATAAACTTAGAGGTTAAAGAGAGAGAAAGTTCATGGAATGAGGGTAAGGGATCCTCTGTCCGCCCTGCTTTCACGCCGTTCCTTTAGACCTAGCATTGCTGGGATACCAGTGCAGCGCCTTCTCCTACAGTGGAGACTGAACCCATGCAAGTCACGAGGACACACACTACTCCACCACTGCTGCTTCATCTTTCCGGTCTAGCGTCCCGTGCCCAGGAGTGAAAGGAATTTCTGTAAGGTTCTGAGCGTCACGCGTCGCATACACAATCCCAAACCGAAACCCCCAACCTTCTAGCCAAAGGAGGTAGGCTTTTTCATGTTTTCATGGTGGAGCTGACCATTCCTAATGACCCTGATCTGGATCTGAGATGCTGCTCCCGCCCCTCCGGGAGAAATGCGCGCTTGGGCTCAGACCCCAGCTCCATCCCGGTGTGGGAGAGGAGCGAGCTGGGCTGGAGGGAACCCAGGGACAGAGGGTTCAGGTCCAAGAGGTGGGCGGGCAGAGGGGCTGAGCACTGCTCTGGGAGCATGGAGAGCGACACAGGTGTTGCTCCCCTGTCGGCCCTACTCTCCCAGAGAATAGCAGGGACAGTATTCTGGGTCCGGAGCACAGGATTGGAGGTAGGGAGGGGGGCTGGGAACTCCCGGATCCCGTGCTGTGCTGTGCTGGCCAAAGCAGGTCATTTCCCTCCCTAAGACATGCCCAGGTGGGTTCTAGCAGCAACTTCCTAGCAGCGACACGACACTCCCCCCACCCCTCCTCCCGCGGCATCCCACCTCCTCGCCTTCTTCCACCTTGGCTTGAGTGTGACAAATAACTCTCCGAAGAAGAAGGGCACCCAACAGTGTGGGGCGCCTTCTGTCCTTCGCTATACCCCTCCCACGAGAAATAAAAGCTCCTGCCACCCACCCAGAATAGCAGCTGGTGATGCCCTAAATAACAGCTCCCAGCAGGCACTTTCCCCAAAAATAAAAGCACTCAGCCACCCCCACAACGTTTTCCCATCACTGGCCTCAAATAACGGTTTCTAAAAGCCCCACTGCTCCCGAGATCCCTGTTGCTGAGCTTCAAACAGTTCCCACTCCCTCAAGCCCGGTATGTCACTTCCCCACGCGCCTTAAGTGAGCCCCAGCCGCACCCATCCCCCTGGCGCGGACCTCGGACCTCCTTTCCCCCCAAGGTTTTCCACCTTCCCAGCCCCCCAACCAGTCTCTGTCCACATGCTTGATCCTTGCCCAGCACTCCGCAGCTAATGTCAAACAATGCTATCAAAAACCGCAGAGGGAAGCGAAAGGCCAGTGGATGAGGACGACAAATATTAATTTGAGATGAGAGTGCGATTTAGTCCACAGGAGCAGCGTCCAGCGCTCCGGGACCCGCACTCCCCAGGCCCCGCCTAGCCCCTCCGCCCCAGGTCGCCGCGGTCCCCACCCCCATCTCCCTACCTTCGTTGCTGGGGCTGGCCAGGAGGGTCCGGAGTGCGGCGCAAAGAAGAAGGCACGTCCAGAGGGGAGCCCGGCGAGGTGCAGGGTAGCAGCCGGCCAGGGAAGCTGAGGTGCTGGGGGTGTCGCCGCTGCCGCCCGGGGGCCGCCGGCGTCCCGCACCCCGGGGCCCCGAGCCCCGCATTTTCTCCGTGCCTCCTCAGCTGCCGCTGTCCCGCGCGGCTCAGTCCACCGCTTCGGCCTCGCGGAGCGGCCGAGGGAGACTCGGGAGTCCTCTGGTCCCCCGGTGGGGTCCTACGCCTTCTGGCACGCGGCTCCTCCAAATGCGGGAACCACGGATCCGCTGAGCCAGCTGAAGTTTGCTTCTGGCTCCTGTCGCCTTCCCCTTTGGTGGGGTTAAATGAATTAGTTCTGGTTGCTAGCGCAGTTCTGGACTCGGATCAAGGGTTGTCGAGAGGGTCCCGCGTCCTGTTCCTCTGCCTTGTAAAAAGACTTTTTAAGAATTGAGAATTTTTAGATGCCACTAGGGGAAAGGTGAAGCTTCTCTGCAGTCTTCAGTGTTGAAATGGACGAAGGTAAGGAAGACAAATCATTTTATGACGAAATCCCCGATTTAAAAAAAAAAAAAAGGAAAAAAGCAGGGTGGCTAAGGATAAAGAATGAAGAGTTGAGAAAATGTGGGGAGTGAAAAACAGGAGAGCAGCGAGCAAAGGCAAAGATCCAGAGTTCAAAGAGGCTGGCAGAAGGAAATCGCTGCGGGCTGAGCGCTGACGAGGGGAGGGACTGACGGCGGCCGGCAGGCAGGAGCGCGGAGCCGGGCTGCGGCGGCCCGGGAGCTGCTGCGGTTCCCGCTGCTCGGGGAGGAGGTGGTGTGTGAGCGGCTGCGAGGGCGAGGTTGAAACTGCACCGCCAAGGCGCGCTCCTGCTGTGTCTGGAGCCCCTGCGTCTCCTCTGCTTCCCCGCTCAGCGCCTCCCACCCTTCTTCCCTCCTCCTCTTCCCGGCTCCCCCGCCCTCCGCTGCTCGCAGCCTCGCCAGTGAGAATCTACTGTAAGTGTGAGTTGCTTCGGCGAAGTCACACACCCACGAAGGGAAGTAATCTGAAGGCTGCCGTGGTGAGTGTTGCCTAGTGGTCTCCGGGAAAGGCGCGTCTTCCTCCCGGGATAATTAGGGCGAAGAATCCTCCTGACGACGCTGGCTAGGACTGGTGCTCTCGGGAGGCGGAAGCGAGATCAACCCCAGCTCAACTGGCGGCCCTTAGAGATACCGGTCCCTCCGTCTGGCATTTTTCCTGCTGCCCCTCACAGGCTTGTGGCATCAACAACCTTGTCGTCACATCGCCGCGCATTCGCAGGCTCTGTTGGTCCGTGGCTAGTTTCTTAAACACCCATACCGCTTACCGCTGCTGACCCTTTCTGTTCTTCCCAGACTTTGATGGCTGGAATGGGATAATTACTCAACGTTTTCTTCAGAAGTAAATCGTTGTGTAAACAGAGAGGCGGTAGCTCTGTTGGAGATTTCAAGGAGTCAAATAATTTCACTATTGAGATTTGTAGTGTGCCAGGTACTTTCAGAGGTGGTAATTTATTTCATTGATAGAAGGTTTCAGTATTTTAGAAATTATACGTTATGCAGATATATGTAATTCATTCCAGTGAAATTAGCATCCGTCAAATAAATTCATGGCTTTACGAATTTAATTATTTTAATTGATTGTGCCCTTTTGCATTGAGAGATTTACAAACAATGAGAAAAAGCCAGTTAAGATAATTAACTTTCTATGCTTCACCTCTATTAGGTCTTTTCTTGCTTTAGTGTATTCCCTCGATTTACTCATTCTTTCAAAGGGATGCATTTGAAGGACAGTTTTACTGTACAGACATTAAATAACAAAAGGCTGCAGAGAAAGCAACTACAAAAAGGTCTGATTTTAGAAGAAAGGTATCTCATTTAATTTCATGTATAGTAACCACTGTAAAGCTTGGGCTTCTGCTCACACCTAATAAAGGTGAGTCAGCTCACGAGTTTTGACATTTGTAGAGCCTTGTTTATCTTCACAATAAATTCCTCACAATCTTTAGCTGATTACTTTTTCTTTGTTTAAATATTTGCAATAAAGATGAAAGAATAAAGCAGTAGTGATGCAATTTTATAAAGAGGTGAACGCTCATTTATAATTTCTTTTTTTCCTGAAATGTTTTGGCCCCAGAAGTCTGAAAGCAAGTTCTTTCTATTATAATGTGCTCCAAATGAATGAAGCAAATTTAGAGGAATAGCAGTGAATCAGTCTCTCAGTTTGGCAAAAAGCCTCACAGTGAGATAGAAAGTTAAAATTTATGTTTCTATTTGAGGACCATTCAAAATGTAAGCTCCCTTCCCCTCTACATTCATAAAAGAGTTACTTAAAAATATTTAAGCAAAATATCAACTAAGATATCTAAAGCCCAGAAATATGTAATAAAATTAATATGAGTTTAGTCGGGCTTTGAGCTAGTTCCATTACTTCTCCAGACCTCAGTGTCTTCATCAGCAAAATGAGGAACTTGGAGAAGACAACCTTCAAGCTCCCTTCCCTCCCATATTGGTTGCATGTCTATGTGACTACCTTGGTCATCTACCATCTTCAGTTATTTACTATTGATCACAAAATAACCACATTTTTTAAAGCCTAGAATTTAAAGGCTTCTACCACAAATAGTTTAATTTTTATTTTATACTACAGCGTTAAACTCAATTTTCTCCTAAATTACCTCATACCTCTCTGATTTTTCTGCCTGTCATTCTGTTCCAAGGAAATCCTACCTCTGGAAATATTTACTCCTGACCACCCCCTCCACGAACAACACACTCACACACACAGGTATTGCTGTTATCTAAATTGTACCCAGTGTTCTAGGAAAGCCAGGCACTCAAGTCTAATTTTTTTCTTTTCCCAACAAAAAAAGTGACATTGTTCTCCACCTTAAAGTAGTCATAGCTTTGTATAAATCAACACAATGCCAATATTTTCTGAGTCAAAGCTGGAATAAAATTGTCTAACTATATCTAAAGAGAAGAAAGACAGAATCTAAATCTGGTATGTCAGAGAAAACATGGGATGCTGGTCAGTGTGGTCATTATTGTGTGATCTTCTCCCAACATTGCTGAGTTACACAATTGAGAATACAGAATGCAAAATCCTTTGTTTTCTCCACCTTGAATTGCAGTCGACTTTCTCATAGTTGTTTAATAATACTGACTACATATCTCTGAAAAAAAATGAAAGCTGTTAAGCTCATTGAAGCTGTAAAGTTCATAAAGTTCTTTAGACAGAAATGAAAATCAATTTTTGATCTAAGGAGGGTTAATCAGAAAAGATAACGATGGTGGTTTGAGTTGGACTTAAATCTCTCAAAGGAGATATACATTTGGCCAGGTGTTGATGTCTTGGCATGTTAATACTTTTTTAACATAATTACACTGAACCATGGCATTGCATGAAAACTAGATTTGGTTTATTGTTTTCTTTCATATTTATTGCTTTGCATAACAAAAGATCATGCCATCATTGGTTTCAGTGCCGTGTGGTTTGCATTTCTCATTGTTTGGAATAGCTACTATGACCTTAAAAGATGGAAGTGGTTAGTTAGGGTCTCCCAAGATCTCTGCTTTTGTGTGACTTCAATACTGAGTTTTCTTGAAGGAAGGATATTCAAAGTAAACTTGATAAGTTTCCTTTAAAGTTTACTACCTCCATAAAAACTTTTAATATTATAGTTAAGTTCAGTGTATCAATAATCTTCCCTGCTTTCAAAGATTTAAGAAAAGCAGTCTTTACAGAAAGACTTGCTAGTATTTCCTGAAGATTTGCTATGTGTAAAGCATTATGTGGTGTTTTTATCTTAACTATTTTATTTAATGCTGACACTTCAACCCTGATGTTGGTGAAAATTATTATCCCCATATGAATGATGAGAAAACTGAGGAAATGATATTAGGTGACCCAAGTAGTCTCACAGCTGGTAAGACATGGAAACTTTAACTGATGACTTGGAGTCTATTTGAGAAAAGTCCTATGTAACTGAAATAAAGAATAAATGTGATAAACCAGGTTGGTCAGAAAAAGAGGACTATCCCAAAATTCTGCATGAGTGGGACCAATTAATACATGAAAATATTTCAATTTACAGGTTTAAGTCCAAAAGTGATTTTCAAAAGAGGCAGTATATGTGACGTAAATGAATAGGAGAAAACAGAAAAAATAAGGATCGTAAGCAAGCATTATTTAAAGAAAAGCATTGTTTCCTGCACACAAAAATATGCACAAAATTTGTTTGTGTACAATGGAGACAATGGACCAAATCAAGAAAGTAAAACGATTGAGATCTGTGGTCAGATAACATTAGCCCAGCACATGGCACACAGCCCCTTTTAACCATGGTAGAAAACGTAATCCACAGCCTTCACTAAAGCAATTTAAATGAAACTCCATAAACTCAACAGAATTTTTCCTTTCATATTATATCATTGTACTAATTTTTTACAAATCTGTTTTAAAGGTTTTTGTCACTTAGCTAGATTCTTTCTTTGGGAGAATTTGATGAAAAATACAGGCAAAGCCAAATTTTAACGATGGTAGATTTCAGATGAGAAATTATCTGATACCCAAATGAAACTACAAGATACCCTAAAAAATTAAATTTTCAGATTCATAATTTGCTAAAGAGGATATATATATGGTGATACTAATTATTTTGATCTCAAAGGTAAATATTGACTGAAATATATTTAAGCAATCGACTCTTGAAGTTTACAACAAAGACAATACTTTAATATATTCATAATTGTATATGTTGCCTCTTAAGTTAATGAACATAAAATGGCAAATATTTTGTTGAGTATTATTTCTTAAGCATTTCTTTCCTGAAGTCCTAGAATCCCTTCTTTTTGCTGATTCACATTTCTACCAATTAACGTGAAGTTAAATTATATTTAAATTTAACAAGATATCAGATGGATATGTAATTTAAAAAAAATAACAAATTAATGAGGATTTGAATATAGAAAGTATTTTATAACAATATATGAAATGATTACTCATCAGAAATTTCACTTATCAAAGATGTTCATGTCATAATCACCACTCTTTTTATCTCTTTTCTATCAATATTGAGAACAGAATAAAGTTGTCACACTGTTCATGATTATGTACAAAGAAGTTATGTAGCAAAGAAGAAAGAATAAAATATTCAAATGAGTTGCGGTGAGCCAAATAGTCATAGTGGTTGTTGATGGTGGTTTCTTCTTTAATCATTCTTTTGTCAATGTGCGAGGATTGCAGATGTTGCCGCATAGCATGAGGCCAATGCTGCTGGAGTTTACGATGAGCCAAATTGACTTGCAAGGAAGTCCTTTGGTTTTTGTTTCCATCCTGCATTTTGGACAACTGGCATCAGAAGAATATGTGAATGCTAGGATAATATGGACTTTTGGGGCTGAAAAAGTAAGAATTATATAGATAGGAGAGTCAGAAAACTAAAGTGACTGTAATAGTCAAAATTCTACCTATTCTAATCTATTCTCTGGACTATGAAACTATTTGCAAATATGTGAAAAATATGTTGTAAAATTTTTTATATTCAAAGGACTGTTTATTAATCTCAGTTGATATACTGACTTGATATTGATAACCAATCTACTCCTACAAGAACATATTTTATAAAATAATAGCTATAGTTTTCTGGGGGAAAACTGATCAATGTTTTCAATGGCACAAATAACAAAGGGGTACGTGTGCAACTTCTCCTTTTTTTTTTGTGGCAGAGTCTCCCTCTGTTGCCCTGGCTAGACTGCATAGAGCGCAGTGACTGGATCATAGCTCACTGCAGCCTTGAACTCCTGGTCTGAAGTGGTCCTATGTCAGCCTCCTAAGTAGCCAGAAGTCCAGCCCAGACTTTTGATACCACTGTTTATTGTCTATTGAACAAGCTTCTAGCTGAAAGTTAGCAATGATAATCTCATGTACTCTGATGCGCTGTTGGTGGGATGTAAAGCTGAAATGTCTTTATTAGCGTCATTTCAAAATAACATCAATCAAGCCTGTAATCCCAGCACTTTGAGAGACCGAGGCGGGAGGATCACGAGGTCAAGAGATCGAGACCATCCTGGTATACATAGTGAAACCCCGTCTCTACTCAAAATACAAAAAAATTAGCTGGGCATGGTGGTACATGCCTGTAATCTCAGCTACTCGGGAGGCTGAGGCAGGAGGATTGCCTGAACCCAGGAGGTGGAGGTTGCGGTGAGCCGAGATTGTGCCATTGCACTCCACCCTGGGTAACAAGAGCGAAACTCCGTCTCAAAATAATAATAATAATAATAATAATAACATCAAGTGTTTTTAAAGAAGGCATAGTTTCAAATCTAGCAATTACATTTCTTATATTGTAAGCGAGGAAATTAAGATGGGCTGAAAGATTAAACACAGTGGTATATTTAACTGATAAAAATCTGAAGTGCTCTAATCTTTAATAAGAAATGGTTAATATATTATAGTATATGTATATAAAAGAATATCATGGGATCATTTTTTAAAATATTGATTGATTGATTGATTGAGACAGACACTCTGTCACCAGGCTGGAGTACAGTAATTCAATCAGAGCTCACTGCAATCTTGAACTACTGAGCTGGCACCACAGGCTTGGCTGCACTATGCCTGGCTAATTTTTTTATTTTTTAGTTTTTATAGAGATAGGTGTCTCATTTTGTCCAGGCAGTTCTTGAACTTCTGGCCTCAAGCCATCCTCCCACCTCAGCCTCCCAAAATGCTGTAAGGCAAGCCACAATGCCCAGGAGGGCTATAGATATAGATATATAGATATAATTATATAAATATATGATTATGTATCTATATATCATAGCTCTAAATATCAAAGTATGAAAGCATAATAAAAAGCAAACTTCTTTGGTTTTTTTGAGAGAAGGAGTCTCGTTCTGTCACCTAGACTGGAGGGCAGTAGTGCAATCTCAGCTCACTACAACCTCCACCACCTGGGTTCAAGAGATTATCCTGCCTCAGTCTCATGAGTAGCTAGGATTACAGTTGTGTGCCACCATGCCCAGCTGATTTTTTGTATCTTTCATAGAGACAGAGTTTCAAAATGTTGGCCAGGCTGGTTTAGAACTCGTGACCTTAAGTTATCTACCTGCCTCGGCCTCCCAAAGTGCTAGGGTTACAGGTGTGAGCCACCATCTCCAGCTAATAAAAACAAACTTTTTTAAGTTTGGAAAGCTATATGTCATTGTCAACATTTGTATATGACTGGGGTGATGAATTGAATTTATTTTTCTATTCTTAATTTTTACATTTTCAGTAATTAGCATTTATAACATATAACACTAGAAAAACATGGGTAAAAAAAGGCAGTCCTAAGCCCAGCTTGGTGGCTCATGCCAATAATCCCAGCACTTTTAGAGGCTGAGGCAGGAGGATCACCTGAAGTCAGGAGTTCAAGACTACCCTGGCCAACTTGGTGAAACCCTGTCTCTAAAATACAAAAACTAGCTGGGTGTGGTGGTAGGCACATATAATCCGGCTAAGGCAGGAGAATCACTTGAACCAGGGAGGCAGAGTTTTCGGTGAACTGAGATTTTGCCACTGCACTCCAGCCTAGGAGACAGAGTGAGACTCTGTCTCAAAAAAAAAAAAGAAAATCAAATCTACAAGGAAAATGTGTATGCAGTCATCAATACACACTAACATACACACAAACGAGAGCGAGAGAGAGAGAGAAAAGGAGAAAATGATAATGAGAAGGAGGAAGAGAGGGAGAGACAGTAGAGAGTACAAAGATGGTAATAATTATTAACTTTATATTACCAAAAATAGTAAAGTAAAAATTAATTAGCCTCTTGCTCCTATTATAAAAAGAGTTAGGTATAATACTTGTTTGACTTAATCATTTTCTATCATATCCACAATTTTTCCACGTCTTCCAAAAATTCTAAGATGCATGATTTCTATCGTGTACCTTATGTTTCAAAGCATCTTCCCACTGAATTTTGCAGCATGCTAACTTTATTGACTGTACTTCTAATTCTAGTTTATTTCTATACTGGTTTAACTCATAATTGGTAACATTCCTCTTCCTTTGCTATCATATGTGTAGGTTATGAATAGTTATTTTTCTTGAAATGTGTGTAAAGAGGGAAAAACTATACCACAGAATTTGTAAAAATTGGAATTTAACTTCCTAAAGTTTTATTGTCTGAGATTGATGTGGTTTGTCTGTGTTCCCACCCACAGCTCACCCTGAACTATATTAATCCCCATGTGTAAAGGGCAGAGCCATGTAGAGATAATTGAATCATGGGGTGATTTTTTGTTTGTTTGTTTGCCATACTATACTCATGGTAGTGAATAAGTCTCACAAGATCTGATAGTTGTATAAATGGGAGTTCCCCTGCACAAGATCTCTTGACTGCTGCCATGTAAGATGTGAATTTGCTCCTCATTTGCCTTCAGCCATGATTGTGAGGCCTCCCAACCATGTGGAACTGAGTCAATTAAACCTCTATCTTGCATAAAATACCCAGTCTTGGGTATGTTTTTATTAGCAACATAAAAACTGACTAATCCAGTAAATTGGTACCAGATGTGTGGTGCTACTGTAAAGATACCAAAACTTTGGAAGCGCCTCTGGAACTGGGTAACAAGCAGAGGTCGGAACAGTTTGGAGGACTCAGAAGAAGACAGGAAGATGTGGGAAAGTTTATTACTTCCCAGAGTCTTGTTCAATGACTTTGAAAAAATTCTGATATTGATATGGATAATAAAGTCCAAGCTAAGGTGGTCTCAGATGGAGAAGAGGAACTTGTTGGGAACTGGAGCAAATGTGACTCTTGCTATGCTTTAGCAAAGAGACTGGTGGCATGTTGCCCCTGCCCTAGAGAGTTGAGGAATTTTGAACTTGAGAGAGATGATTTAGAGCATCTGATGGAAGAAATTCTAAGCTGGAAAGCATTCAAGAGATAACTTGGGTATTGCTAAAAGCATTCAGTTTTATGTATTCACAAATATATGGTTTGGAATTGAAACTTATGTTTAAAGGTGATGCAGAACATAAAAGTTCAGAAAATTTGTAGCCTGATGATGTGATAGAAAAGAAAAATCTATTTTCTGAGGAAAAATTCAAGTTGGCTGTAGAAATTTACATAAGTATGGAAGAGTCAAATGTTAATCAACAAGATCACGGGGAAAATGTCTCCAGGGCATGTTAGAAGTCTTCATGGCAGCCCCTCATATCCCAAACTGGGAAACATAGGAGGAAAAAATGATTTTGTGTGCTTGAGCCATGGCCCGACTGCTTTGTGCAGTCTCTGGAGTTGGTCCCTGCAACCTAGCCGTGGCTAGAAGAGACCAACCTTGAGCTCAGGTCATTGCTTCAGAGGGTGCAAGCCCCAACCCTTGGCAGCTTACATGTGGTGTTGGGATCAAGGGCACAGAGATCAAGAATTGAGGTTTGGAAACCTTGACCTAGGTTTCAAAGGATGTATGGAAATTCCTGGATGTCTAGGCAGAGGTTTGCTGTATGGGCAAAGCCCTCATGGAGGACCTCTGCTAAAGCGGTGCAGAAGGGAAATGTGGGGTGTGAATCCCCACACACAATCCCCCTGGGGCACTGCCTAGTGGAACTGTGAGAAGAGGGTCACAACCCTCCAAATCCCAGAATGGTAGATATATTGACAGCTTGCACCTTTTTCTTGGAAAAGCTGCAGACACTCGGCGCCAGCTTGTTAAAGCAGCCAGTAGAGGGGCTGTATCCTGAAAAGCCAAAGGGGTGGAGCTGCCAAAGACCATGGGAATCTACCTTTTGCATCAGTGTGACCTGGATATGAGACTTGGAGTCAAAGGATATTATTCTGGAGCTTTAAGATTTGACTACCCCACTGAATTTTGGACTTGCATGGAGCCTGATGCCTCTTCATTCTTTTCAGTTTCTCCCATTTGGAATAGATATATTTATCAAATGCCTATACCCCCATTATATCTAGGAAGTAACTAACTTCCTATTCACTTTACAGGCTCATAGGTTAAAGGGACTTGCCTTGTCTCAGATGAGACTTTGGACTGTGGACTTTTGACTTAATGTTGAAATGAGTTAAAACTTTTGGGTACTGTTGGGAAGATATGATTGGTTTTGAAATGGGAGGAAAAGATTTGGGAGGGGCCTAGGGTGGAATAATATGATTTGTCTGTATTCCCACCCAAATCTCACCTTGAATTGTAATAATAATTTCCACATGTCAACAGCAGGGCCAGGTAGAGATAATTGAATTATGGAGGCAGTTTATCTTACACTGATCCTGTGGTAGTGAATAAGTCTCATGAGATCTGATGGTTTTATAAATGGGAGTTTCCCTGCAAAAGCTCCCTTGCCTTCCTGCCACCATATAAGAACTGACTTTGCTCCTCATTTGCCTTCCACCATGATTGTGAGGCCTTCCCAGACATGTGGAACTGTGAGTCAATTAAACCTCTTTCTTTTATGAATTACCCAGTCTTGGGTATTTATTAGCAGCATGAAAACAGATTAATACAGTAAATATCATAGATTTTTTTTTCATCAAATGCTTTTCTGATGTTCATATTTCTGGGTTTTTTTTCTCTTTGAAAACCATTCTGTATCTTCCTTTTCCTCAAGTACCTAAAGTCTTATCTTCTCAACCAAGAATAAAATTTCCAAAAGCATTGTCTTCAGTTAAACCCTTCTCTGCCTGAATGTCTCATGAGATATGATGATTTTATAAAGAGGAGTTCCCCTGTATAAGCTCACTCTGCTTTTTGCCTTCCACCAGTCATGTATGACATGACTTGCTCCTCCTTGCCTTCCATCATGATTTTGAGACATCCCCAGCCATGTGGAACTCTGAGCCCATTAAACGTCTTTTTCTTCCTAGTTTCAGGTGTGTTTTTATTCGCAGTGTGAAAATAGACTAATACATTGCCCAATCTCTCTCATGGAGGCTCTGCCCACAGATTCTCAACAATAATAATTCAAATTTCTTAAGAAACTTTCCTATTCATACTGACCAAAAATGGAACTGGCCTCTGAAATAGCATTTTTTCCTTCATTCCCTCATTGTTAAATTTATAAAATTATATAAAAACACAAAAAAACTATATGGATAGTAGAAATACATAATTTTTGTAAAGTGATAAAAGGACATGAGGCAAATATAAAAATGTAAGTGGTGATTTGTAGTAAAACTGGTTGATTCCATCAAAGACACTATCAGTTCTTTATATTTGATAATTACAAATGTATTTAATCATCAGTGCTGATGACCACTGAAGGGGAAGTACAGGACTAAATAAAATGCTTAAACATGAATCATAAATCACAAACCAAAGCCATAGTTTGAAATCCATCAATAGTTCTTATGTTAATTCTGAACTTGGTTATTAGATGAAAATCAATAAATTATGAAAATGATTGTATATGAGTTATTTTATAAATACATATTTAAACATTGAATAAATTTTCCAGAAAAAAGCCTAGGGAAAAAAAAGTCTTCCTCTTTTTTAGCTTTACAAAACATATTTCTAATATTATTTGCATTGTAACATCAAATTTTATTTTATGTTTACAAAAAATAAAAAGAGCAAAAGGGCAGAATGGAAATACTCGCTTCAATTAAAAAAAAAAAAAAAAGGCTGGGCACGGTGGCTCAAGCCTGTAATCCCAGCACTTTGGGAGACCGAGGTGGGTGGATCACGAGGACAAGAGATCAAGACCATCGTGGTCAACATGGTGAAACCCCATCTCTACTAAAAATACAAAAAATTAGCTGGGCATGGTGGCGCGTGCCTCTAATCCCAGCTACTCAGGAGGCTGAGGCAGAAGAATTGCCTGAACCCAGGAGGCGGAGGTTGCGGTTAGCCGAGATTGCGCCATTGCACTCCAGCCTGGATAACAAAACCGAAACTCCGTCTCAAAAAAAAAAAAAAAAAAAAAAAAAAAAAACAAAAACCACTTTGAATCCTTGTTCATAGGTATGTACACGAAGCATTCCTGCTGACATTCACAGCGAACAAGTCTAAGGACAACAGCTTTGGTAGGCCCCCAATGGGAGATGAGAAGAAGTAAAGTACATAATGAGATTCCACAAAGGAAACTTTGGCAATATTACATTTTCTCTTAATGCTTTGCCTGTCAAAATTATTTTACATCAAGTGATTTTTTTTTTGGTAAATATTTTATTTTCAGATAATTATAGACTGGCTGGATGTTGCAAAGAAATGTGTGAAGAAATCTCATGTACACTTTCTCAAATCTCCTTCAGTGTTATAATACACACTTATAATAAAAAATAAAAACCAAGAAATGGACATTGGTACATTTTATGGAGCATATTCAGATTTCAAATATTATAAATGTACTTATTTGTGAGTGTATATGTGCATGTGTGTATTTAAATCTGTGTAATTTTATTTCTTGGGTAGCCTTGTGTTACCCTCAGAAAAATCAGGATACCCAACTATTACTGCAACGTTCCCTCATGTTATCTGTACATCTACTGCCTGTTATCCCTCCTACCTAGAGATCACTAACCAATTTTCATTTATATTGCTATACTATTTCACAAATGTTGCATAAATTAAATGATGTAGTTTGTATCCTTTGGAAATTGGCTTTTTTATTCAGTATAATTTTTGTGAGCTTCATCCAAGTTATTTGTAAGTCAATAATAGCTCATTCTTTTTAAATTGCTAATTAGTGTTCCATAGAATGAATGTACCACAGCATGTTTAACCATTTACTCATTGAAGGACATTTGGGTAGTGTCCAGATTTAGGCTCTTACAAATAAAACTGCTATTAACATTTGTGTACAAGGTTCTTTGTGAAAATAAGTCTTCATATCTGTGACATAAATGCTCAAAAGTGCAACTTTTAGGCTGTATGGAAAGTCAATTTTCATCATCAATTTTTAATGATACGTGGTTATAGCCATGCCCATTGCACCCTCAACTTATTCAACAAGAACAGGATGAATTTGATTCAATAATATAATAAATCTCCTTAAAAAGAAAATGTTAGAACACACAAAAATATTCAACATACACAAAAAAGACAGTAAAATGAAATAGCCAATGGAATATTAAATAAATAAAATAAGAGGATAATTCAAATGTCAAATGAATATTCTTGTATATAAATGATGTAACGTATTTCTGCATTTAAACTTTAAGCATCCTAAGAGTAGGGAAATAATTATCTTAATGAAGTAGTAGCTACACAACTTTTACTTCATTGATTTATTAAAAATATATTCATCAATCTTATTCTATCTCTTTAAAAATTGTTCCACACGCCTAACACTTATATTCCAGTATCTGAATGAGTAACTCATATCACTTGGTCCCAAACTGACATTTCAAAAGATGTGTTCAAATGCATTTGCAGAGATATTTTTGAGTTCATTCAAGCCAAGCAGTACTTCTTATCTTTTGAAATGTCAGGTAACTGGTCTAAAGAAAATTGAAACAGATCTCTTTTTAAACATCATCACACAATCACACATGTGGGCATAGGATTGTGACTTGGTTTGTACAAGCATACTGTGGGGAAATATATTTATGTGCAAAGTGTTTATTTTATGAAAAAAAAAAAGCACTTGCAAAGTAAAAATCAACCATCTTAATTATTTCATATTATTTTACTTGAAATGCTCTTATATCTTCCCCTTTTAGATTTTTTTTTTCATGGCTTTCAGTTTATTAGCATGCAGTAATATTATACTATGAAAATCCAAGAAGCTTACAACATAGAGCAGATATTTTAATCAGATTGTTGAAACAAGTTTGGCAATAAAATATTAAAACAAAACTTTTTCAAAGAACAATATGAAAACATCAATGTATCCTTAATTCCACATGAATAAATACTTAATTTATTTTTGTTTAAAATCATTAAAATGTACTGATTAATTTTTGTATTATATTCATTTTAGAAGGCCCCTGAAAGTTATTAACAAGAGCTTCTTGGGAGGCTGAGGCAGAAGAATCGCTTGAACCCAGGAGGCAGAGGTTGCAGTGAGCTGAGTTTGTGCCACTGCACTCCAGCCTGGCAACAGAGTAAGAGTCAGTCTCAATATATATATATATTGTTTTAAATATATATATTTAAACAAACGAACATTCAACATTACAAAGAGCAAGATAATAGGAAAAGAGAAAACATAAAAATATTTTGGAAGCTGAACAGCAAATGAATGAGTGGTAAATAATCTAATAGACCAAGAAAGTTAAATCCTAAATAAACAGATAGAAAAACTCAATAGCAACCTGACTTTTGCCTCGAGAAAACTCTGAAATGTGTTGTATTAGATAACTCTGATATTTGAATAATGGGATAAAAACAGAGTTTTGTTGAAAGTGTGTTTTTAAAAGTATCCTGTTTCCAAATTCTGTTTACTAATCTGGTCATGTAAACAAGTAGATTGCCCACTTCCTTACTCCATTTGAAACTGCAGTTTTATTCCATAAGAAATGTAATACAGAAAGCTCTGTTCTACTTTATATCAGGTAGAATGAAGATAAGAACAGCCTCCTAAATATCATATGCTATATTAATTGCCTGTTGCTGTATAACAAATTATTCCAACATTTATTTGCTAAAAACTACCTTTATCATTCATGGTTTCTGTAAATCTGGAAAGGGTTCGGCACAGCTGGGTTCTGTGGCTCAAGGTTTCTCATAAGCTGAAATTAAGGTGGATCTTGAATGGATCTGTTGGTCATCTCAAGGCCTAACTACAATTCATTAGCAGCAAGGCATTGGGTCAGCCCACACTCAGGAGTGGGGATGAAACAAGAATGTAAATATCAGAAGGTGAGATTATAGTGGACATCTTAAAAAGTATGTCTCTACCACATAGGGCCTTTGTGCACTGAACTCCAGAATTGCCAACCTTCTTGCCTACTCAGCTTTGAAGTCATGAGATAGGGATAAAATATGGAAGAGTACAAGAAAAGGGCTTCTGAAAATTAAATATATATGACGGAAGTGAAAAACTCAATAAAATAATTAATTGTACTTTTAGAAAATAAAACAAGGAGGCAAAAAGCTGCGAAACAACTGAGGAATTTAAGAAATTCAGAAGACTTGTTAAAAGGCCAAAATATTTGAAGTATTATTTTTCTAACATAACAATTCCAGAAATGAAAGAAATAAAATTATCAAATAATTGAAATAAAACATCTAAAGATGAAGGGCACAAGCTTGCATGTTGAAAGCCAATACCACACACCAAGTGTTCAGGAAAATGAGTAAAAATAAAGTTGTGCAAAGGCACGTGGACGTGGTATTTCAGAGCAATAATGAAAAAGAGAAGATGCTATTAGCTTCTATAAAGAGAGAGAAAAACGTAATAATAAAATCATTAAGTGAGAAAGAGTCAGAATCAGTATTGCTTTACAGCAGGTCTGGAAAATAGACCACAATGGAGCAATGTCTTCAAAATGTAGGAGAAAAAATAGTTTCAACCCTGACTCTTTCATCCAGCTGAATTATCAACATATATGAGGATTGAATTTGTTTATATTCTTAGTACTACTTATTCAACCTTTTTTTAAGAAGGTACTGGTTGATATGCTGTGTCTAAACATGAGTGTAAATCAGGAATAACAACAAAATAATTATCAGAATATGGTCAAGGATGATCCCAAGATGAGATAGGTACCTCAGGCATGGAGTCCAACCAACCAGTCCTAACTGGACAGATCAGAGGCTGTTGGAGACAGTTCTGTAAAAAGATAAACTTGATGGAATGCCTGATAAATATTAATGCAAGGAGAAGCATTTAAGATCATTGGCAGTTAACTTGGGGTTATTTAAGTGATAACTAGAAAGACCCAGACAATTATTCAGGAAAAACTGTGTTTTCAGGAAATGACAAGCAATCATAAGCTTTGTCTTGACTCACCTGTCAATAGCATTCACATGGTAATCATAATGTGAATAGTTAATGTAGATGCAATAAGTAAGAGTGATGGAAAAATGGGTTGAAGAGGGAAATGATGAAAGAAAATCAAGTTCTTATCTTTATTATCATAAATTCAACAGATAATGCATAAAACTTTAAGAAATAGACATGCTAACATATATACACAGTATTTAGAGGTGTAGTGTTATAAGCCCAGCTATCCAGCAAAAATGGTTAAATTGTTGATTTTGGACATTTGATTCAAAAGTAGGGACAATGAATCACGATCTCAGAAACCATATAGAATTATGTGATTCTTAAATGCATGTATAATATTGATAAAAATAAAAGTATAAAAATATGGTTTGTATATTTTTAAATATTTTGCAAATGTTTAACATATATAACATTCTTCAATTTGTTTTTTATATCTCAGTATTATATTTCCAACTTCTATACATGTCAATAAATGTATATATCTTTTGGTTACTTGTGTACTTTTACACTATTCTGATCATATGGATTAATGCACAATTTAAAGATCCATTTTTATTTTTACTATTGGAAATGCAGTGAAGACTCAAACGTTTTGTGAGAATTTCTCTGGGCTTATATACTTAGAAATGAAATTGAAGGATTGTAAGTATGGACATTTTAATCTTACTATTGCCAAATTGTTTCCTAAAATGCTTGTAAAACCTTTCAACAGAAATATTCCAAGTTTGGCAAAAGATGAATATTGTTGCCCTTCCCCTTCCCAAAGCAAGAAGTAGTTCTACTTTGACAAATGTTTCTCACTTGACTTTTCATTTACTTTATTGTTAAATTTTGATAGTGTCTTTTCTCTAAGGAGTATATGGGGTTTCATTTATTTTCTATGCAACAATAAATGCAGGAGGACAGTGAAGCAAAGTCAATAGAGATTTTTTAGAAAAATGATTGTGATTCAAAAATGTTATTCTTAGTACACATATTGTTCACATGTGTAGAAAACAACCAGAGCCATGTATCATTTCAAAAGAATAAACCCTAATGTATTTTCCTTTAAAATTTTCTGAAAGAATTATTTTGTACCACAAAGAGATGAACAAAATATAAACTAAGGAAGGCTATTCAACAGGTAAAAACTAACATAAATGTATGAAAGCTCTAACTTATGTGGGGAGAGATAGGATGTTAGTGGATATAAATAACTGTTGTAATTATAACTCCAAAATAGAATGTTTAAGTCTAAACAATCTGGAAAGACAAGTTTATTTTTTAGTGTGAAATTTGTGACCTGGAGTTACAATAAATATGAATTGAGAAAAATGCTAGGAAAGTAACATAAGGAAAATGAATAAAAAAGTCTATTTTTATATGAATGTAACTCATCTTTTTAACACTAACATGTCACAATGTTTAAGTAGTTGAGTTGAAATAAGAACACTATTTAAAAAATTACTAGAAGTAAATAAGTCAGCAAAACAAAAGATGTAACAGGAGCTTAAAAAAAAGCATAAAATAAAACTCTACATGGACCAAATACAACTTTATGGAAATAAGTATGAACTGCTTAAATATCTTGACTAAATTTGAAATACTCATGTCCTTTGTAGGGATATGGATGAAGCTAGAAGCCATCATTCTCAGCAAATTAACAGAGGAACAGAAAACCTAACACCACACACTCTCACTCATAAGTGGGAGCTTAACAATGAGAACACATGGACACAGGAAGGGGGACATCACACACTGGGGCCTGTCGGCGGGTAGGGGGTAAAGGAAGGGAAAGCATGAGCACAAATAACTAATGAATGCAGGGCTTAAAACCTAGATGACAGGTTGATAGGTGCAGCAAACACCCTGGCACATCTACACCTATGTAACAACCATGCACATTCTGCACATGTATCCCGGAACTTAAAAAAAAAATAGTTAAGATACTCAAGTTCAGTAACAAGAAAAAAACTATTTAGTATTGTTGTTTCATGCATGATCTCACTCAGAAAACGATCTTTCAAACAAAACCTGATGGATAGAAAATTTTTAAATGATGTAGATAATATTTGAAGGGATGGAGAGAAAATACATGGATATGTCAGCAATGAGATAAAATGAAATATCCTTTGACTTCTCTGTCTGTGGAGTTTCTTCTCATTTTACAATGATCTGCTCAAATATCACTTCTTATTTAAGTATTTACCGATAGGCCACAATCTTAAAGACTGAATTTTCAGAGTCAGGGGAGATGTTTGTCAAAGGGCACAAGGTTTCAGTTACACAGGATAAATAAGTTTGTCATTGTGATTATAGTTAATAATAATGTATTATATACTTGGAAATTGCTAAGAGAGTAGGTCTTAAATGTTCTCACCACAAAAAAATAAGAAGTATGTGCTGAGGTTTATGTTAATTAGCTATATTTAACCATTGCACAATGCATACATATCAAAACATCATATTCTACACCGTGAATATATATAATTTTTATTTGTGAATTATACCTTAATCAAAAATGAATGAATGACTCTCTATTCTTGTATATTTTTATTACTTCCAAGAGAACAGTGGGACTTGGTGGTTCCTATGAGCTTCCTTTACTTCGTGAAGTCTTCAGTGGCAGAAAACATGTGCTAGTCATATTCGTTGACATTGTCATTTCTAGAATAATCTGAAATGTGTTATGTATTCAAATTATATTTATGAATTGAGCTAAAATGCTTTTAATATTAATCTGTCTCACAATTCATAAGCAGGTAACGTTTCATAAATTTTCATACTTTGTAATTGTGTTATATCCACCATATTTTAGAATTAAAACTAAGTCATACATCCTTCAATGTGTTAGGAATATTTTCAAGCTGTAAGATCATGGTATATTAACTTCTGAAATACTGAAAGTAAAGTGCTGAATTTTGAGTATTTTGGCATTTAGCAGACATACATCTTTTTAGTCTAGCAACACAATATTATATCAAAATAAAACATTTATTAATATAAATACACACATGAATGGGTTTCCCCCCATTTTCTGGTCTTTCCCACATTCTTACAAACAGTCTTTTACAAGTTCTGTTTTAGAATGGTGGGAAAATTGGGAAAGAAGACATAATTTCAGACAAACTGCTTTACATTTTTATCATTACCTTAAGGAAATCATGGAGGTTGCTCTAATATCAAGGATTAAATTTGAGTCTGGGTTTATTATGTTTTTTTCTTTTCTCTTAGTAGAATACATTTTTTCTTCTAGCTTCATGAAAAAGTTTGATGGTATCCTAGGTGTCAATTTCAATTAGAAGTCTAAATTCAAAAGCAAAAAACAAACCTTGTTTGAGTTATAAGCCATTGAAATCAGTTTCACTATTTTACTGAAGCAAAAAGCAGCTTTAGTTAATATATTTTAGAGAGACATACATTACATTTTTAATAATACTGTATAATATATATAATTGGTATTCAAATTTGCACACAACTACTGGTAAAATTGCTATAATTGTGTTTGCAAGTGTGGCTGAATAAGCTCAATACCTGATGAAGAGCCGTTTTCACAATTTTTACAATTCTTTCCTATAGCTTTTTATGGAGCTGGATTGTTTCTTTGTTTTTTAGTTGGTTTCAGTGTCATCATGCCTTATGGTCCGGCATCCTCACATCTGCCCTAGCTTGGGAATTGCTAATTAGTGAAGACAAATCTATTTATTCCAGTTCTTTTTCAGGTATTTAAGTGTTATAAGTTATGTGAATTTTGCTTTGAGTTGTATTACACTCTTTTTGTATCCTTTCTGCCTGGATTGCAGTTCTCGTATCTGAAATAAGGAACTCAATTGAAAGACATTTTAGGTGCCCACTGATTACACGGGAACACAATGGTATTTCAAGTCATGCATCTTTTAGGAAGCAAGTGTCTATAATTTGGTTTGCAGTGGAAGGAAAATATTCGTCGTTCAATGTTCATTGACCTAAAGCATATAAATTAATGGCAATACTATTACTAAACAGAATGCCTACCGAGCCCTATAGGACACACACATAAAATCTTTAATGCAAAATCTGTATTTGTGAAAAATTGATGAAGATGTCTGTGGCCAGCTTGTGAAACTGGGGAAGATTTCTTGTTTCTGCGGTCCTCCACTTCTCTGTGTTAATGCCTGCTTGAAACAAAATGTGTTCAGTCCACAACTCAAATGTTTTGGAAGTTCTATTGGAATTTACATTGACTAAGAATGTTGCTGGGAAACCACTCATTCTAAAAGAAAATTGTGTCTAATTGCATAATTTTTCCCAACCTTTATATTATATTGCTTTAAAAAGCACTTCATTAATTACGTACAAATAAACTATTATGAAAATTATAATATCATTTATAACATCTACACAAGTAATAACTATATTGACTACATTATTATAAGCATCATTAATAGTAGACTGTCCCCAAACCTCACTGATTCTTCTCTTTTCTTATTTAGTGCCATATTTAGAGAGGAAATAATGTGATAAATTTCTAGACAGGCAGTTAGTGACCTACTGTTCCTTCTATCATATGGAAAAGTTAACACAACCTTGTTCTATAGACCAATTGCCCCACAGTTTTTTGATAACACAAAAAGTTTTTTGGTTACATATGAAGGAGGTAATTCTGCTTCTTTACTAATGAATTATATGTATTGTGAATCATTGCAAAATACAGATGAGTTAACAATTATTGAAAATTATTTTAATTAATGTGTGCATTTATACTTCAAATGATCTTTTTGATGACTTAGGAAAATCTGGCTGACCTCTTGTTCTTTCAATTTAGACTGTCATCGCTCTCGTCTTATAGTGTGGCCTACAAAAATATTGAATCTGGTTAATAAATACCAGTGATGCAATTTTTTTGTTGGTTACTTATATGTGGATTATTAATCTTATATTGTCTTTAATACACGTTTATTTGACAGAAATATTTGTAAGCCACTTGTATAGTTTGTGAATTTGGTTAATTAAAACCATAAATCATAGTGTGTAAGTATACTCAACTATGCACTTGCATACTTCAAGAAGTCACCAAATTCTTATGCAAACAAAAGATTAAGCATGACACCATCAGTTTCTCCAGGATGTGGAGCTTCTACACTTTACACAGGACACATTGCATGCCATCTGTGACATGTGACCACTCAAAAAGGGGCTAAGCAGGGAACCAGTGTCTGTATATTCAAACCCTCCAAAGGATTTGCAAAGAGCTTCCTTAGACCAGTTGTCTTCTAACTAGGGTAAACATACCCTGGGGTTATAAGATAAAAGCACAGATGGTTTTAAGGAAATTAATTTTCCAATCCTCAATTTTCTATATATTCTAAGACTGATAAGGTTTCTGAGTCCAGCAACTTCTTTCCTACCTCCTCTTCCTCAATTAAGATTATTCCCATACTACACAACTTTATACCAAAAAGCAATACTTCTCATCTATTCTATGGCTTATTACTTTGTATTATGCCAAGCTGTTTTACACACACACACACACACACACACACACACACATTCACACAGATGCACACAGGAGAAACTAGATATTGATGTCAGAATTGGGAAAATGAATGATTCTGATGACTAGATAACAAATGTTTCAGGTGTTTTCTAAATCATACTTTTTGACAAAATTGAAGGTGAACCAAATTTAGTGATTTAACAGTCTTGTCAGAGACAGATCATTAAACAAGTTTTAATGGGAAATCAGTGTACGAGTTTTGGCATAAAACTCAGTGTTTAAGGATTCGGTTATGTGCTTATGACAAATATATTTGTTCTATCTATTTACTTATATGAATATAGTTTCTTCATGCTCAGAACTATTTTTTTCATAAAGAAATGGAATGGATGTTGAACTCTGTACTGTTATCATAATAAATAAAATTTATCTAAGAATGCATGATAGAAGATCTTTGATCAACCATATGTTACATTTATGTATAATAGGAAAGGTATGTCAAGCTAGAATAACATTTTTTAAAACTTTTAACATTTTACTAACTTATGCTCCTAGGAAATTTAAAAAAATATTTTAAATTTAAACACATATTTTGTATCATAGTCGTTGAAAGACTTTAAACAAAATATTTAAGTGTATTATATACATTCAAATAAAATCCTGTGGAGGAATTGGGGGTTTATTATGATCTAAAGATGAAAACAAACATGTGCAGCTCTGGTGTTTCTTTTAAATCTTTGGTGCTGTGTATCGAGTCATGGATATTTAATTCCACTGGATCTAATTAAAGGACTAACATAATATGTCCATTTAAAAATACCAGTATTTAAAAGAATCAAAATTTCAATGTTTTAGCTACTTTAAACCGTTAACAATTTAATCATCAACCTGGAAACTTTTTGAGAACACTTATTTTATTTTAAATTCTTATGGTAGTATATAAAGAAAATACATACTTTTAAAAAGCACTGCATTAGATGAACATTATCATTAAAACAAATCTATATTACAACTTACTAATGATAGATAAAATCATATTTTAATCATTAGAAAATAGTGTACTTGTGTCTTGTAATTGAGAGAGAGAGAAAGTGAGTGTGTATGAATATGAGAGAGACAGAAGATGCAAAACCAATAGTTATTTTACTGGGCTAGGTTTAATTACAGGTATTCTTGAAGGCAATCAACAGTAATTCTGTATTGTGTCTTCTAGATTAGAAGGATTGCTGCTACCTAATGCATGGTATGTTTGAGAATAGACTTCTATGTCAAAGACAATTTTTTAAAGTAGAATTGCTTTATTATAGTTACCATTCCTGTGGCTATTACTATGATGAATTATGTTTAGGGCACAAGAAACTTAATTTTTCATGGGTCATTATAGAGCACTGTCCACTGGTCAAATTTGTAAGGCCATATGTGATTTTAACATCATTATTGTACTTAACACCATTGCATTACCTGGAAAGAGTATTATTATATATTTTAAAAATCCTGCTTTCATTGATGCTTCTCAATAGTTTCAGATGCCAAATTGCTGTTTTCATGATATCTCTGCTTTAAATTAAAAGAAAAGACTTCTCAACTTCAGTTTTCTTTGCTTCTAATTGGTAAGAAACAAAGTTTTTCAATAAATAAAAATCACACAGATGAATACACATATTGTGTTTTAGAATGAAGACATAATGTAACAGTATTATTCAGTTAGGGAACATAGAAAAAAATCAGTGATTAAAAATAAACATATTATCCAAATGTCATGATCTACACTGATGTACTCTATGAAGTAATAGGAAATCAGAAAATACAAAATTCAATTCAAAAGTTAATACTTTAATAAAAGTAAGACCATTTTATTATACTTTGCCCTAATGATGGTCAAAATTATTTTATAATGATGACTTTTTTGTATTTATTATAATAGAAATATTAAAATAAGAGAAATATTGTCTATATTGTATATTTATGTTTTCTGTCACTTATTTTGTATATGCTGTTATGTTCTTTTTAATATTTATATTCTTTCAACTACATTTTCTTTGTGCTACTTACTCATGTCTAATGTGTATACCTATCTCTGACTGTATTTTCTCTGCTGTTTTTTTTGTTTGATTTTTCCTGGTAGCACAAATGGACTGCATTTTCCAGACATTTTTAGTGATGTGTGGCTTCAACACTTAAATCCAGTTTAAAGAATATGAAGTGAACTGCTGCTCTTCCTGGACTACACGATAAACATCCTCCAATGTCCCAGGCCATGCTCTTTCTATCAGTTGGCTGAAAGGGAGGAATTCAAGGCCTTCAAGTGGGTGAAGCTACAATCTGGAAGGATCCTGGAAGCACAGATTACCCTGTGAAGCAGCGTCCCCATGAAGGTCTGTTTCTTCTGTGATGTGAGCAAGAAACAAATGAATTGTGCAAATCCAGTGAGATTTAGTTTTCTCTGAGTTAAATCAGATACTCTGGCTCATACATCATCTTCTGGCTGCTTTTGACTCATAGCTTGATTAAGATAATGTTATCTCAGGTGGTCATCATTTCAAATTATCCTTCTTACTATTGTCAAGATAAACAGCCATTAAATGGTAGCTTATTTCTAAATTATTCCTTTCTTTCACAGTCCTAATATAATTCACATTATGACCCTAGCTCCCTTAATATTTTATTATTTTTATTATTTATTTATTTCTGAGATAGTCTCGCTCTGTCACCCAGGCTGGAGTGCAATGGCACTATCTTGGCCTACTGCATCCTCTGAGTCCTGAGTTTAAGCAATTCTCCTCCCTTGGCCTCCTGAATAACTGGGATTACAGGTGCCTGCCACCATGCCCAGTTAATTTTTGTGTTTTTAGAAGAGACAGGGTTTTGCCATGTTACTCAGGCTGGTTTCAAACTCCTGGGCTCAAGTGCTCTGCCTGCCTCGGCCTCCCAAAGTGCTGAGATTACCAGTGTGAGCCACCTCATCCGGAGCCACCATTAATATTTTCATAAGTGTGTTTTATTTATTTACTTTTTCATATTTCTCTCATCATAGAGCCTCTCCCCGCCTCCCCCTCCCATTCCCAACTCTCTCTCCCTCTCTCTCCCATCTCTCTCTCTCTGCAAATCTCAATGTTCCTTCCAGATGATAGTAAAGTTCACATTTTCTCTCAGTTTTTACTAGCTATCTCCATCCTTTTTACATTTTCAACCCTCCTACATGAAGCCCCCATCCCATCTCCTACCATGCTATCCCTTTCAATCTTCCTTCAGCCTCTGTTTCCAACACACCAAGCTGTTTTCATAAGAGTGTCAGCACTTATTTACCCATTTTTCTAAAACTCTCTTACCCTAAAACCCTTCACAGTTTGCACCCTCATGTCATTCAAATCTCTTATTGCCAATTCTTACAAAGCGATTGCCCTGTTTTAAGTAGTTCTCCCACAGGCAATTATGCCGCCTCTCTTTATTGTGCTTTATTTTTTTTCTAGTGCTTACAACCATTTGATATTTGATATGCCTGTTTGTTAATTTTCTGTTCCCTTTTGTAGAATGTAAACTTGCTCAGGGTGGGGGATTGGTCTGTTCTGCACTATGTATTTACTGTCCAAAGCAACTTCTGCCCTGTAGTTGGGGCTCAGTAAAAATCTGTTTAATAAAGAGATGAATGCATTAATAAGCCCACCCTTCTAAAAAACCTATGTTAGTTATGATGAAAATTAAAACCAAAAGAGTTTCAGATATTTTTCCTATTTTGTACCTCATTTGAGTCTCTTTCTCTCTCTCCCTCCTTCCTGATTTCTCCTTCACATATTAGATTTTTTAAACATCTAGATAGTGAGTCTTAAAATTACCCTACCCTGTTATAACATTGCTGTGGCAAAGTAAGAATCCATGTATTTTTACTCCTGATTATGACTACCATAACAATATGCACCCACCACCAGTTTGTAGATTCATTCTTAAATAGAATACCTAATTATTACCTCTGTAGTGTTTCACCCATATTTTAATATTTGGTATTGTTATAACGAGATTGTAAATATTTTAAAAGGACAGATTGTATGTTAATATTATAGTAGGAGGTTGCATTTACTCAAATAGTTCCATTGACTTTCTTACCTATTGATTTTTTTGTTCAGAAAATAAATTCTACATAGTTTAATGTAGTATCATTTAAAATCTTGCTTTAAATGTAACATGACTTCCTACATGATATGTGTTCTACACAGAAGTACTATTTTCTAGACTTTTAAAAATAATATACACATAGTTAAATAATAGTATGTTTTATGCTTGGTGGACAGCAGTAAACATAATAAATCTCTCTTTTTAAGCAATTCTCCTTAGTCTGAAGTGAATACTGTTTGACTAAATTAATTGAATAAATAAATGACTAAAATGAATTTTATCATGTCATTTATTTCATTGAGTGACACACCATGTGCCACAAAATGCTGCCACCTTTGGGTGTCCTTCTTTATATTTTGACATATTTTTTGCTCATGCAAAATGTTCTCAATAGTTGTAAAGCAGGAAGAAGAATAATTTACATAATGGTAATAATTTATGCTGCATTTTTTCTAAAATGAAAAAGCAATCTTTTCTCCACTGTCAGATAAGCTATGTATAGGATTTGCATCAAAATATAATGTTTACACTGATACACAATTGTGAGGCCTCTTAGGGACTGGCCTGTTTGAGATTACTTGCATACTTATAAAAAATTGCTATTCTTTTGTTATTATTATTATTATTATTATTATACTTTAGGTTCTGGGGTACATGTGTAGATCATGCAGGTTTGTTACCTACATATGCATGTGCCATGGTGGTGGTGTGCTTTATCCATCCGCCCATCATCTACATTAGGTATTTTTCCTAATGTTATCCCTCCCCAATTCCCCCACCCTCTGCTATTCCTCCCTTCTTAAGTCCTCACCCCCCATGCCTCAGTGTGTGAAGTTCTTTGGATTGCAGATGAAGCTGAAAAATGTGTGTGTAGATTATGTTCTTTGTGATGTTTTCTTTGTTGTGGCTTCTTTAATTGGTTTTTCCTAAAGTGTATTACTATATTTTATCGATTCAAGATACTTTCTATTCAGCTCCTTTAAAAGGAAAAAGTGACTATTTATATGTTTTCTTAATCTTTGATTTCAATTATTAACTTCAAGAGGTATTTTCAACTTAATCAGAAGCCATTTCTAGATCACTTTTCTAAGGAAGTACACTCTTTTGCTAGCATCCTCTGCCAGTGCCTTTTTTCTTTCTCTTCACAGCAGTTATGTCACCTATCTGTTTTAAACGTTTTATGCATTTATTTACTCTCCCCTGCCTTCTTCCTCTGGAATAAGCTTTATGAAACCAGGTACTTTTGTAACAACTTTTTAAGTTATTTTATCACTATGTCCTGGTGCATAGTGTGATTAATCAATATTTATTGAATGAATGAATGGATGGATGGCTGAATTCACATTATAATTCTAATTCATTATATTCCTGGAGAAGTTTTTGGCACAGAACATTAACTAGAGTAAATCTACCAACTTTCAAATATATTTATCATACTTTTATGCTACATATCAATTAGATTTCAAATACAAAATGAAAACTGTGTTCATGTATTAGAAAAAGTGATTTTAAAAGTAGAGTACTTTTAATCCAACAACTCTTTTCCAATTATGTAATTGTCCAATCTTAATATTTAAATATAAATGAAATAACTGATGTGTTTATTATATTTCTTTAAGTTGAAAGTCATAGTTTATTCCTGTTCTGTCACATACCTTTCTGGCAAATATACTTTGTGTTCTCATTTAGAAACATTGGCAGCTTATTTTAAAATAGTCTATTTGTTCTTTGCTAGTTAAATGTGCGAGACACAGAAATAGAACATTGTGTGATAGAACAGATGCTGTGGCACTGGTGAGTTTATATGAGGATGCTGATGACAGATGCCACCTTACAACATTAGCCAATTAAAAAAAAAGTATGGGTATTACTATTTACAATTACTCAAAATAAGCTGGGCTGTAGGCAACCCTGAATGCAAAGTCTCACTCTCATGTTCTGTAAGTGATTGTGTATTATGGGTAGAATAAATATTTCAAGCTAATTTAAAGGAATATAAAGACAAATTTATTTTAAGGCAGGTAGCAGCGTGAATCACTTCTGTTAGATTTCTTCCTAGGAAAGTGCTTTATTCTTTATGACAAGAAGAGAAAAACTAAAGACAAATAAAACGTACTTGGAACAGAATTCATCGACAGTAGTTAAGTAACTGCAATTTGAGCCAAGCAGAAATACTTCAGACGAGAAAATAAAAGTTATAACATTGATAAGCAAAATTACTAAGATTATTTTTATTATTATAGTATTATGTTCTATCCTATATTACTATGAATAAATGTGCAATATTCTTAAATATTTTCATTAGATAGTTGTAATAAAGTCTCATTTGTCATGAGATGACTGATTTATGTATGAAAAATAGTCAAATTGAAAATCAGTCAATACATTATTAAGTATGGTCACCATGTTGTACAATAGTTAATAATAATTGATTTTATACATGGAAATTACTAAAAAAGAAAAGTGGATTTTAAAATGTTCTCATCACTAATAAGGGAGAAGTATGTGAGGTAATGAATATATTAATTAGCTTGATTTAATCATTTCACAACATCTATATGTATCCAAATATGCTATTATACACTGTAAATGTTTTTAATTTTTATTTGTAGATTATTTCTTGTGAAACCTGAGGGGGGGAAATCAGTAAGTATATGAAGGTAATTTTACAGTCTGTCAGAGTTCAATTTAGCCAGATTTTCTATCTCTAACAATGATTATTTCACAATAGAGGTAACTGAAATGAACAAACTATATTTGCCTTTTTCTACTACGCCAAGTTCGAGTAATCCTAAACACAGACTTAGAGATGAGAACTTGGGAACACGTAAAATATGGAAGTGGTGATCTAGAATTTGCAAGTAAGAAAAGAGGGAAAGCGAAGCAGAAAAGTTTGTGTTAATGAAATTGCTGCTGTAGGCTATTGTCACTTAAGTGGCCCCTTTGGGAAACTATGTAGAAATGCCTTCAGGACCAGCCTACAAAGGAATGGGGGTCTTGTTCTTATTCATTGACCACTTCATTCTCAATGGTTTTAGCACTGTCTGAAGGAGAGACATTAACTCTCTAAAACCTGTAAATTGTCCTTTCTTGAATTCAAGCAAGTTTCAAGGAGAAGGTAGTCCTCAGGCAGACAAGAGGGAATAAGGGTTTGAGATGAATGGCTGAGAGTATGCTGGAAACTGTCAAATGAAATTGCTCATGAATGCATTTGAGGATGGGGCCGGGGACTTTTCATCTGCTCCAATGATTTTTGTGTTTTTGTGATTTGCATCAAAGTAATTGCAGGAGTGTGTACATGTATGTGTGCATGTGTGTGGTATATATTCTGTGTTTTCATGCGTATACTTTCATTTGCTTTAATATAAATATTCCTTGAAATCATGAAAGTCATTGCTAGTAAGGTTTTGAGAAATTAATGAGTTTAACACAAATGGTAGTATATGATAATAGCTATTGGTATGTTAATTTTGTGACTATTAACGTGTTTTTCTTATTGTAGAAGTGAAATACTGTAGGAGAACTCTTGAAAATAGAGTTATTGGAAATATCATAAGTGAACATAAAGGTAGTTTTCCTCATAATCATTTTTGTTCTGATGCCTCCTAAATCTTTCTCTATAATAACTACACTGAAGAATTTCCTCTCCTTTAGAATGAATATGATTAAATTCATATTAACTTAATTTTGTTATAGTTTAGTATCAAAAATTAGATTTTAAGCTACCAATAAAAAACTTATTTATTTTTGGGGTGTTTTATTTGTCTGAGACAGATCATTTCCCTCCCTTCTTCCTTCCTTCCTTTGTTCCTTTCTTCCTTTTGTTATTCTTTCCTTTTTCCCTCCTTTTTTCTTTCTTTCCTTCCTTTCTCTCCTCCTCTTACTCTTCCTCCTTCTTCTCATTATTCTTGTTCAAAGATCTGGGGAAAAGAGAGAGAAAAATAACTTGCTACATTGATTTGGAGCAAAAAAAAAAATATAAGTATAGCTTGAGCTGTGTCCAGATCTGCTTTCTGCCATTTCTAGAATACTTACAGTCTAAGCTCATATAAATGCCACTAAGTGAAAGGAAAAGGTCAAAGAAAAGCTGGTGGCTGCCCCTTTGTTCAACTTCCAGTCATACTAATCTGTGTACCGCCTATCCCTTGAGGCTTCAATCTCTTCCTTGAAATTCTCTGCCTCAGTTTCATTCATTTTCAGTAAAAGAATATTTTCAGAAACTCTTAAGATGTATTGAAGGTCAGAGGCAGAGCTAAACAGGTAATGCCACTAGGTCTTTTGCAATAATAGATACAAATTTACTATTGCCATTGGGATTTTCTCTTATCTTTTTTCTTTCTTTTTAATGTCATTAGTATAAAGAAAAAGTAATGATATTTTTCTATGCTCCTCAGAACCAATAGGATAATCACTTTTTCTAAACAATATCAAAACTTCCAATAAAATAATCAATGTTGATAGAATTTTGGGAAATTACCAGTAGTTCCTAAAAGCACATTAGAGGTATGAGTAGCTGTTATAGATGTAGTGTGTATGTCCAGATGATCCATTTCCTATCATTGCCAGTCCCCACGTCTTGCTATGTTATATTTAGAGCAAATCTTGTACCCAAAGTTTACATGCAAAGAATTGGAAGAAATCTTAGTATAGTGCCAGCCAAATAATTGGGACTAGAAATTAAATGTTGAAGTGCTAGACATTCTACCTACAATGAACAGCTGTTAAAGAACTAAGTCTGAGCCATCATTCTGGGTGTCAAAGTTATAGAACTAAAGTACAGATACAAATTCCCCAGGAAATAGCAGATCTAAAAAGGCTAAAATTAGGAAATAATTAGAATATGCCAGTATTAAATCAAAGTGATACTTGGTCCATCACCAAGAAAGGATTTATAGGGTCTATAACTTACTGTTTTCAGTTACTGAACATGCTGATGTATTACCTTAGTTTAAGGCAGCAGGGGAAACAGGTGACAAATTGGGGAGATTTCAAACAATTCATGAAAGAATGTGGGAATTTTAGGAATTTGCTATCATTTAGAAATCCAGTGAATGAATTGACACAACAGTTTGACTCATAGTCCGGGAGTTTCTCTCTCAGGGATATTATTTTTTCTTACTTTTCTGCAGCCTATATTTGCCTTCCTGAACATGTCGCTTAAAGATATTGGCCTGAAAGGAACACTGAGAAGAGTTTTTTGCCTTTCTGGTATTCACAGTTCCAGAGCCCACTGTTCCTCCTTAAATAATGAGATGCACTCAAGTATTTTTCTGCAGTACAGTGTCACTATCACAGAAGAACACAATCTCTGCTTGTAGTTTTTATTGTAAAACTGTTTTTATGCTCTAAGTGTGAGTCTCTAAGAGCTGCAAAGTGTCTACATCAATAAAGACCATATTTGGATTAACATTTGAAGCTGTAACTCAAGGTTGTTATAGAGTCAATACTGCTAGTTTAAAATATAGTGTATAAAACGTCTTAATAAATATTAAACCTATCACTGAGGAGTGAACTAATAGAAATTGTTTAATAACAATTTCTCGTGTCCATACATGACACAAATAAATAGCAAATAATTTTTAATACATTAAAACATGGAGATCGATTTTAACGAGAAAAATAGGCTCATTGGAGAAAACAAATGTGTGAAGTTTAAAACTAAATATATACCAATAAAATAGAAATTTAGCACATTCACTACATATCATTGTGATGGTTAATTTTGTGTCAGTAGGCTACAGTGCACATATGTCTAGTCAAACACCAGTCTTAAAGTTTCTATGAAGGCATTTTTAATGGAATTAACACTTAAATTGGAAGACTTTGAATAAAAACAGATCACTCTCCATAATGTGGATGGGTTTTATCTAATCTGTTGACAGCCTAAGAGGAAAAGACTGAGGTTCCCTGAATGAAAGTGGAATTATGTCTCAAGACTACCTTCAGACTTGAGCTGGAGCATCAACAATTCCCTGGATCTGTAGCCTGCTGGCCTGCCATGTAGATTTCTGACTCGCCAGTAAACACAACTGTGTAAGCAAAATCCTTAAAATAAATTTTCTTTTTATTTTGCTGTCTTCCTCCCAGATGTGTGTGGGTGTGTGTGTATATACATATATATATAGTTGATTCTATTTCTCTGGAGAACCCTGACTAATAGGATCACCATTATGTCTCATGACAGTAAAATAATGGTAACTAGAACTTCAGAGAGGCACTATGGCATAGGGAGAGTCAATAGACCAGAGTTTAAATTCTGCTCATATTTTACTAATTATATGCCTTTGAGCATCTAATTAGCCTTCAGAGTATTGATTACCTTATTCATAAAATGAAATGAGAGGCAAGGAGTGCAAAATAAGTGCTCCTAGTAATGTTTTGAGGACTGACTGGTAAAAAAAAATACCTGAGATTTCCTAGGATAGTGATTTTATATAATAAGTGCTTACATGCCATCTCATTTCTTTATGATACAGAAAAATCATAAACAGATTCTCTTGTTAAAATCATTGATTGTGATATGCTCAGAAAATCAAAACTTTTTGGAATTCTAAAGGTGTTCTTAAATTATTAGCAACAGTCAGTGATTTCAGTGGTAAGTAGTAGAAATTGAGTTTTTTTTTAAGCTGTAAACTATTATATCATCTTGATTGTAGAAAATTGAATAAATAAACACACATGACTTGATAGTGAAGGTAAAGGTAAACAGTTGAAAGAAATCTCTTTATAGAAAAATGAGAACTAATAAATGATAAACATTGAAAACTGCCATTTTTGTAACACTCCATGCTATAACATATTCAAACATATATAATCAGTGAATTCTAAAATTATAGGAAAATATTTTAAAGAACAAGATATGAACAGGGTGTCTAATAATCTACATATTAATTGGTCATTATAAATTTAAAACAATACACATTAGAAAAGTGCCAAACTCAGGAATACTCACAGAATTATATTCTTACATCATGGTTTTTTCAGTGTGGTACAACACAAAATATTGAAGATTACCTATAAAATATTAATTCACAAAATGTTTAGTTTGCATCTATTTCAGCCTCAAGGCCTAATGTTCACTTGCAGGAAACAAGAAGATAAAAGAACAAGGCCAACATCACAATGAGGAAACAATCACACATATTCAGAATGCTGAACATTCTCCAAGATAACCAGCCTAAAATAATCAATGTCATTTAAAAAAAAAAATGAGCAGACTATTTCACATCAGGAAAAGACTGAAAGAATAAAGGAATGTAAGTATCTTACAAAATAGATAAAAGTTTATATTATTAAAAATAGAATTATTCAGTAACTTGGAGTAGGAAACTAATGTGCTTTTTCAAAAATATCACTCTTACATCAATTTGGAAAAGTGATACATTTGGTTTGCAATAGTGCTTTCTGAGAAAAGTGTGGGGCCTAAATTAGGTCTGCATTAGGAGCCACTGTGATGTGAGATCTTAGATTTGGTTACTGATTAAATGTGATTTGTGAAGGAGTGTCAAACATCCTTGAATCTGCCTTGAATTGTGCCATCATCAAGATAGAAAATACAGCCAAATGATCCAAGACGGCCAAATAGCAACAGCTCTGGAATGCAGTTCCCAGTGAGAACTGGGAGGGTGAGTGATCACTGCATTTCCATACAAGCTTTTATTGCCCAAAGACCAGGAGATTACAGGATGGAAGAGGGCCACAAGTCTCCAGCATGGTTATTCAGCCAGTGTAGCGGGTCTTCACACAAGACTCAACCAAATCTGGGTGGCCTTTTCAACCTGTGCCCATTCAACTGAAAAAAGGGGACTGAAACAGGGAGCCAGGTGAACTGGCTTGGTGGGTCCCACCCCCACAAAGCTCAGCAATCTGAAATGCTGTGTATTGAGAGTTTCACAGCAAGTGCAGCTGAACACAGGACTGTCCAGCTCTGTGGGGGGAAAGGCGTCCGCCATTACCAAGGCAGTCCACAACTTCCGAGGCAGTCCGACATTACTGAGGCAGTCCACCATTACAGAGACAGTCCACCATTACTGAGTCAGACCTCCATTACTGAGTCAGTTCTAACTATACGTCTATAAACAAAACCAAAAGGAAGTTCATACAGCAGCTGGGCAGAGCCCATGACAGCTCAGCAACACCTGTGCTGGCAGACTGTGACTAGGTTACCTCCTTGCTGAGCAGGGCATCTCTGAGAAAAGGCAGCAGCACATCAAAAACTTATAAATAAAGCCCCACCTTCCCAGGACAGAGCACCTGGGGAAAAAAAGGTGGTTATGAGTTCTACTGCAACAGACTTAAAAGTACCTGCCCAGCACCTCTGAACAGAACAACAGAGCTCACAGCTCAACACTTGAGCTCCTATAAGGGACACACTGTTCTCCTCAAGCAGCTCCCTGACCCCCATATATCCAAAGAGACACCTCATAAAGGAGAGCACAGGCTGACATCTAGCGGGTATGCTTTTGGGACAAAGATAACAGAAGAAGAAACTGGCAGTGACCCTTATTGCTCTGCAGCCACTACAGGTGATTCCCAGGCAAGCAGGGTCTGGAGTGGACCTCCAGCCATCCTACAGCAGAGGGGCCTGACTGTTAGAAGGAAAACTAAAAAGCAGAAATAAATAACTTCATCATCAACAAAATGGACATCCACTCAGAAACCCCATCTGAAAGTCAACAACTACAAAGATGACAGGTAGATACATCCACAAAGATGGGAAAAAACCAGTGAAAAAGGATGAACACATCCAAAGCAAGAATGATTCTCCTCATTCAAGGGATCACAACTCCTCACCAGCAAGGGAACAAGGCTGGATGGAGAATGAGTCTGATGAATTGACATAAACAGGCTTCAGAAAGTGGGTAATAACAAACTTCTCTGAGCAAAAAGAACATGTTCTAAACCAATGTAAAGAAACTAAGAACCTTGAAAAGGTTTGATGAAATGCTAACGAGAATAAACACATTCAGGTACACCTATCAAACATTGAATAGAAATATGGGATTATATGAAAAGACCTAATCAATGTTTGATAGGTGTACCTGAATGTGACAGGGAGAATTAATCCAAGCTGGAAAACACTCTTCAGGATATTATCCAAAAGAACTTCCTCAACCTAGGAAGGCATGCCAATATTAAAGTCAAGGGAATACAGAGAACACCACAAAGATATTCCTAAAGAAGAGCAACTCCAAGGTACATAATCACCAGATTCACCAGGGTTGAAACAAAGGAAAAAATGCTAAGGGCAGCCCCAGAGAAAGGTCAGGTTACCCACAAAGGGAAGCCCATCAGACTCACAGCAGATCTCTCAGCAGAAACCCTACATGCCAGAAGAGAGTGGGGGCCAATATTCAACATCCTTAAAGAAAAGAACTTTCCACCTAGAATTTCATATCCAGCCAAACTAAGCTTCATAAGCAAAGGAGAAATAAAATTCTTTATGAACAAGTAATTACTCAGAGATTTTGTCACCAGCAGGCCTGCCTTCAAGAGCTCCTGAAAGAAGTACTAAACATAAAAAGGAACAACCAGTACCAGCCACTCCAAAAGCATACCAAATGGTAAAGAGCATCAACTCAATGAAGAAACTGTATCAACTAATGGGCAAAACAACCAGCTAGCATTAAAATGGCATGGTCAAATTAAGACATAACAATATTAACCTTAAATGTAAATGTGCTAATGCCCCAATCAAAAGACACAGAATGACAAATTGGATAAAAAGTCAAAACCCATCCGTGTCCTATATCCAAGAAACTCATCTCACGTGCAAGGATACATATAGGCTTAAAATACAGGGATGTAGGAAGATTTACCTAGCAAATGGGGAACAAACAATAGCAGGTGCTGCAATCCTAGTCTCCGATAAAATAGAGTTTAAACCAACAAAGATCAAAGGAGACAAAAAAAGGGCATTACATAATGGTAAATAGATCAATGCAACAAGAAGAGCTAACAATCCTATAAATATACACATCCAATACAGGAGCTCCCAGATACATAAAGCATGGTCTTAATGACCTACAAAGAGACTTCGACTCCCACACAATAATAGTGGGAGACTTTAACCTTCCACTGTCAATATGAGACAGATCAATGAGACAGAAAATTAACAAGCATATCCTGGACTTGAACTTATATGTGGACCAAGCAGACCCAATAGATTTACAGAATTCTGTAGCCCAAATCCACAGAATATACATTCTTCTCAGCACCACATCACACCTACTCTAAAATTGACCACATAATTGGAAGTAAATCACTCCTCAGCAAATGGCAAAGAATGGAAATCTTAACTGGCAATCTCTCAGACCATAGTGAAATCAAATTAGAATTTAGGATTAAGAAACTAACTCAGAATTGGACAACTTCATGGAAACTAAACAACTGGCTCTTGAATGTTGACTGGATAAACAATGAAATGAAGGCAGAAATAAAGATTTTTTGTTTTTTTTTTTTGAGACAGTGTTGCTCTGTCACCAGGCTGCATGATAGAGTGCAATGGCATGATCTCAGCCCACTGCAACCTCTGCCTCCTGGATTCAAGTAATTCTCCTTCCTCAGGCCCTTTGAGTAGCTGGGACTATAGGCATGTGCCATCACACCTAGCTAATTTTTGTAGTAATTAGTAGACAGGGGGTTTCACTATGTTGGCCCAAAGGATTCCAATCTCTTGACCTTGTGATCTGCCCACTTCAGCCTCCCAAAGTGCTGGGAAGGATGTTTTTCAAAACCAACAAGAATGAAGATGCAACATACCAAAATCTCTGGGATGCATTTAAAGCAGTGTCTAGAGAAAAATCTGTAGCAATAAATGCCCACATTAGAAGCCAGGAAAGATCTAAAATTGACACCCTATAATCACAATTGACAGAGCTAGAGGAGCAAGATTAAAAAAAAACTCAAAAGCTAGCAGAAAAAAAAATAACTAATATCAGAGCAGAACTGAAGAAGATAGAGACACACACACACAAAAATCCTTCAAAAATAGATAAATCCAGGAGCTGTTTTTTTTAAAAGATCAAAAAATAGACAGACTGCTAGGCAGATTAATAAAAAAGAAAAGAGAGAAGAATCCAATAGATGCAACAAAAAATTAAAAAGGGAATATCACCACTGATTCCACAGAAATACAAACTACCATCAGAGATTACTACAAACAACTCTATGCAAATAAACCAGTAAACCTGGAAGAAATTGATAAATTTCTGGACACTTGCACCCTCCCAAGCCTAAAGCAGGAAGAAGTTGAAACCTTGAATAGACCAATAACAAGGGCTGAAGTTGAGGTAGCAATTAATAGCTTTCCAACCAAAAAAAGCCCAGGTCCAGATAGGTTCACAGCTGAATTCTACTAGACATACAAAGAGAAGCTGGTGCCACTCCTTCTGAAACTATTCCAAACAATGCAAAAAGAGGAAATCCCTCCAAAATTATTTTCTGAGACCAACATAATCTTGATACCAAAACCCGGCAGTGACTCAACAAGAAAAGAAAACTTCAGGCCAATATCCATTATGAAAAAAGATGCAAAAATATTCAATAAAATACTGGCAAACTGATTGCAACAGCACATCAAAAAGCTTATCCATCACTACCAAGTAGGCTTCATCCTGGGGATGCAAGGCTGGTTCAACAGACACAAGTCTATAAACGTAATTCATCACATAAACAGACCCACAGAAAACACCACATGATTATCTCAATTGATGCAGAGAAGGCTTTTGACAAAATTCAACAGCCCTTTATGCTAAAAACTCTCAATAAACTAGGTATTGATGGCACATATCTCAAAATAATAAAAGTTATTTATGACAAACCCACAGCCAATATCATACTGAATGGGCAAAAACTGAAAGCACTCCCTTTGAAATCTGGCACTAGACAAGAATTCTCTCTTTCACCACTCCTATTCAACATAATATTGGAAGTTCTAGCCAGAGCAAGCAGGCAAGAAAAAGAAATAAAGGTATTCAATTAGGAAAGGAAGAAGTCAAACTGTTTCTATTTGCAGATGACATGATTGTATATTTAGAAGACCCCATCATCTCAGTCCAAAATCTCCTGAAACTTATAAGCAACTTCAACAAAGTCTCAGGATACAAAATCAATGTGCAGAAATTACAAGCATTCCTACACACCAATAACAGACTTAAAGAGAGCCAAATCAAGAATGAACTCCCATTCACAACTGCTACAAAGATAATACCTAGGAATACAACTAACAAAGGATGTAAAGGACCTCTTCAAGGAGAACTGCAAACCACTGCTCAAGGATATAAGAGAGGAAACAAACCGATGGAAAAACATTCCATTCTCATGGTCAGGAAGAATTAATATTGTGAAACTGGTCATACTGCCCAAAGTAATTTATGGCTTCAATGTTTTCCCCATCAAGCTACCAATGACCCTCTTCACAGAGCTGGAAAAAAACACCTTAAACGTCATATGAAACCAAAAGAGAGCCAGCATAGCCAAGTCAATTCTAAGCAGAAAGAACAAAGCTGGAGGCATCATTCTACCTGACTTCAAACTATACTACAAGGCTACAATAATGAAAACAGCATGGTACTGGTACAAAAACAGAGATATAGAGCAATGGAACAGAACAGAGACCTCAGAGGCAATGCCACACATCTACAACCCTCTGATATTTGACAAACCTGACAAAAACATGCAATGGGGAAAGGAGTTCCTGTTTAATAAATGGTATTGGGAAAACTGGCTGGCCATGTGCAGAAAGCAGAAACTGGACCCCTTCCTGATATCTTACACAAAAATTAACTCCAGATAGATTAAAGGCTTAAACATAACACCTAACACCATAAAAACCCTAGAAGAAAACCTAGGTAAAACCAATCAAGACATAGGCATAGCCCAGGACTTCATGACTAAAACACCAAAAGCATTGGCAACAAAAGCCAAAATAGACAAATGGGATCTAATTAATCTTCAGAGCTTCTGCACAGAAAAAATAAACAAATATTAGAGTGAACTGGCAGGCAACAGAATGGGAAAAAATTTTTGCAATCTACCCATTTTTCAAAGGGCTAATATTCAAAATCTACAAAGACCTGAAACAGATTTGCTTAAAAAAAAGCAAACAAACTCTTTCAAAAGTGGGTGAAATATATGAACAGATACTTCTTTTGAAAAGTATCTGTTCATATCTTTCACATATATGAGGCCAACAAATGTGAAAAAATGGTTATCCTCCCTGGTCATTAGAGAAATGCAAATAAAAACCACATTGAGATACCATCTCATGCCACTCAGGATGGCGATCATTAAAACATCTGGAGACAACAGATTCTGGAGAGGATGTAGAGAAATAGGAACACTTTTCCACTGTTGGTGGGAGTGTAAATTAGTCAACCATTGTGGAAGACAGTGTGTCACTTCATCAAGGACCTAGAAGTCCCATTTGACCTAGCAGTCCTATTACTGGGTATATACCCATAGTATTATAAATCATTCTGTTATAAAGACACATGCACACGTATGTTCATTGCAGCACTGTTTACAATAGCAAAGACCTGGAACCAACCCAAATGACCATCGATGATAGACTGGACAAGGAAAATGTGACACAGCCATAAAAAATGATGAGTTAATGTCCTTTGTAGGGACAGGGATGAATCTGGAAACCATCATTCTCAGCAAACTGACATAAAAACAGAAAATCAAACATCTCATGTTCTCACACATAGGTGGATGTTGAACAGTGAGAACACATGGACACAGGGAGGGGAGCATCATACACTGGGGTATGTTGGAGGGGGATTAGGAGAAGGACAGCGGAGGTTAGGGTATTGGGGAGGGATAACATGGGGAGCGATGCCAGATACAGGTGACTGGGAAGGAGGCAGCAAACTACATTGCCATGTATGTACCTATGCAACAATCCTGCATGTTCCACACATGTAACATGTACCCCAGAACCTAAAGTGCAATTACACACACACACAGACATATATATATATATAAAGATATGAAATACAGTGAATGGCATGATCATAGCAGGGAAAGTAGGGGAACAAAAATAGGGATACTGTGGCCCTTTTAACCAAAGGTGGTGACTTCACAACAGAGCACTTTCTACACAACTTCCATTACAGCTTGTACATGTGCTTGCTGATAATACTGATCATGCTTCATTGCAAAATTCTTAATAGACTTGAATTAAGTAGATTTTTAACTAGAATTTATAGGATGACCTAGTTTCCTTTGCTCATACTCAGTTTTGGAGACTTACTTACACTACTGAGATGAAGATATTGGAACATGTTGCAGGTTTTAGTAGACTATTTAAGTATTGGCACAGACATTCCAGTGAGACCACATGCATCCACATATGTTATTGTGGATGGCATGTTATTTAACCATTTTACAAATGATTATTGCATGGCCAGAAAGAGACAAGTTTACCAGAGACATAGCATTTATTCTCATTAAGGAGGTTATATTCTATAAGACTTAATCAAAAACTGTTTGACAACTGCACGCACACACACACTCACATGTCCTAAATTCTAAGGTGCTACTGATAGTAACACATGATACTATTTTATATAACACAGTGAAATTAGTAATTATAAGTAATATTGTGCCGTAATACTGAAATACTGTTACATTAATTTAAAAATGCATCTATAGGACCAGTAATACCATATTGGGAGATTTAACATTTCCTGATGTTGACAAACTGCATTCTTTCAATACAGTGTGTATTACCATTTTAACACAGTGGGGTGACCACATTAATTGAAATAAGGAGATTAGTAAGGCTCAACAGAAAGAAAATTGGCTACTTCTACTCAAAGGATTAGAAGTTATCAGGCCATGATCAAAAGGGGTTGTCTTTGTTTATTTTGTCATCTTAGCTATTACTTCACAGAGACCCAAGAACAAAGGGAAGAACGAGTAAAATATTTATATGTGTACTTGATAGAATTTGGATTTGAGGAAGGAGGGTGATGCAGCAATGTACAATTGGTTGCATGCAGACATTGAAGAGTCAAAATTCCTTTCAGTGTTTGGATTGGTTACTTTCTCTGGGTTATGGATGGACCCTCATATAGGTTGAGTGGGCTACACAAGATAATATTTCTTGAGCACTGGCCTGACAGGTGAAAAGGGGAAAAGCAAACAAAGAAAAGCCTTAACAGACACATGGAAGCATGAAAGAAATTCATAATTGGACAATTACCTATTTTAGTATTGTCAAAGAATATATTATAATGGTGGATGAATCTGGAAATGAGGTTAGGCAGTTAGGCATGATGCCATCCTACGCAATTGAACTTTATATGTTTAATTAATATATGGTTATTGCTTTTGTTTTTGAAAAGAATAGCTTATGTGACTATAAAAATAACATATTCTCAATAAAAATGACGTTCTAAATATAATTTTTTCATCTATATAAGAGTATAAGGAAAAGGTTAAAAGCTATCTCCCAAATACACAACTCAGGCTACACCACTGTTACCAGTTTGAGGAACTACATTTTCCAATATTTCTCTGAGTAAGCAACACTAATACACACATACATAAACACACACACAGACACACACACACACACACACATGGACACACACACATAAATGCTCCATATCCTCTTCAAAGAGTTTCCTTCTCAATGCACTTAGGTAAGTACTTTATTTGTGAGTTATATATTATATATTAAAGTAAATATGTATGTAAGAATATATTATATATGTATTTATAATATAAATATTATATTTATATGATTTACATATGAATGTGGGCTCTGGAAGATACATGTACTTTGAGTAAGGGTCTTCAGTCTTTCACCATTATTGTTTTGTTTATTATACCAAGGAGCATGAAAAGTGTTTGCAGTTTGACTAGAACATTTTTACTCTCTTCGCTTTGCTTATTATTTATTATTTATTATTTGTTTTTAATTCTCAGTTTTTGAATTATCTTTTGAATATTTGTATTAATACATTGTTGAACTTTAGCATCCTGGTGAATATCTAATTACATGGTCATTACTATTTGCAAATAAAACTATTTGTCTATAATATACATATTTTACCACAGAGGCTACAGAAGGTGTACATGAAGCTTCAGATATACTTAATGGGTTATACTTGGTCACCCTGAAGATAGTCTGTAAAAATAAGGCATAGTTTTTGCTAGCAAGAAACAAAATAGAATGTGATCGACATTTCAAAAGGGCTCTTACATGCTCTATTCAAGCACTACTGAGTGCAAAAATAGCATGGTTACAAGCTTGGAGAGAGAACTTCCCAGTTAACTGATTCATCCATATAGCACTTTATTAGGTACCAGACCCCGTAGGGGTGCTTAATATTAATGATGGTGCTGATTGTGGCAAGTGCATACTGATGACTTACAGCCTTTGAAATGTCATATATACTCATATCCACACGAAGTCTATATGTGTGTGTATTCAAAATATAAAGTCATTTTTCAAATAAATTTTGGAAATGAAAAGTAAAAATCTGTGCCTCTACTGCAATTAATGTTGTTGGTCATACAGACAAAATGTAATTTATTTATTTTTAATTTATTTTATGATTTTATAATCCCATATGTTAATTTGTTTACAGATCACAGCAGTGGTGCTGTGAACTTAACCTAGTTCCATTGGTTTCCAACAACTGAGCTCTTGAACAGTGACTTCTTGGTTGTAAATCCCAGAATCTTCCATTTTAAATCAATTCTTCAGGAAAAAAGAGAGCAAAATGTAAACCCAAGCGGAGCGAATACTAAAAGACACAAGATTATTTTTGTCAAAGAATTTATCAATCTAATATGATCAATTAATTTTTTTTTTTTTTTTTTTTGAGACGGAGTTTCACTCTTGTTACCCAGGCTGGAGTGCAATGGCATGATCTCGGCTCACCACAACCTCCTCCTCCTGGGTTCAGGCAATTCTCCTGCCTCAGCCTCCTGAGTAGCTGGGATTACAGGCACGCACCACCATGCCCAGCTAATTTTTTGTATTTTTAGTAGAGATGGGGTTTCACCATGTTGACCAGGATGGTCTCGATCTCTTGACTTCATGATCCACCCACCTCGGCCTCTCAAAGTGCTGGGATTACAGGCTTGAGCCACCGCACCCTGCCAATTAATTATTTTTAATGGTCTCTATGTTTCACAGAGAAGTTAAGAGGTGAGATTAGACCTATCTTATGGGCTATGAGTAAGGCTCTGCAACCTTTCATGATTATTGCTTTATTTATTATACCAAGGAGCATGACAAATGTTTGCAATTTGACTTGAACATTTTCACTGTCTTTGCTTTGCCTGTTTTTGATTCTTTCTTTTAAAAAATTTACGGTTTTGATTTTTCTTTTGAATATTTGCATGTTTATATACAATATACAGAAAGACTTATAAGCACAGGAGTTATCCCTTGTGGGTCTCACTACTATCATCATTAATATGCCTGAAATTACCTATCAGGGAACATTATACAGTGAATGATGGAGAAATAATTCAATGTTACATGTTAGGTAACCTTCCCTGGAAAGATATGTTGGAATCATAAGAAGACATTGGGCAGAAAGAACAATAACAATATTTAGATTGGAAGTAAAAATGCTAATCTACTTGCCAGAAAGGTCATGTCTACATTCAACAACTGTTCAAATAGAAGCTTTAAAGCAAGGCTCAGCAAACTTTTCTGTAAAGAGCCAGACAACAAATATCTTCGGCTTTGAGGTCCATATGGTCGACACTGCAACTACTCAAGTCTGCCATTGTAGCATGCAAACAGCCATAGACCATATGTGAATCAATGGTGTGGCTGTATTCCAAAAAGGTTACTTACAAAAACAAGGGAAGTGTTAGACTCCTTCAGATCTCGGTGTGCCAGTCCTTGCTTTACACAATTAAGATCAGTGTGAGCTATATTTCAAACAGAAGTGAGAGCCTGAAAAGTGGGCAAACCATTGTAGTAAGATGGTCAAATTGCCTGGGCAAAGGCAAAACTCAAAATCAGGCATATCTAGACATCATAATTCTGAATGAGCTATCAATTTATTCAGGCGGGTTTTCTAAGTCTTGATTTAAAGGGTAGGTTGGAATTTAGTGTTAGATTTTACCTCACTGAGACAAAATGATCCAAATAAAAAGTTCATGACAAGGATAGATAAAGATCACGAACTTACTAGAACATTTTAAGTACAGCTGCTTATAGAAGCAAGATTTATTTCAGATCTCAACTGCTGCTAGCACCATATACTACTCTAACATGCTTGCTCAATTTGCTGTTCCATGGAAAAAATAATTGGTTAAGAACTAGGCAGAGGAGTCTTTGTAACTACTTTAAGGACAAAGGTAAGGATCCTGTTGTGTTCTCAGAATATATATATATACACAACAGTGCCTAGAACACAATAGACATTTAATTATCATTCCTTGAATACCTAGCATGTGATACCTATTAAATATTTTTCTAGTAGAACTTTGAAAATTAATACTGCAGGATTTTTAGCATTTATTCTTTTATAGTATTATGTCTAAAATTTAGCTGATAGACAATATCTTCCAGTTCTTTGTACTATCCTTTGCCACTTTAATGCAAAAGCATATTAAATCTCATATTTTATATTAAAATTTTAATTCTAAGAGTAAGAATTACAGTTATGAAAATATTCCAGATAATCAAAGACACGGAGCTATTGTCTAATGATTGACATTATATTATAGTGGTGAATATAGAAATTTAATTTTTCATCTCCTCCTGTCATTTTAGGGTCACCCTCCATGAGATAGCAGATTGATTAGCTTCTACTTTAAACCCTGACTCAGAGTGGAAATCACTCAACTCTGTTGAAAAAGTTCCTGAGCAGAAAAAAAATATCTTTCCAGGACATTAGAAAGCAATTGAGTACTTAAAGAGTCATTCAAAGAAGAAACTTCAGTAAGCATTAGAGTAAGCAATTTTACCTATTTTTTTTTTTTTTAAAGAAGAGCTGAGTCAACTCAGGCAAAAGAAATTTAATATGTCACTTTAAAGAGTCTCAATTAACAGAAATGAAACATGTGTCACTAAGCCACCTTGCCAGCTTATACAGCTTTTGAGAGTGAAGGGCTCTCAGTAATGACATTAATTATTATTAAATGTTACTAGCTCAATGTTGTAGAGAATATAAACAGCAGTATTTATAGACTCATGGTAAAATGTATTTTTAACTCTTTAAAGACATTGTAGAGTTGGCTATCTTTCCTAATACAACATACTGTAGAATTGTCATTTTATGTGTTTTATAACTAACTACAGCAACTATTCTTTCTTAAGTGGCACATGTTCATTTTCTGTATTTTCCTCACCTTTACCACCTGCTAGCAGTGTTTCAGGCAACAAAACAGCAGTGTTCTCAGCGGACACTATAGTCTCCTCTAAAATGGTAGCATCCCAATGATTCATAACAAAACCTTTAAGACCATGATAAATGGTTTTTATTTCTTTTTTAAAAACAATTCTTCCTTTTTACTTTAATCTTTAAACACTGAGTTGAAATGGGTGATTGAAAATCTTATTTGGGGTATATGTGTTGTACACATAAGAGTGTAAATTTTAAGAGTTGAATTAAATCTCTCAGTCTGAATTTTTTCAGTTTGTTTTTAATGTTATAGATATGCAGAAGCAGTTGTCTGCCATCCATAGGTTAATTATCATATTCTTGCATTATTGTATGATACCTACTTTTTCTTTTGATACCTACCTTCTAAATACTTTTGCCCATAGTGACAAAATGGTCTTTCTTTCCAGTTAGAAAGTAATCCTCAATATTAATTATGTTATTTCCTTCAAAAAATACCTTGTTCCAGTTATAATACATTTTGTTGATATGTAAAAATTCTGAAGAAACAAAAAAAAGGAATATTAAATAATTATTTTATTTAAATAACATATTTAGAATATTGAATGTCCCTGTTTAAACAATATGTATAGAATGACTTTATGGTAGAAAATGCCTTCAAGAATTTTTTAAATGGTTGATTTTTATATGTATTGTACATTTTGTACCTCAAAGAATCATTACACTTTTAATACAATTAAGAGCGAGGAAAAGGATCCCAGCACTTTGGGAAGCCGAGACAGGTGGATCACGAGGTCAGGAGTTCGAGACCAGCCTAGCCAAGATGTTGAAACCCTGTCTCTACCAAAAATACAAAAAAATTAGCTGGGCACAGTGGCACGTGCCTGTAATCCCAGCTACTCAGGAGGCTGAGGCAAGAGAATCGCTTGAACCTGGGAGGCGGAGGTTGCAGTGAGCCGAGATTGTGCCATTGCAGTCCAGCCTGGGTGACAGAGTGAGACTCCATCTTAAAAAAAAAAAAAAAAAAAAAAAAAAAGAGAGAGAGAGAGAGAGAAGAAAGGAAATGTTTTAATCAAAATACAAAATAATTTATTTTGAAATGATTGCTTTAGTAGTAAGAAAATCAATAAAATTAATGATTAAAGATTTCAGAAGAACTAAGTTATTAATATACATTTATAAGAAATAAATGTGATGACAGATTAGGTTGAGTAGGATGTTATTCACTTACAATTTTACAATTTTAAAAATAAAACTGTGTAGGTGGGTTTTATTATTTTATACCAATTTTACTAAAAGTAGAGACTTGAATGGCTAAAAATGTAACAAATTGCATAATAGTGCTTTAGTATTTTTGAGATTAAAAAATAGTCCCAAAATGATATTTGCAAAAGCAAGCCTTAGAGTGTCCTAATATACATTTACAAGTTATCACACTGACTTGCAAAATATAAGCAGAAATTTCAAAACAGATGACATAATTTTACCTGAAATATTTTCAATTTAATTAAATAAATTTATTTAAGCACTTCCTTCTGAAAGCTGTTGTGCTAAGTGTTGGGTATATAAAAGTAAATTTTAAAATGCTTGACTTCAAGGAATTCACAGTATATTGTGAAGATAGACAAGATAAATCAATTATTTAAATAAAGTGTGACAAATTTCCTAAACGAAAGAAGAAAATATCCTAAAAATACACAAAAGTGGTCGCCCAAACTCAGCTTATGGTAGTAGCAAAAAAGTTTGGAAAATGTTTTCTAAAGAAAATCAACTGGATAAAATATTGAAGAGTATATGACATTCATTCAAGCAAACAGGTTAGGCACAATATTTTATTTCATACAGAAAAAAGTTTCCCAACTAAATGCAGACATATGTAGGTCTATAAAATCATACATATAGAATGTAGATTTTTTAAAAAAAGACAATTGGTTAGCACCACCAGTATTAATCTGTGGTGTTATGTCTTTAACAAGATTTTTGAAATGAGAAGCACTCAACAGATTTGGGAGATAAAGGATTGTGAGATATTAGTGACAAATTAGAATTGTTATCTTTTTTTTAATTTACCCTGTTAACTTCCCAAAATTACATAGGATATTTTATATATGAATATACACTTTGAAAGATCAATGCACTTTAAGTTTTTGTTGTTTAGCTCGAATAAACATCTTACAGAGAGAAATGGTAAAATAGAAAATTAAAAAAAAAAAAAACTTTGAGTACCATGTAGGGTGATGCTGAAGAGGAGTCTGCTCTTAAATAGAAACTGAAACCAGTGTGATATGTGAATTTATAGGTTTTTGTCCGATGGTACCCTCCAATGAAGCAGTTACTACAGTAGAAAACTATAGACTTATTAGCTTAAAGTTTGGTACTGGGAAAGCAGCTGGAAATGCAGAGAGAAATATCTGAAAAAGAAGGAGTTGGATAAGATATGAAAGCCTCCAAAATGTATAAAAAGTGCACAAATCTTGATAAAACACTGAATTTTGAAAATGCATCAAAAAGAACATAGCATCCTGACAAAAATATATCTTTTCAAAACTGAAAAATCTGAGTGAAGGTTTTAGTCGCTTCCCACAAAGGGGAGACACAGTATATTATAACAAAATCCAGTGTTTGTATAATGTACAATTTGTAATGTCTAATCAAATATCACTAGAATAAACAAATTAAAATATGACATTTGCACAGAAAAATTGCAATCAATAGAAAATTTTCCTAAAAGTATCAAGATATAATCACCAGTATCAGAGTTTTATTAAAGTATATTTCATGACTTAAAGGAAAATATGATTAATAAACAAATGAGAAATGTCAACATATTAGAACTAAAAAATAAAAACCAAATAAAAGCAATGAAACTAAAAAGTACAACTGTAATGAAAATTTCATTGCATTCAATTAATAAAAGAGAAGGTAGCAAAATAAAGCATTAGTAAACTTGAATGCAGATCAATTAAAATATTGGGCGTGAATAAAAAGAGAAACACTAAGTATTCTAACATATGTGTAATTTGAGTTTGATAGGAAAGGGTAGAGACAACAGGACAAAAATTTAAGAAAATTTCTTTTCTTAAACAGAAAGAGAAAAGCACAAATTTGGAGGAAAAGCTTCAAACTATAGGTAGGAACACCTCAACAAACCATATCATTGTAAACTGTCGATTTCAAAAGATAAAGAACAGCTAAAAGTGACCAGGCATAAATGACACATTGCAAACACAGGAAGAGAAATTCAAATAATAGCTGACTTCCCATTAAGAAAAATATAACAGACTACAATAAAACCATAACCCGAATGTACTGGGAATAAAAAGGAAAATAAGAGACAATTTAGATAAACCAAAATCATGTCCATTCACTGCATTCAGAATTATGTACAAAAATATGCTAAAGGAAGTAATTCAAGATGAAGGAAATTACACTAGATGATAACTTGAGTATACATAAAGGGGTAAAGGTGCAATATGTTAATAAATAAAAAAGGCCAATATTTTTTCAAGTAAAATAGAGTAAACAGGAGTAGATGTATAATCTCATTTGAAACAACCAAAAATTGAGACAAAATAAATGAAACAATGAATTACATCCCTCAGTGCAGAAGTGATTCCTGAGAGGTGGTAAAGAAAGAAAATGAACTCTCCAATTGCCTCTGCTTACTGTCTGAGAATGTAACTTAGGCAGAACTCAGCTATTTTGTTGAGGAGGTAGATCTGAGAGCTCAGATAATCCAAGGCATCTAAGGTTTACAGTACAAAGTATGAGAGAAGATAAAGGCGCGCACACACACACACACACACAACATGCACACTCAGGGCCCCACCATTCTGCAGAAGATTAGCAAAATACTAATTAATGAATGCATATATGAAAAATATCTAAAAGCCAAAAAATGTCACCAAAAAATAACTAGAAATAACAATCCTCAAAGTTCAGAGTGAGGAATATTGTCTGTTCTCAAAAGCCTAAGTGAAATACTTCCAAATTTATGAAGCTGCAGGTGGAGTACTAAGTTTTCCTTAGCAGTTTGTAAAATTAATGTAAAACACAACTCTACTTCCTCCCACCTGGTAAAGTTTGAAGTCCATATCCACAAAGGTCAAATGGTCTCCAGTGAGTTTAATTGTGCCCTGGGAGAATGCTAAAAAACATTGGTAGGAACACAAAAAATATTTAGCCCAAGCGAGGACAAATTGAAAATAGGTCTATCACCCCATAGAAAATTACCAAGCATTCAAGAAGCAAAATATTCTTCCTGTAAGTAAAACAGAAAAAATATCTATCAAAATCATCCTAGAAATTATGCAGATGATAGAGCTAGACATTTAATATTTAGCAAGAGAAAATATCATAAATGAAATACAGAATAAAAAAAGGACATAAAAAATCAGGGAATTATCAATGAGGGTGATAAAATTTCTAGTGAAACATATAATTTTCCTGGAATAGATAAAGTGTTTTATAATGTTAAAGGTTCAATTTCTCAGGATATGACAATCTTAATTCTTTTTCACTTCAAATCCAAATTAAAAATTAATGAAGGAAAAACTTCCAACAGAAATAAAGGAATCCACAAATAAAGCTAGAGCTCCTAACAGTCTAAATAGCTTATAAAACATTTATAAAATCAGTAAACGTACAGTACACTATCAACCAAATTGACCCAATGGACATTTATACAACAGTCCCCCCCATTACAACAGAATACACATTCTTTTCACGTGTTCATAGAACAATTACAAAGACAAAACATAATCTATTAGTAAACATATTTCAATACATATAAAATTGATTCAGGTCATACGAAGTAAATGTCTGCCCATGGTTAAACTAAATACTAAAGAAATACAAAAGAGATATATGGAAAATCTCCAAATATTTGAAAACCAAATAACACACACACACACACACACACACACACACACACACACACACATATATATATAACCTATGGCCCAAAGAAGAAATTTAAATGGATATTAGAAAGTATTTTGAGCTGAATGAAAATGTAAACAAAATATGTCAAAACCTGTGGGACACTGCTAAAGAAATGATTACAGGGAAATAATAAGGGGGAATTCTCAAATAAGAAAAGAAATAATTTTCAAATCAGAAACTTCAGTTTCTACTTTATGAAACTAACAAAAGAAGAGTAACTGAAAGCCAAAGTTCACAGACATAAAATAAGGTCAGAGCAGAAATCAAGTAGTTTAAAAGCAGAAAAAAATAAGTAAATGAAACGAAAAACTGATTGTATGAAAAATAAATAAAAACAATTTTCTAGCTTTGCTGATCAGCCCCCAAAATGAAGAAATTACAAATTGCCATTATCAGATATGAGTGAGATGATATCACTTGAATAGACTTAAGAAAAAGATAAGGCACTATAAACAACTTTATGTAAGTGAATTTGACCATTTAGTTTATGTCTTTCAAATACAGAAATGAAAAAACACTTTCCCAAGAGACACACTATATCTCCAAAAGACACTGAGTTTTTAATTAAAAACTTTTACAAAAAATACACAACGTTTTCACATGGAGAATTCTACTAAATATTAAGAAATAAATAATATCAATTTTTTACAAAATCTTCCAGAAAATTGAAGAGATATGATATACCCTATGTTGTTCTGTAAAACTATAATAGCATTTTTCTGATGCAAAAATCAGAAATAAAGATATACAAAGAAAGAAAACCTGGATCAATATTACTTAGGACACAGACGTTAAAATTTTAAACATAATTTAAGCAAGCATAATCCAACAAAATGTTAAAAGGCTAATACATAATTAGTAAATAAAATTACTAATTTTACTCTTAGTAAATTTTATTTTACTAATAAAATTACTCATAATTACTCTCTCCATGGGGAGAGTAAGGTTAGTTTAATAATTGAGAATCAATGTAATTCACCACACTAACAGGCAAACAATGACATGTACTAGCAACAATGGCATGTAATCTTTTCAAAAGATGGAAAAAAAATCTTTGATAAAATTCAGTATCTATTTTTGAAAAAAAAAAAAAAAGAAACTTCACAGCAAAATAGGAGTAGAAGGAATCTTTCTCACCCTGATAAGGGGTAATTACCAATGACCAAAGCTAAACTTGTATTTAGCATTGAAAGACTGAATGTTTCCTGGTAAGATAAAGAAGAATCCAAGTGTACCCACTGTTAGCCCTTCTATTGACCATTGTACTAGAGATTTTAGTTAGTGCAATATGATAAGAAAAATTTTAAATGCATTCATATTAGAATAGAAATAAATCTATATTTGTAGATGATATAATCATCTCCAGAGGTAATTTTAGGGACCCTACCAAAAAAGCTTCTAGCTAGGCAAGGTGGCTTATACCTGTAATCTCAGAACTTTGGGAGGCCAGGGTAAGTCAAGACCAGCCTGGACAAAATGGCGAAACCCCCTCTCTACCAAATGTACAAAAAATTAGCTGGGTGTGGTGGTGCACCTGTAGCCCCAGCAACTGGAAAAGCTAAGGTGGGAGAATCATCTGAGCCTTGTAAGTTGAGGCTTCAGCAAGCCAAGATTGTGCCACTGCACACTAGCCTGGGCAACAGGAGTGAGACCCTGTCTCAAATTAAAAAAAAATAGCCTCTAATATAAATCAGTTTATCAAGATTGCAGAAAATCACCAGATGAAATGCAAAACTCAATTACTTTTTTGAACAATATGAATAAATAATATTCAGATAAAATTAAATAAAATTTTACAATAGCATCAAAATATGAACCAATTGATAAATCTGAAAAATATTTTTAAAACCCATACTTTGAATATTAAAAACATTACTGACATAAAGAACTAAATAAATGAACAACTATATTGTGTTTATAAGTCTGAAGAATCAATACACTAAGATATCATTTCTTCTTTACCGTATTTATGTAGTTAATACAATCTCAATTAAAATTTTATCAGTGACTATTGTAGATATTGATAAGCTGATCCTAAAATTAGTATGAAAATATAAAGTACCAAAATAACAGAAATAACCTTGAAAAAGGAAACCAAATTGGGATGATTTACACTATCTGACTTCCAGATTCGTTATCAAGCTAAGTTCATCAAAGAAATATGGTGTTGACATCAAGGTAGGCAAATAGATAATTGATCAAAAAAGAGAGTTCAACAATTGACCTGAATATATGTGTTCATTATGTACTGATTTTCTACAAAGGTGCAAAGCTAATTCAGAAAAGAAAGATAGTGTTTTAACAAATCATGCTGAAAATAATGAATATCTGTTTGCCAAAAAATTGTATTTTAATAAGCCATGCATAAAAATTAACTGAAAAAGAAACACTGGTCTAAATACAAAATCTAAAACTACAAAAATTCTTGACTTACACAGGGAAAAAATATGTGATCATGGGTTTGTCAAATAGTTTTCGGAAACTGAACCAATAATTCACTTATAAAAACAAAATAAATTCAAATTTATCAAAATAAACAAATTCTGCTCTTTGAAATGCAATGAAGAGAATAAATCAAGGAAACATTGTGAGGAATTATTTCCAAGTCATATATCTGCTAAAGTTTTTACCACAGAATATAAGAAAAAAATGCAAATAAATATATTTTTAAAACAGCCAAAAGATTTGGACAGACACTTGACCAATGAAATGAAATAAATGGCAAATAAGCACGTGAAAACTTTCTCAGTATCATTTGTTGTTAGAAGAATAAAAATTAAAACCACAATGAAATAAATTATGCAATTACTGTAATGTCTAAAATTAAAAAAAAAAGACTGAATATAAGTGATAGTGAAGATGTAGAGCAAGTGAAGTGAAGATGTAGACCAAATTGAAGTTCCATACATTGCTAATAGAAATATAAAATGGTATGACCACCTTGGAAAACATCTCCGTTGTTTGTTAACCTGTTAAATATACAGCTACCATATTATCCAGTCATTCCACTCCCATGTATATACATCCGAGAAAAAAACTATATATATATATATATGTGTGTGTGTGTGTATATATATATGTCCATCAAAAGTTGACCAAACAATTTGTGAGATATCCACACAATTGAATGCTATTAAGTGATATAAAATAATAAGCAACTAGTATATAGGAAAACATGGACCAATATTAAAATAATTATGCTTAGTGAGAAGCCTAACAAAATATCAAATCCTGTATGAATCTATTAATACAATATTTAAAAATTGATACTAAGCTGTTAATATGTCAAAATGCAGATTAGAATGCAGAGTATTTGCCTGTTTAGGAATAACTACAAGTGTGAGGGCAGAATTACAAAGAAGAGAAAAGAAGCATTTGTTTAATGATTGGTTTAATTGTTCAGTGGGTATATACATACGTCAAAACTTATCAGAATGTACAAAAGGTGTATTTTAAAGAAAAGACCAAGAATATATTTTTACATTTCTTTAAAAGCATATGGCAATTAAAATTATAAATAAATATATTTATCATACATAAAACTATCGTGGGCTTCACAAATTAGGTAGACATAACACATATGATATAAATAACAGAATAGAAGATGCATAAGTATACTGCTGCAAAGTTTCTATATGTCACACAGAGCAATATAATTTTAACTCTATATGTACACTCTGATACGCAAAAAAAGTGTAATTTAAACTCTAAATGTACATTGTGATACATTAAAGGGTATGTTGTAATTTCCAATGCATGGAAAAAATCCAAATCGGTACAGGAAAAAAGGGCAAGGTAAGATAGTATTGAGTTAAGAATAGACAGCAAGACCAATAATACTGATTTGAGAATCCAGAAATATACCCATGCTTATATGGCTCTTTTAAACAATGGTGCTGGATCCACTGAACATACCCATATGGAAACAAAACGAACCATGGCATCCACCTTACACAATACACAGAAGTTAATTCAAGGTGGATAATAAACCTAGCTTTAAAAACTAAAGCTACAAAGTTTGTATCAGAAACACTACAAGAATATTTTCATGGCTTACCTAATCAATCATTAAAGAAATGCAAATTAAAACCACAATGAGAGAGTAGTAGACCCCCACCAGAAAGGATAAAATCAGAAAGCTGACAACACTCAAATGTCAGTGTTGATGTGAAGACACCCAAACTCTCATTCACTGCTGATAGGATTGTAAATGGTACAATCACTTCAGAAATAAAGGATTGGAAGTTCTTACAAAGATAAATATTTGATCCTCCAATGTCATTTCCAGGTATTTAACCAAGAAAATTTAATATCTTTGTCAACAGAAAGATGTGTACCCAAATGTTGAGAATAGCTTCATTCATATCAGCCAAATCTATAAATAACCCATATGTCAATCATCAGGAGAATGAATAATTGATGTGCGATATATTGATATAATTTAACAGTATTATGCAGAACTCTGCCTCCTAAAATAAAAGCATAATAGATTACTCATTCATACAACAACATGGATGAAACTTATAGAAATTATAAGAAGCCAATTAAGCTGGAAATTAAAAAGTACATACTTAATGATTTCTTACATATGAAGTTCTTTAATATGTAAAAGTGTGTCTTGGTGAAAAAAAACAGAACTATGGTTGTCTCTGGGCTCAAGAGTAATTGACTGTCAAGGGACATGAGACAGTATTTGAGTTAATGAAAATAGTATATATCTCTATAGGAAATGTTGGCTATATGTGTGTTCATTTATCAAAATTATACATTTGATATCTGTGTATTTTATTTATGCAAATTTTATTTGAAAATGTGAGTGAGAGAGTGAGGAGTGAGTGGACGTATAAATGAAACAAGGATGATGATCCTAAATGTTGATTGTTTTTGGAGCTAAGTGATGGAGGCATGAGGATTCATTATACTTGTTTGTTTACTTTGAATATGTTTGAATTTTTTTATGTTAAAATGTTTAAAAAGAATAAAGCATACAATTTCCATAATGAACAGTATGTTTATTTGTGTGGGTTGTGAGTGCACGCGATAATTATTGCAGAAAGTCAAGGCTGACAAAGGATACTTCACAGACAACGAAACTGAAAACCTTAGGAAAAAAAGAATGTACAAGATTTCTAGCTTTTATTCAGTACATCGTACTAACCAAGAGAAACATCAGAGTGTGAGAAAGGAAGTATATAGATTGACATATTTGAGATATCCAGGTTCAAATATTTTTTTTTATTAACTTTGTTACTTTGTGCAAAAGAATTATTTTTCCAAAATTCAGTTTATTTAAATCAGATTAATTATCTCTACCTCAAAAGGTGGCAATAAAATTTGATAACTTTAACTTTTTACAACCAGTTGGTACATTGTATAAAATTTAGCACATATCAAAGGAAATATTGTAGATTTTTTTTTTTTTTTTTTTTTTTTTTAGACGGAGTTTCGCTCTAGTTACCCAGGCTGTGGTGCAATGGTGCGATCTCGGCTCACCGCAACCTCCGCCTCCTGGGTTCAGGCAATTCTCCTGCCTCAGCCTCCTGAGTAGCTGGGATTACAGGCACGTGCCACCATGCCCGGCTAATTTTTTGTATTTTTAATAGAGACGGGGTTTCACCACGTTGACCAGGATGGTATCCATCTCCTGACCTCGTGATCCACCCGCCTTGGCCTCCCAAAGTGCTGGGATTACAGGCGTGAGACACCGCGCCCGGCCCTGTTGTAGTTATTTTCTAGATCACCCTTCAATTGTATTCCCAGTTTTCTTAAAGAAGTCGTAAGAAACTAAGATTTGCTCCTAGGACCCTCAGTTCTTTACGAATGCACTAAATGGCTGGTTTCACCACTTATAAAAGTATCTTAAAACTTGATGGAGCTTATGTTGAAAAATAAAGTTTATATTTTTAATTTTTATGTTAAAAAAGAAACTAAGATTTGCACTAAATTATGTGATTTTTTTCCCTATGTGCTTCTAAACTTCAGAAACAAAAATTAAGGTTAGGTAAGATTGATATGATAGAAAGAAAATTGCATTTACAGTTATGCTGGGTGGTCTTACTAATCACTCTGCAACTTTGGGTAAAAATTATTTCCTCTTCTATAAAATGAATATAACTAAATTGCAAGATTAGATGAAATATTACATATAAAATTCCTTGAACAATGTTGCTTTGTATATATGTGGCACTAAAAATGTAAGCTACTCTTTTATTAACATAAACATAACAGAAAGGCTTACTTTGCTGTTTTATTATTTGTAATCTAGCCAAAGTCTAGCATGAAAGTGAAATTTCAAAGACTAATCTGTGTAAAGTGTTTTCAATTGAGAAACTGAATTCTACAGTTCTGTGAGAACCAAGGATATATATTTGTGATTTTTAATAGATGAAACTTTCCTTCACCAATGTATGGGGTAGAATATGCTTTCTGTCAGTTCTCAGGGCACTGTATCTGAGGAGTAAGAATAAATAATTTTGCAGGCATAGTGGCTCACACAGTTTAACTGCAGCAGAAACAGCAAAGCTACCTGTAAGTTAAGGAGATTTATATGATCGAATGTATTTAACAAAACTGGAGTCCAAGTGTGACGAAATTTGTTCTGATCTTGAAGGCTGCAATTCTGAATAGTTGAGTGATATTATCAAAGCAGCACATAAGGAAGGTAGCTTCTGAACTATCATTTAGGATTAAGCTTGGAAGAAGACTTAAATTTGTGAGAAGAATAACATCATGTCATGTGTTGATACACCTTGCAAAACATCTTAAATAATGAAATTTATTTTATCTTTTATAATAAATGTACAACAATACTAGATTCATTATTTAGCCACATGTTTTTTTCAGAACTGAACAGAAACTCTAATATCTGGAACATTTTTGGCTTATCTATACTTAAAAAATATATTACTTGTCACCTTTTGCAACATGAAAAGTAGATATCTTAACATAAAATGATAATGATTTGAGTAACCCAAACTTAAATTTCTTTGGAGTTGTCAATATCCAGTTGCATTAGTCTATTTAGGCTGTTATAACCAGATATAATAGAGTGGTGGCTTATAAAAAATAGGCATTTATTTCTCACAATTCAATGAGCTGGGAAGTCCAAGATTAAGGTGCTAGTGATGTGATGTCTGGTGAGGGATCATATCCTCACAAAGGGCCATCTTCTCACTATAATGTCACGTGATGGAAGGGACAAAGGATCCCACTGAACTCTCTTTCATAAGGACACTAATATATTTTGAAGGCTCTTCTCACCAATACCATCACCTTGGACGTTAGGACTCCCACAAAATTCATAAGAATTCAACTCCTTACTATCCTGAAAATGGGACTCAAAAAGCTGTATTATTTAAATAAATCATTTAAAGAATTACCAAATAAAGATATAACACAGTTGAGAACACATGAAATATCTTGCAAGGTGGAAGGGGAACTCTAGGTTTTCTGTATATTTATGGTCATAAAAAAGAGAGGCAGCGTGGCTCATATTTAAAGCATGCACACACACACATAATATGAGCAACAATATATAAAACATTAAAACAAAACAAAACAAAATGAATTTCATTTCTATGTTGTAAATGATCAGAATTAGAATTAGAAAAAAAGATAATGTCATAGCTATTTTCTGTAAGTTTTAAATAAATTAAAAATGAGCATTTTTGTAATTGTCTCATATGAATTTTAAAATGCTCACTTGTTACTATTAGATTAAAAATAACTGGTTTATTCACTGTCCTAAAAATACCTCAAACTACTTTTTTAAGGCTCTCATTTTTTTGCTATGTTTACTTATTAAAGACACATTATCAGGAGGTGTATTTTATTTGTTTATTTTTTTGAAACAGTCTCTATGTTGCTCAGACTGGTCTCAAATTCCTGGGCTCAAGCGACCCTCATTATCAGGTGATTTTCAGTTAAAGATAATTGTTGTAATTTTAAACTGCTAACAAATTACAACAGCTAATAAAAAAATGTTCCCACCAAATAACATATATGTGTGTGTATACATATACACACACCACACACACACACACACACACACACACATATATATGTCCATATATATAATATATATACAAATAAATCTAAAGAAATATAGATATAGATATAGATATATTACCCAGACGGAAAAACTCAGGCCCTAATGTCTTGACTGGTGAATTCTATCAAACATTTAAGAAAAAAGACAGACTAATTTTCACAAAATATTGAGAAGGAGGGATTACTTTCTAGCTCATTCTATAAGGACAGTTTCACTTAATGCAAAAGGTAGATCAACACATAATAAATAAAACAAGAGCAGGTTCAGGAGGAGGAGGAGGCCAATCATGTCAAATGCCACTCATGGACCACTAAGAGAAGAGAGACTCAACTATTGCACTTGTTGGCCTTAACAAGAGCTCTTCCCATGGAGTAAAGGCAAAAGCCAGACACTGTAAGAGAGAACTGGAGGGGAGGAATCAGAAAAAAAATGGATGAGACAATGTGGTACATCCTAAATAAATAAATAAATAAATAAATAAATAAATAAAACAAGAAAGTGACATAATAACCAGATCATTTCACAATATAGTTGTGAAAATCCTCAATAAAATAATAACAAAGTTTAGTGACACAAAAAAATTGAGGCTTATTAAAAATGCAAAATTGGTTTCATTTTTGAAAATCAATTATTGTAATATACCACAAGACATTCTCAATAGACTTCAAAGAGAACACAGAACAAAATCCAATCAACATTCAGGAATCCTCCACAAATTAGCAATAAAAAGAGAGTTAATTAACCTCATAAATGATATCTATGAAACCTCTACAGCTAACTTTAGCCTTAATGGTAAAAGACTGTTTTACCTTTAAAACTAAGAAAAAAAGATGTCTACACTCCTTACTTTTTTTCAACATTGTACTGAGGGGTCTAATAATCACTGAATTGTATGCTTATATTCAGTCAAATTTATGGCATAAAATATTGTTTAAAATATTTAAGAAAAGTAATAAAATGAGTTTACTCTTTTTTGCTCACTTCATTTGAATCTCTTGTTCATATCATGAGACGATTAAAAATGCAGGAGGTTAAACTTCATGTAAAGTTGGAAAAATAAGCTCAAGTTCTCATGATCAGATACTGAAGGCAGAAAGGTTTTAATGTTTTAATTATTGTAAGCACTTACTAAAATTCACTGTAATTTTTTTTAATTTATTTGCCTCTTTCACTGACAATAAGGTGTCCATAAGCTGATTCAAACTTCAAACTAATTTCTTACCTATAAAGCAAAAACTTTCAGGAGGGACTTCCATTTTTAGATCTCACATTACACATCTCTATAAGTTAAAAAAAACTCTGATAAATTGATTTAAAAATATAGCTTTAAATTTTATCACTATCCATTTTTAGACATTTATCTATAGCTTAATGAATATCTTTATCACATGTTATTAGGGTAATATGTGTAGGCTATTATTTTGAAAGGAGGGCAGAAAAATGAAATTTAACAATCAAGGAATGCAAAATAAAGAAGGCAAATATTTCTGTCTCCAAAATTATTTAAATAATAAAGAATTCATAAGAAATTCAAAATAAATAAATAAATAATTTATAAGAAATGCAAAATTAAGCATTTAAATATTTCCCTCTTCAAAATTATTTAAATAACAAAGAATTTGTAAATTTAAATAATTCACATATATAATCATTATTTATTAGCCACATCCAGGATTTTAATGGAGGAACATGTGAAGCTTTTATGTTGTTCTCTTATTTCACCTGATAATCTCTCAATACCAAATTAACAAGGGATAAAAAGATTTACACTAAGAAGAGAATAAAAAGGCTGGTAAATACAGTAATAAGTGCTATGAAGAGCATTGAGGACTTTTTAATCCAAGTTGAAATTATCTAATTAATTTGTCTTTTGTGAATCTCCTTCAATCATATACCTCATAAATTAAATTTTTAATTCACTCATTACTAATATCTATTCAAAGGCAGGCTGAAATTCTAATATATTTTAACAACACATACTCTTTGGTATATTGAAAGATGCTGATGGCTATTACTATCAGTTCAAAATGTGCAGAGACTGGCTATACTGTCTTCTTTGGAATAAATGTTATATCCGTGTGCCTTTATAATAAATACACTTTGCTTTTATTTCATTTTGTTTGTTGTTTTATTTGCTGTCACAGTTATTGTCCTTGTTTTGAGAAACTATATGGAAGAAACTAGGGTGGTAACAGTAAGCAAAATTAGAGAAAGTAGATTTATTTGAGAAATATTTCAGAGATGACTTGACAAAATCAAAGTTGCAGAGAGTATGTACATATATACCTAAACCTCAGAGCAGAAAGAAACCATTTAAGAGACACTTAGCTTATCTCTTAGGCTAGTGCTACAACAAAACTAAAATATACAAATCTTTAAATCTGAGTTTTGAGGTTATTCAGCATTCCAAATTTAAAAACCAGCCTTAATAAATAAATTTAAAACTTCAGAAAAATTATATTGTTGTAAACAAAGTATATAATGTTATTATTTATTTATTATATTATTATAAAATCATAGACTTTTGAATTTGTGAAGAAATTTTGAAATCATATATTTTGAAACTTTCATCTTTACTTTGAAGAATAAAGATTTATTTTATGTTTGTATATTTTTTATATCTTAAGATAGTTTTCTATGATTGAAGTTTTCCTTAAGAATTCAAGATATCAGTTAACATGGTAAAATTTCAAATAACATATATTAAGATAATAGAAAATGTAAGATCTTAATATTTGGATTTTGCTGCTTATATCTATATAGAGGTAATGTTTAGATTGGGTAAGATATTACAAGGGTAAATTTTACATTGTCTTTGTATTTGAAGATAACGAAAGATAGACAAGGACATGGTATTTTAAAATTTTGATTTTTGTTGTATTTCATATTGTATTCAAATTGCATTTGAATAAATGCATAAACTTCTTTGAAGTTATTCATTAACATGGCTTTCTCTCCAAACCTTATTCTTTTTAAAACATATTTGATGGATTCTATCCAGAGTGCCACTGTGACATTTTTTGGTGATGACATTAGGTATTTCCACTTTCATTAATTCCATAAGTATTGTGTGCTTATTATTTGTCAGTAGTATATTATTTGGCTTCTTTTTGTATCCAAAGTATCACCTTGTTACACTCTATATTATGACTTTATTAAAACATTGCCAATTAATTAATAAAAACACTGATTACCCCAATTATTGTTATTGTGCATTTACAATTTGCTAGTTTCTCTATTGAGAAACTACATATATTTCCATATATAATGCTCATAAAAAGTCACTGAGACAGTACTTTTTACTTTAGCTTTGTGAGTGAAGAGATGAAGTCTATGAGATTTCAAATAACTTGTTCAATGTCACACAGGTAACATTTAAACTTAGTTTCTGTTGGATGACAAAAGCATGCTTCTACTGCTATTCCAATTTTCTTCAAAGCTAATTAAAGGTGAATATATAATAATTTCTAAATTTTCATTTTAAAAAATATCAGAAAACCATCTTTAAAAAACACAAAGGACATAGCATTTTTGTAAAACCACATTATGGTTTTACAAAACCAAATAAGGTCAAACGTGAGGGCTAGCTGAAGTTGCATGTCTATTTATTAAATTGTTTTTCTGATTTTTAAAAGTCTGTTGCAGATTTGTTGAGGGTGAAGAAAGGCATAACTCAGCTTAAATAACAATAAGTATTATGTGCCACAAATTTCAATAGATCAATAACATGAGTTTGAGCCAATGACCAATAAATAATAATCATTAACTTGTAATAGCACTTTCTGTTAGTGTAAGAAATCTCAATGTATTTAATATGATAGTAATAAAAACAAAGCTTATAAATACTTAACATACGTTATGTACAATTCTAAGAAATGTATAAACATCAAATTATGTCGTCCTGACAACAGTCCTGTGAGACAGGTCGACTTTTGAGTCTCCATATTTTAGTTGAGTAAACTGAGTCATGTAGTGGTTTACTAACTTGCCTCAAGACCACCCGAAGTAAGCAGTGGTATTTTTACAAAAATCACAGACTCTGGAACCAGACAACCTTGGTTTTCAAATATTTAAAATATCTGAGTGATTAAAAAAATGTTTAAAATATTTGAGTGATTAAAAAAAAGTATTGCCCCACGGTTTTAATATCAGTGGGCATTTTCTTTTGCTTTCTTAATTTTTCAAAATAACATATCTTATTATGGTGAAATTAATGACATTTCAGATTTGACAAAATATGTTATACATAATGTGTGTGATTATTTGATTAGTCCTCATATCTAGATTATAAACTCCATGACTCTGTTGTTTAACATTCTAGTCTAGAGTGTGTTAACAATGCTCTTGACACATAAAATGAGTAAACTTCCTATCATGCAAAAACACAAATAAAGGTTGATATTAAGGCCTTTCAGAGCCAGTCGGTGTCCTAAGGTTATTTTCGAGACAGTCCCCTGACGTGGGCACAGTATGGGGCTCTTGCCCTTGATATCTGTGTTACTTGCATCAAAAGAGGATGTCATAAGTTTAAAAAGCCAGTGTTTTTCAGCACACATTTCTGGGCTTAAGTTACATCATCAGCCAGTTCTTCCAGTATTATTATTATTATTATTATTATTTTTTTTTTTTTTGAGACGGAGTTTCGCTCTTGTTACCCAGGCTGGAGTGCAATGGCGCGATCTCGGCTCACTGCAACCTCCGCCTCCTGGGTTCAGGCAATTCTCCTGCCTCAGCCTCCTGAGTAGCTGGGATTACAGGCACGCGCCACCGTGCCCAGCTAATTTTTTGTAATTTTTAGTAGAGACGGGGTTTCACCATGTTGACCAGGATGGTCTCGATCTGTTGACCTCGTGATCCACCCGCCTCGGCCTCCCAAAGTGCTGGGATTACAGGCTTGAGCCACCGCGCCCGGCCCAGTATTATTTACTCACACAATCCTTCAGGTATTTTAAATTTATATATTACTGGCATAACTGTTTGGTCGAGTTCTTCAGAAATTTTTGGCTTTCTTGAGATATTTAAAATGTTTCCCACCTGCCTTTAGAGAACCCTTAATATCATTTCACTGGAATCCTTAAATCCCTCTGTAATTGTGTTATATCTCTGATCTTTTTGACCGAATTCTGTACTTTACTTTTGTGTACGTGTGCATATGCCTGCGTATATATGCACGTGTGTGTGTATATATATGTATATATGTATTACTTTCCTAGATGTCAGAATCACAACTATTATATACATTAAATAATAATTTGATTCTGCATACTTTTTATGACATGGCTTTGTCTGGCTCTATAATTGCAACTTTGAAGTCATGCTAAGGATACGCTATACAGCATAAACTTGTTAAGGTAATGTCTTTTTTTTAATTGTACTGGGGTACATGTGCAGATCATGCAAGTCTGTTTTATAGGTACATTCATGGCAAGGTGGTTTGCTGCCTCCATCCCCTCATCACCTATACCTGACACTTATCCCCATGTTATCCCTTCCCACCCTCCTTCCCACTATCCCTCTGCTAGTCCCCCACAACGGATCCTGGTGTGTAATGCTCCCCTCTCTGTGTCCAGGTTTTATGACTATAACATACATAAAAATCAGTTAACTTTCAAGTATTACAGAATAGGTATATACAAACAAACCAGCAGTATTATACCAAAATCTACCTTTAACTAGTTTCCTTCACTAGCCTAGGATTAGATAAATAATTAACACTGGCTGTCTGGGGCAGGCATGAGATCAAGAGATCAAGACCCTCCTGGCCAACATGGTGAAAACCCAACTCTACTGAAAACACAAAAATGAGCTGGGCATGGTGGCAAGCCTGTAGTGCCAGCTACTTGCTTGGGAGGCTGAGGCAAGAGAATCACTTGAACCTGGAGGCAGAGATTGCAGTGAGCCGAGATCACGTCACTGCATTCTAGCCTAAAGACAAAGTGAGATTCTGTCTCAAAAAAAAAAAAAAAATTATACTGGCAGCTTACCCCTAGAGCAGATGGAAAAACGTCAGCACTCCACAAAGTCTCCTGCCTGGTATTTCAGAGAGTGTCTCACATTTTCTTGCAAACAAGTCTGCTCCCATCGACAGCCACCACCACTGCTGCTGTCTCCCTCTGGGCATTGGCACGACTCTACTCATTCTTACCTTCTCCATTTGGGCCTCTATGAATGTATTACTGCTTTACTGGGTACCTGCTCCTGGATACTCAGTACTCCTACCATTAGCTAGTCACTCTGCCAAGTGCCTCTGTTTGTGTGGGAGTCTTAGTGCCAAATGAACAAGGCAGTTTGGAAGGAATTGGGAGAGAACACTGTGCTATCCTCTGAGTTACACCATGTCAGAGCAAAGAGGAAACCAGGCTATGAAAATTGCAGTGAAATTGCTTTTGCATTTTAACTTATTATTTGTATCTTTGTAGTACTCATAGGCACTGGGATGGAGGGCGCATCAGAGTGGCTAATATTCTAGAATCGCCAGCTCTTTAATGAGAAAACTGTTCATATGGAAGTGAGTTTAGCTTCCGTGGCTGGCACTTTGTAGTTGTTATTGTTGTTTGCTTAGAATGGGGGTACTCCTGAAATTCTTCAGCCACTTCTCTTAGGCCTGCCCCACTCATTACTAGAATACCTTTACTACTTAGTCTCAAGCTGGAACTCTTGCTCATAATTTATAATTATAACATGAAAAATGCACAATGCTGCTTTACTTGTTGATGTGAAAAATGTATTTATATCTCTTTTTTGTGGTTTTAATTTGAACTGGACAAAATTCTCTTAAAAGCAGTTCTAAAATAATTTTAAAATATTAACTTTGCATATTATTTATGTCTTTCTTTTTACCAGAAAATGTGGTTTTCATTTGACTCAGATGCTGGTAGTAACCTGTAAATTTTTTTAGTTAAAAGGTCTGTTTGTAGTTAGTAGTGTCACTCCACAGCTATAAAGACTGACAAGGGTACCTGTTTTGAGCTCAGGCGTGTTGGCAGGTGCTCATGAGTTCTAATGACAGTTCTGGTGAAGACTCTTAATGTGGCCTTAGACCATTCAGTTTTCCTCTTTGTGCTGGACTCTACCCATAAAACTGGGCTAAAACATCTGAAAGGAGATTCTAAGGATTAATTACTTCCTATACAGGTTTAGCAGCAGTACAGAAGAACAAACATGATCAATGATATCATTTTTGTCTGTGAAATGGTAGTTTTCTGGAGTTAAGCAAGACCAAGCTCAACCAAAAGAAACTTCCCTTACCTATTTTGCCTATAAAACTGTCGGTACTTCTGTGCAATGCAAATGTAGCTAGGCATACTCAGACAACAACAGCCAGAGGGGAAATGATTTCTGCCTTCTGTGTGGAAGAGATTCTTTATCATCTTTCCCAGATAGAGAATTCTTATTAAGTGAGCAATTTGTCTCATTAGAACAGTATATTATTACTTTTCCTATTATTTGACATGAAAGAATATGAAGGCTGACATTTATTTATCCTCTAAGAAACAATCCCAGATGAGGTTGTATAACTGTTGACAGTGAACTATATCTATGTGCCTATAAGCAATGCTAAGATAGCCTTTCATTCCATTAAAGACATTTAATCAAAATTTTCCAGGTTTTTAAAATAGATTTCCAAAGGTTCTCAAATTGCACATAATAATATATCTGGTTATTCTAAAGTACTTTATAGTCACTTAGGAAAAAGAAGACATATGCAACACAAGTAGAAAATAAGATACAGTTATACATATGTGAGTGTGCATGTGTGTGTGTGTGTATGTGTATATATATATGTATTGTTGTGTTGCATATATATATATACACATACACACACACACACAAATACAAAGTATTATGGGAGCTACAAGCAACATAATACTTCGGCCAGAGGTTTCAGGTAAGAGGGTTTTACAGAAGGTGAGTTATTTTTAAATGATTTTAAAAGTCTGAAATGACTGATAAGATTTTAATAGTCAAATATTGAAAATTGTTTTTCAAAGTGCGACAGTGGAGGAAGGGGCAATGAAGAAGAGATGAAGGAAAAAAATTCATTGAAGTGGAGGGCCTTCTGGAGAGGCGAACTAGTCGTCTATAAAGAATCCCAAAGGGCTACTTTCCTGGGCAAATTTGCTTGTGTTTCTGATATGGATCTCAGTATTGCATAACCAGATATCATGATGTATGTGAAAATCGAAACGTCTTTCAGAACAGATTCACATGATTCAATTCCAGGAACTGATAAAAAACAAAATGACAACTTATTAATGAAAAATATAAATGAGAAATATAAAAATCACATAACATATACTTATATTAAAATACCAGAACATTCTGTACTTAGTGGCAAATCTATGTCATAAGCCAAATTAAGGTCAAACTATTGCTTAATTAACATGGAGTCATTCAGTTTGGAGGCACTTTCTTAATTTAATGTCATTAGTAGCAATCCAAGGGAGTAATGATTTTACCAGTGGGACTATAATACTGAAGTCCTTGGAGAAGACTTTGAGTCTCTTAGACAATGGGTGACGGTGTCAGCTTATGAAATTTGCTTTGTTGATTATTTTTCTGAAAGAGATTTTTTCTTTAGTTATATTAATTATTTTTTTTCATATATATATATATATATATATATATATATATATATATGACTATATATAGTCATATAGTCAATATAGCCCTTGGACCTTTCTACTCCATTTTTCTTCTCCTTTTTTTTTTTTTCTTTGTGGAGATGGAGTACTGCTCTGTTGCCCAGGCTGGCATGTCATGGTGTGATCTCAGCTCACTGCAACTCTCGCATCCCAGGTTAAAGCAATTCTCCTGCCTTAGCCTCTTAAGTAGCTGGGACTACAGGTGAGTGCCAGGACACCTGGGTAATATTTTGTAATTTTAGTAGAGATGGGTTTTCACCGTGTTAGTCAAGATGGTCTTGATTTCCTGACCTCGTGATCTGCCCACCTTGGCCTCCCAAATGAGCCACTGCCCCTGTCCTTCTACTCCTTTTTTATGCTACTTTTATACTTCTGTCATTTGAGATAAAATTATTTTCTTTTTTCCCTGCTTCGCATTTCCTCAGTTGTCACAATACTTTGTACATTAAGGGTTGAACACATGTCTTTTGAGTAAAGGTGAGCTTACTAATGTTTCGTTTTGCAGGTACTAGAACACTTTCAATCAATTCAACTTAATATTTTTTTTTCACCATTACTTCCTAACAAATAGCTGCTGGGATTCTGTGCCCTAAGTTATTTCTAAATACTTAAAAATGTGACAAAAAGATAATTACAAAAGTAAAGATAAAATGTTTATCTATTTAAACCTGTATAAAGCATTAATTCTGCTTGCATTTTCAACATGTTAGAGATCCAAGATTTTCAGGGGAGACTGGCTTCAGTGTGACAGAAGCTGATTTAAGGGAGACATGATAGGCTTAATCCTAAAAACCTCAAGGAAGCTGGACATTTATGCTCCTTTCATTTGGCAAGATAGTAAAATGATTCATTTTTGTATCTGGGCTTTAATTGTTTCCTCTTTAATGGTTTATTCCTTCCTCCTGGCATGTTCCTATATGGGCAGGGCTCTCAACTGCTTTCCTACCATGGGTTATCCAAAAACATGACATAAGTTCCTCTCAGTCTGTGTCAAAAGATGGCCATCCATTGGCTGGATGGTAGCAACAGTCCAGTGGATCCCACCTGCTTGTTATTTCTCAGAGTTGCCGGTTATCCATGACATATTGTCCGAAGGCTCCTCTCTAAGTCTTGAGCTTTCTGCAAGTTACTTGGTTCCTTCTGGTAGGCTAGCCAGTGGTTCATGGAACCTACTGGTCCATAAGCATCGTAGCCAGGCCTAATGTTGTATGTGTCCTTTCTATTTGATAATTGAACTTAGTTGAGCATGTTCAACTTTATTGATGACGTTGTGAGCACCCAAGAGAGAATGGGCAATGCATGTTGTAGTGTCACATGTGGCACTCCAGCTGTAAAATCATAGTTTCCACTACTTCTCAAAAGCACTCAAGGAGTTGCCATTCAAAGGAGTTGTGTCTGATGTATACTTAGGCAACTTCTGAGTTCAAAATCCAAGATATTGGTACATCCTACTGACAGTTTTCTGTTGCCACAAATTTCAGTTAGCCTGTGTGAAGGTTGCAGACACATGTAATTTCATCAGAATAGCTGACATGAAAGGTTTTAGAGGTAGTATCGTGGCCATGACTTATCAAATGTCTTTCCAGCATGCTATTGCAAAGGGCCCCAGCTAAAGTTAGTGGCTTTGTAAGATAAACACTGTATCTAGTACCCAAAGAGGCATACAGCCTGTTGGGCCTCCTTCTTCTCAGTGGATATCACCAGGGGCAATAAGTTTTGCTTGATGGTATCTGGAATACTTATCTGGCTTCCTGCCCCAGAAGCCTAGCATTCTGTCCATTGTTAGTCTCCATGCACTGAAGGTCCTTTTGACTAGCCAAACTGCCTGGTACATTGTAACAAGTTTAATTGTAACCTTTTCATGTGTACCAAGTCCCGAATTAACAAATTAGAGTCCATTTATCCAGTCAGCATACAGTACTACTTATGTGAATAATCTGTTAGGACTTGGATAGCTAAGGTTGCAGGTAGGAGGGAATATATCCCTTTATTATGGGGGGAATCCTTAGCTGTCACGAGCATGTCCCTTCAGGCAGTAATGATAGTCTGTGCCACAAGCAGCCAAAATGTCAATGCCTATAATGCCCTCAGAAAAGTCTGAATTGCCCTCTTTCTCCTTTCTATCATGACCAGAATTTAAGACCACTGGCCTCCAGTGGACATCCAGAGACATTGTCTTCATCCTTAACTGCTCCATTCACCATTTCAACCTGCAATATCCCTTGATCAAGAAAACACATCAACCACACTGCAGAGGGCTTCTCTGGCCTTCCTTCATTACTTTTAATAGTGAGCCTCCCATTCTGAGAAGTTGCCTTACTTGTGTTGGCTTCTTCCAAAGCACCTCAGAGTCCATCTGAGTATCCACTTACTGAGGTCTGTGGTCTTAGGAATGGACAACCACATAAGTGCGCAATATCAGGGACTCATGGGCCACTGTGCATTGTCAGGCTGACATCTTCTCCCTGGACCAGGTGTACTAGGGGGTACGGCCGTGCCTGCTTTGCTAGTAGAAGTCATGGTCTGTCAGAAAGCATCCTGATCTCAGTGCAATTTTGTTCACTGTGTATTGGCTATCCACATGACAGTCCAGTGAGATAGAACACCCACACACAAGTTACAGGAAGTGGATTTGTAATGACAGATAAGCAGCAAGGAACCAGAAGCATAGGATTCATTACAAACCAGTCCTCCAAGGCTCAGACATGCTGCCTGGGTGGTTGGAGTAGTCTATAAATGCCCCATTTGCACCACAGGTGAGGGATCGCAGAAAGCAGCCTTCTCTGGATTTTCTATCACTGGGCAACAGGAAACATTGGCTTAAACCGTGTTCTAGAAGAGACTGGAACAGAGCCTGGGCTATTCTGGTCAACCACTCCCTGTCTCAGGTTGTGGCATTCCTGGCACATTCTGCAGTTGTTCTTAAGAACTACAAGCAAGAAATTGGTGAGAAAGGGGCCTGTCCAAGGGCACCTGGAGAACTGTCCTGCACAGAATGGTGGGTAGGGGATTAAAAAATGGCAAACATCCCCAAGAGTCTGAGCTATGATATTATGGACTTTTATTTATTTATCATTCTATCTATTAAGTAGTTCCAGGTCTTATGCTGACATATTCTGTTTATCACTTGGAGGAACTCTTTAATTTTCTAGTTATATAAAGAAAGAAGAGAGAGAGGGAGAAAGGTAGGGAAGGAAGATGGTAGAGAGAGAATGTATTTGAGAGATTTGCACTCCAAAGTAAATACTCTACTAATTATAGTCTGAAGAATACAATGTTTAATTATTTTTTTTTAAAGAATGCATGTTGGTGTCTCAGATTAAATTATCCATGGTGCCCAACTAACAGACACACTATTGTGAGCCAAATCTAGTAACTCTGTAACTAAACTTTCTTGGACTGGATTCAGGATAGACCTGGCTTATTTCAAAACTCCATATTGCCAATATAATATAACTTTATTATGCAATCGCTCCAAAATTATTCTGATAGAAATAAATGCCTATTATTTTAATTTTTATATTAATGGATTTTCTTTAAAGAATTTCTACAAAAGTCTTATTATATGGTTGAAAATTTGCTTATGCATGTATACTTTTTCTATAGGCAACCATAAAATATTTTAAGGATATATCTGTGCTCTTTATTTTATGACAGATGTTTCTTGGTAATAGAAGCTACAGAAATGTGATCTTTTATTCAGGGCCTGATTACCAACAGCTTGATTTTCTCCTAGCATTTTGTATTATTTCACTGTAGGGCAAATGTAACAGGAGGTTCATTTTTGGATATTGTTTTGTACATAGATTAACATTTAAAGCTGTTTTCATTATTAATGTACATAGAATGCACTTTCTCCTTTAGGAATTTTATTTTTTTCCTCAATATACGCTTATCATTTTGTTATTAGAGAGAAGTAGTATGCTGTAATGGCTTTCTTGGGAAACAAATATTTGCATCAGAGCTTGAGAGAACAAAATCATTATACCTGACAAATAGCTTAACTTTGAGGCTTTTATGCAAGCATATTTCATATTATTTTCTCTACTTGTGTAAAAAAACAAAACATATTAAAAATACTGAAGAAATTGGACTTCTCTTCTAAATTTATTTGAGTACTATTTAGTTGTTAAGATTAAAAGATAAACTGTGGGTTCCTATAACTTCTTTAGTTTTATAATATTAATTTTTTTGTACACATGTGTTGGATGTTTAGTTACTAAGTAATCAATATAGTTGAAAATTACACACATTTAGTACCTATGATGTGTAAGTCACAGATAGACAAATAAAATTGAAAGATAATTCATTGTATAACTAAGGTTCATGGTATAATGAAGGAAATAAATACAGAGTGTAGACCTCAATTAATATTATAAACAGAGCTGAGGTAGTTTTACCTGTAAGGAATAAGAAACTTAAACCTCTGTTGAGTATGGATGCTTTTCTAAAGCTTGATTCTACTACAGCAGAATCAAACATGAAACACTCTCTCAAAGGCCTATGGAACCCAGGGTTTGTGATATTCTTATAAAATAAATAACTGCTTATTTTCTTATTTTTTAATTACTTTTTTTCTGTGCCTCCCTCAAAATTGGATGTCATATTTATTAATTTTTAATTATTTTAAGTTCTGGGGTACATGTGCAGATTTTGCAGGATTGTTACATAGGTATACACATGCCATTGTGGTTTGCCACATCCATCCCCTGTCATCTACATTAGGTGTTTCTTCTAATGTTTTCCCTCCTCAATCTCCACACCCACTGCTATCCCACCTTAACCATCTCAACAGGCCCCAGTATGTGATGTTCCCCTCCCTGTGTCAATGTGTTCTTCTTTTTTAACACCCACTTATGAGTGAGAATATGTGGTGTTTGGTTTTCTGTTCTTTTGTCAGTTTGCTGAGAATGATGATTTTCAGCTTCATCCAAGTCCCTGCAAAGGACATGAACTCCTCCTTTTATATGGCTGCATAGTATTCCATGGTGTATATGTGCCATATTTTCTTTATCCAGTCTATCATTGATGGGCACTTGGATTGGTTCCGAGTCTTTGCTATTGTAAATAGTGCCACAATGAACATACTTGTGCATGTGTCTTTACAGCAGAATGATTTATAATCCTTTGGATATATACCCAGTAATGGGATTGCTGGGTCAAATGGTATTTCTAGTGCTAGATCCTCGAGGAACCACCACACTGTCTTCCACAATGGTCAAACAAATTTACACACCCACCAACAGTGTAAAAGCGTTCTTGTTTCTGTACATCTTCTCCAGCATCTATTGTCTCCATATTTTTTAATGATCGCCATTCTAACTGGTGTGAGATGGTATCTCAATATGGTTTTGATTTGCATTTCTCTAATGATTAGTGATGATAAGCTTTTTTTCATATGTTTATTGGCTGCATAAATGTCTTCTTTTGAGAAGTGCCTGTTCATATCTTTGCTCACTGTTTGATGAGGTTGTTTGTTTTCTTTCTTGTAAATCTGTTTAAGTTTCCTGTAGGTTATGGATATTAGCCCTTTGTCAGATGGGTAGGTTGCAAAAATTTTTTCCTGTTCGGTTGGTTGCTGATTCACTCTAATGATAGTTTCTTTTGCTGTGCAAAAACTCTTAAGTTTAATTAGATCTCATTTATCCATTTTGGCTTGTGTTGCCATTGCTTTTGGTGTTTTAGTCATGAAGTCCTTGCATATGCCTATGTTTTGAATGGTCTAGAAGCATAGAAAACACACAATAAGAGAAAGAGGCACAATTTACTAATATAATGACTGAAATTACTTTGTAATAGAAAAAATACTGAACCCTCAGATTGAACAATCATCTCTAACCCCAAGCAAGCAAAATAAAACCAATCCAAATACCCATCAATGACAGACTGGATAAAGCTTATGACTGAGCACATTTTAGTATATTCACAATATCAATGTTAAAGACACACACACACACACACACACACGTAAACACGGAGTTCTTAAAAAGAAAGTCTGTGATTAACTGCATGCTTACCATGAGCAACAGAGGTCAAACTGTCTGAAGATGTAACGAATCAACCCAGAATTCAATAATAAACTAAACTTTAGTGAAAGGAAGAGTGAATTCTCGGATTTACAAAAACTAATATATTTATTAATCACAGATTATCACTGAATAAACAACATTAAGGATGTCTATCGGCAAGAAGAAAATTAAAAATAGAAGAAAGAATTGGTATACAAACAGTAAATATACACACATATTTACACACACATATATTTAAATTTTGATGGCTTTTAAGTTCATGTAAAGCACCTATGTAATTTCAAATAAGTAAAATCTTTGGTAACACTAATTTTGACTGTTACTTTTACTAAGAGTAGTAGTATTATTACAAATAATTTTATGCCAAAAGAAAGTGGATCTAAATTAATAGGAAATAGTTGCATCTGACACATGTAGGATATGCAGTAAAACTTTTGTGAACAAATGAACTCTACTGGAGCTCCCGTGGAATATTATGTGACTCCACAATATACCAAGGTAATTAGTTCATGTTCTTCCCCAGCATGGGGCTACTGTTTTGCCTCAATCTTCTGATCCTTGACTATCCTTTCTCTTGGATGAGTTATTTCATGGAAGGCATCACATACCACAGCGTAAGACCTGATTTAGACCCTCTACTCATGTCTAGGCATATCCAATCATAGGGCCAACAGAACTTAGGCTTCAGTTAGATTCTGCTTTATATAGCTAAGGTAGATCCAAAAGAGTTAACTGTGATTTTGTACACTCTTTTGAAAATTGTCCCTTAAAATTGCTTTAGAGGACTTGTTAACAGTCTGCTTCACTTAGAACTGGCATAAAAAAAACTATATTATATACCAGTGGTATACTGGACAGGTGCATCAGAATGTTCTTACTCCTTACCACTGGAAGAGAAAGCTTCTTATTATCTTATTTTTTTATTTATTTATTTGAGACAGAGTCTCACCCTGTTATGAGGCTGAAATTTACTGGTGACATTATAGTTCACCACAGCCTCAACCGCCCATGGTCATGTGATCCTGCATCTCAACCTCCAGAATAGCCAAGGCTATGTTCAGGTGGTCCTTCCAACTCAGCCTCCAGAGTATCAGGTATTACAGGCATACACCATCATGCCTGGCAATTTTTATATTTTTTATAGAGATGGGGTTTTGCTGTATTCCAAGGCTGGCCTCCAACTGCTGAGCTCAAGCAATCCTCTTACTTCAGCCTCCCAAAGTTCTGAGGTTACAAGTGTGACCCATGGCAGCTGGTCTTTTGCTTGCTTAGAAGTTAAAGGATTATTATAAACCAGATAAGATAAAGTTGAAAGTTTGAGCAAGTTGTGAAAGCTTAATCTTGTGAAAGAATTCTGTGTATGCACACACTGACTAAAGTTAAAGGGCTATTATTCAGTTTTTTCATAGGTTGAACATTGGAATAAAAGCACAACAGGGTTTTCTTAGAGCATTGATCAATTGTTTAACCAAAAATTGGAAATAATCATAAAAGGTTTATGAGGGTCTTCCCTTATGGCCAAACTGATAAAGATTAAATAAATTGTCTACAAGATTTTATTAAGAATTGGGTTTGACCATAAAAACCCCAGAAGAAAACCAAGGCAATACCATTCAGGTCATAGGCATGGGCAAAGACTTCATGACTAAAACACCAAAAGCAATGGCAAGAAAAGTCAAAATAGACTAATGGGATCTAATGAACTAAAGAGCTTCTGCACAGCCAAAGAAAGTATTATCAGAGTGAATGGGCAACCTACAGAATGGGAGAAAATATTTGTAACCTATCCAATCAACAAGGACTAATACCGAGAATCTACAAAAACTTAAACAAATCTGTATGAAAAAAAAACAAGTAACCCTATCAAAAAGTGGGTGAAGGATATGAACCCAGTATCTCAAAAGGAGATATTTATGCAGCCAACAAGCATATGAAAAAAAGCTCATCAGCACTGGTCATTACAGAAATTCAAATTAAAACCACAATGAGATACCATCTCATGCCAGTTAGAATGCTGATCGTTAAAAAATGTGGAGACAACAGATGCTGGACAGGATGTGTAGAAATAGGAATGCTTTTACACTGTTGGTGGGAGTGTAAATTAATTCAACCATTATGGAAGACAGTGTGGTGGTTCCTCAAGGATCTAGCACTAGAAATACCATTTGACCCAGCAATCCCATTACTGGTTATATACCCAAAAGAGTATAAATTTTTCTACTATAAAGACACTTGCTTTGTAATAGCATGTTTATTGTGGCACTATTTACAAGAGCAAAGACTTGGAACCAACACGAATGCCCATCAATGATAGACTGGATAAAGAAAACGTGACACATATACACCATGGGATACTATGCAGCCACAAAAAAGGAAGAGTTCATGTCCCTTGCAGGGACCTGGATGATGTTGGAAGTCATCATTCTTAGCAAACTGACACAAGAACAGAAAACCAAGCACCACATGTTCTCACTCATAAGTGGGTGTTGAACAATGAGAACACATGGACACAGGGAAGCCAATGTCATACACTGGCACTTTTTGGGAGGTGGGAGGCTAGGAGAGTGATGGCATTAGGAGAAATACCTAATATAGATGACAGATTGATGGATGCAGCAAATCATCTTTGTACGTGTATACCTATGTAATAAACCTCCATGTTCTGTAAATGTACGCCAGAACTTAAAGTATAATAAAAGAAAAAATGCAATTGAGAATAAAATAAATATCTACTTCTAAATTCTACTAATCAGAAATAACTATATCTCAGTAAATATAATTATTTACACATATGTGTTTACAAAATAAAACAATTTTATATACTCTTTTATAACCATTTTTTTACCTAATATATCATCAACATTCTCAAGAGTCTTCATATATTATTTTGAATATTATATTTGCAATGATAGACAATTTCACCTGATCTATACACAGAATTATAGTCAGTATTATAGGCCTTTTTTTTTGTTTTATGCTAACATTAACATCCTCAAACTTACAAAATGTTCTTATGTATATTCCCAATAGCAGTAAATAAAAGTGCCAGCATCTTCACTGCAAACAGCATTATATCTTAATGAATTTGTTAATTTGCTATTAAAAAAAAAAAAGAGGAAGAAGAATTGGGTTGACATTAATAGTACACTCATGCAAAGTTAAAATTTGGCTGTCTGTCCTGAACAAGATTTTCTAGAAATATTAAAAGAAATGAAAGATTTTTATTTATCTTTTGAATAAACAACAGGAAAAAGAAGCAAGGGAAAAAGAGACAAATTGTTTGGAAAGCTAATTCCTCCTGTATCAATGAGTAAAGGTTTTTGTCTTTTTAAAATCTTTCGAGTTATCATTTTGACTAAATAAATGACTTGTAGTCATATTAAGATTCTATTTTATAACATTAAGTGTTTAAACCTTTTATATTTGACAAACTTTCCAAAGTCCAATTCAAAATTAAATCTTTTACTGACTTGATAAATCCTTATAGATATATTTTCCAAAGTATTAAAAAAAAGACATACATTTGTTTTATTTTGTATGTTAAAATCTTAGAGGAAGGATTGTCAAGTATCAAATGGTATTTGACTTTCTTTGGGTTGTATTTGTATAAATGTGTTATTAGTTTATGTACCAGAATTGTAAGAAACACCTATAAGTCTGATATGACTTAGGATACATTATCAGCAATAATTACAATTATTATGCTAAAGTATTGTGGGCCACAGAGGTAACCAAATTTTCTTGTCAATTGTGTCTTTGACTGTGGCTATCCTAAGACTTTTTTTCATCCACAAACAATTGCCTTCTTTTGATTTCTTCAAAAGGCAGTTTATGATCAGCTAAAGAACTCTGACGAATATATTTAAATGTAAGTAAATTTGGAAAGTGTGACATTAAAATGGAGGATAAAAACGTTAAAGACTCTCTTGAATACTACTGTGTTCACAAATACCAAGCAAAACAGGAGGCAGTTTTATAGACTGAACTAATAAAAGACCAAAATGATATTTTTATTACCTTTGCTAGAAACGCTTGTAGATACAGGATTTTGCTGTGTTCCCCAGGCTGTTCTCCAACTCCTGAACTCAAGCAATCCTGCTGCCTCAGCTTCCCAAAGTGCTGGGATTACAGGTGTGATCCTGTAGACAAAACAGAAGCTGGCCTGTTTTGTTTTTCAGAGTCTAGAAAACTCTTATTTTGAGGTGTTTACAGCTTTTAGCAATTGGATAAAGTATACTCCTGTAAATGAAACTTGGATATGTTTCTTTTCAACTAATTTCTCCAAAAACTGCAACTATTTGTATTTTTAACCTATAACAATGTAGTTATTTGCATAAGTCCAATAAGAATCTGTTTTCTTTTGCAAGAGGACACAATTGGAAAAACTGGCAATTTTACCAAGGCTTTCATTGGAATGTCAAGCTTTCAAATATAAACAAATGGCTTTAAGGAATCAAACTTAACTAAGAACCAGTAAAAGCCCCTTGGGAAAACTGGTCTCATACCTTGTGTACACAGTCCCTGTACATAATTCCTGACATGTTGTAAATAAAGACTGTCATTTTCTGACAGGCAGGGGAGGCCAAAGTTATCTTGTGCCACAGGAGGATAGGAATTCACCCAATTTATACTGCTATTTGTAGGCACAAAACTATGGTGGGCTTATGGCTTTAGAATGTCTAATATAAGAATCCATATGGAAAAAAGTTCCAGTAAAGCCAATTTTTTAAAAAGCCTATATGGCAAATAATTATTCTTGCTGCATTTTATGCAAATAATAAGGTCAAGTATAATAAGACTAAAACTTTCTTTGCAAACAAGTCAGTCCTACCATCATTTGTTTTGAATAAAAATGGGGACTAGTAAGAGAAAAATTCTTTCAACAACTATGGTGCACCTGTTAGTGATCCCATATCAGCTTTGTTCTAACAATTGTCTACATTATGGAAAACCTTATTGAGTTTAGTTGGGACAATTTTATTTATATTACTTTACTGTTGTAGAATATATTGCTATTGTATTCCATGTACAAATGCAACATAAAGTTGCTCAATGCTTTATAAAATTAAATACTTATTTATCTTCTAGGTAACACCTTTGGTCAGAACTTGGAGTTAAAAATGAACCCCACTATACTGAGGCTTTCTAACTAAACTCCTCTCTACCCTGAATACAAGAGACCTTACAAGCTATGCAGGAATACATTACCCCTATTCAGTCTGATTAAGTTACAGAAGACGGATCTTCTTCCCTCTATAACTCTTACAATTAAAGATACCCTTGTAAAAGGGATGGGGGATACATGTCAGACGCATTTGAACCAGAGTCACTCCATTTTGAACAGAGGCTGTGTAAAATGAGGCTGAGACCTGCTGTGCAGCATTCCCAGAAGGTTAAGCATTCTTAGTTATAGGATGAAATGGAAGATCAGCACAAGGTACAGGTCACAAAGACACTGCTGATAAAACAGGAGTGGTAAAGAAGCCAGCCAAAATCTACCAAAACCAAAATGATGATGAAAGTCACCCCGGGTCATCCTCACTGTTCTTTATATGCTATAATGCATTACCATACTAAAAGACACTCTCACCAGTGTCATGACAGTTTATAAATGCCATGAGAATATCTGGAAGTTACACCATGTGATCTGAAAGCCGAAAGAACACTAACTTCCGGGAATTCTCCACCTCTTTCCTTAAAAACTCAGGAATCTACCCCTTGTTTAGCATATAAATCAATAAATAACTATAAGTTATTTAGAATAGTCATTCTTTTATTCCTTTACTTTCTTAATAAATTGGCTTTTACTTAAAAAAACAGATAATCATGCATATGTATGTTTGTTGTATTTTTATTTTGTTTTGTTTTTCTTGTTTCTTTACTCACACATTTTCTGATTTGTTCATTTTTAAGTAAGGGAAACAAACCATCACTTTTTTTTCTGTGCTGCTTCTGTGATTTTTCTCTTTATCCTTTAAGGTGATCATAACTACTAGTTTGTTACAGAAGGATAAAGATACTACTTTGTTTAAACTACATTTGTTGGCTTGTGGGTAACTCACAAATACTCTATTTCTTTTTCAAAATGAAAGAAAACTCCAATAAATATTAATATCTGATTTATTTTTACTTAAATAACCATTTTACATGAAATTATATTGTCAGTGGCAGTTTTCCCCCACCTTTTCCCCGAAATAATTGATCTGTGAAATAATTCTACCAGAATAACTTGAGTTTCTGGTTGCTGAGCTGTGTTACAGATTTTGTGAGTCACTAACTCTAAATATTAGAACTAGAAATTTAGCAATATTTCTAAGTTTTTCTTTATCATGCTAAACTTGGGAATTATTGATCCACGGGCAACTTTCTATGACAACACATTAAACATATTTTTTTTGGCATCTTACACATTTGCATTGTGGTTTACAAACGTTTCATTGCTTTTGCTTTAAAGTATTTAAAAATGTATTTAGTTGATAAATATACGTTGTTGATGAAGGAATCTACATATTACAATATGTTTTTTTTCTTCTAACATTTATACTTCCTAAGTTTTGAACACAAAATGTACCATTCTCTAGTTTACATATTGGATATAAGCTGTATAGATTTTGTTGTATCTATGTACTTCAGCAACATGAAAGTAGTCATATTTTGTGAAATAACATTTCTCTTCAAAATGTTGCTAGTTTGATTTTTTACTCAAAGACATATAGAATATATAAACATATACACTCATATCCATGATATATGGATCTATCTATCTATTTACCTACAGCAAGGAATCTATTATCTCTTCCTAAGAGCTAATAAAATTGAGAACAAGCTGCGTGTCTCTGTGTGTGTGTGTGTGTGTGTGTGTGTGTGTGTGTGTGTGTGTGAGATACTGTGTTGTATTGTTTTAGGCTACCAACCATATTTCCTGTGGTATAATACATTGGTAGCATTAATCATTATGCATTGTAGAATATTCAATATATCAATCAAAAACGTGATGTTTTTGCTTGGATGCAATAGACAGATTCCAAGAATAATATCCTCTATTTATCTTCATCTTGAGAAAGTATTGCAACCCCATATTCCTTATCCCATCTATACTATGTAGCAGCATGGAAAATACATCTTTAATTTATTTGGATGTCTATATATGTCAAGTATTTTGATATATTGATCTAATATCTCCTTATTTGTTCATAAACATATGGTTTGGAAAATTTTTGTAAATGCATTTGATTTTTCTATTGAATAAATTTCACTCAGCCCCTCTCAATATAAGGCAAAGATCACTGGAATTTCCCCTCTTAGCCAGTCACTGATATTAATATTAAAATTAGCTAATGATGGACATAGAATTATAACAGCAAAAGCCACTTTGTGAGATTGTATTGTGGGAGCAAAAACATTTAGCATTCTTGATAAAATTTGTGGACAATGGGTATATTCCATATAGTAGACATATTAGTAATATGCACATTGATATGCCTTCACAAAACATGTGACTTACCAGTCCAATTCACATAGTATAATTTATTTTGTGCTATTTGGGTTCACTTACTTGTGAGAGCATTAGGTATACCAAGTCCTGGGAATACCAGATAGATAAAAATGGTTTTAATATTTTTAGCTACCTCAGAACTATATTAGAAACTAGTTTTTCTATGTGAAAAGCAAGCCGTCTTTTCTCCTAAGTTGTGAAAATTGAGCACAAACTTCCCTAAACTATCCAGCTATTATTTCCTCTTCCTTTTTTCTTCACCGGGGCAAAGAGGTTCATCAGCTCCCATGACTTACAGTTAGAGATGATAGGTTTCATGGTGGTCTCTGTTGCATCATCTTCATTTCTGAGTGGTAAAAAGTTTTTCTTTCCCAGCTACAAGAATAGTAAACTTCAAATAGTTTGTGTTATTATGTACTATAGTTAATTGTATTATATTTTATTATAATATATTTGTTATATAGTATATTATTTATAAATTAACATTATATCAAATTTTAGTAGAGGTTTGATGTATTAAAGAGAATTCTATATTAGGAGTCATCAGGTTGCAATGCTAAATCCATTTTGGAGGGAAAACATTTTAACATCTCTGAACACCTACCCTGTCTAAATTCCATGATTTTTGTGAAAATTAAAATAGAGTGTATGTCCTATAGAACCATATAAAATAAATTTTAGATCATTTATGATAATATTGTTCTGGGTTTTACTAATTAAACACTTGTATATTTTGAGTTATTCCTTTTATAATGCAGAAGCATCTTCAGTTCTCCTAAAAATCAGTTAAAATTACATGTCCTTATTATGAACAGACTTCATGGTACAAATACAGTTAGAGTTTGCACCATATACATTCAACTTAACAGTCCAGTGATGTTTTATGAACTGAATTTCCTTGTATATTTACGATTCAATCAATCTCAAGGATTCTAAAAGTCCTTTTGTAATTTTACATGCAGCATTTTATAGTGACCCTTGAGTAAGACACATAATTTAAGAGTACTAGCCCACATGAATAAAATGTAGTTCATAAAAAACCATCTATGAGATAAATGTCCTGTCTTCTTCATGCTAATCAGCCCACATGGGAAAAAATAAAAAGATGCTTCCACATCCTAGTAAAATCAACCATATTGAAGTGGTCATTGGAAAATATTTAAAAATCAATCTTCTGGCTACAATGACGTAAACAACATTCACTATGTTCATTATGCCCATGTTTGAAATTGGGCAAAAAAATAAAATTTTTCCATGGCTTATTATTTATTATAGCAGATGAAATAATATTTGTTTTCATAAATGTAGTCTGGAAATTCAAAGAAAAGAAACAGAAGTTTTACTATGTAGGCCATTAAAGTTAAGTTATTTGGTGTGAACACAAGCAGAAGTAGACATAAAAAGTCTTGGACAACCCACTGCAAATAATCTAATTATAGAGGAATCTGCATCTTTGCCATTTAAAGAAGGAGAAATGTAAAAAGCCAAATAAGGTGAAACATAACTCCAGACAAAGCACATGCTCAATTGCTCTCATGTACCTTGTCTTGGACACTTTTAACTCTTGTTGTCTCAAAAAAAACAAAAGCCACTGTGGCAGGCTGGGATGAAACAGGTCACTCTAGAGAAAAACCAAGAAAGAAGTTCCAAAGCATGCACCAGGAAAATGAAATCTTTGACATTATTATTTAGTCAGGGCACCTTCAGGCATTTACGAATATGTCTCAAGAATTTTTCCTTATGCATAAAATCTTAGTACATCAAAATAAAGATAAATTTTAAATACTGTAATAAAACTAGGAGATATATCTAAATGAAAAGTTGGATTAAGAGGTATAGATTACGTTTTATCAAATTATCTCCTTTTCTGCCTCTGATTTTGCATTGTACACTTGTATCCACAATGCCTAAAATAGCGCAGGCCTCTGTACTAAGTAATCAATAAATACTTGCTAAATGGATGAATTCATGCATTTAAGAGGGAAAGAAATGGAGCACTGGGAGAAAAACAGTATTTTCAGTGGGTAGTTCTGAAGAGTTGTTCCTCTGAACACAAACTCAACACTTCCCAAGTACCTGTCCATGTTAATTTCCCACCAAGCATTCTCTACCTCACTGGGGTAGAGGTAGTGACACTACCCTGCTATGTCACTGATGATAGAGAGTTATTTATTTTATTATTCATTATAGAATGAACCACTATGATCCGTTTTAGCTCCTCAGAGGTGATACTAGGGAATGGCATTCTCAAATTTCTTTTAATTATTTTCTCGTCTGGTTTAAAAAAGTAATTATAGAAAATTCATTTTAATAAAATGCATACATATGAAGGAGTTGTGTTGTCTTAAGCATCATCATCTGGTTGAAAAAGGAGAATTCAGAGAAATAGTAATTATTGTCTGTTGATTTTGCTTTTAATTTTTCTACCTCACTGTGAGATATTAAAGAGACTCTTTACAAAAGCAGTCTCAAATTAACTAACAAAATTGTTAGCTACTAAAAACTACCTTTAAGAGAGGAACAATACCTGAAATAAATCCTTTTTTCCATTTTAGTTGTAGAAAACTATTTTTCCTGTATTGTATTTTAAGTATTTTCGGAGAGATTATGTTGATTTACAACCAAAACTAAATATACCACTGAAGTTTTACTTATAATAGCCAAGATATGGAATCAGCCTGTGTTCAGTAATGAATGAAAGAAAATGTGATACACAGCCAGGCGCAGTGGTTCATTTTGGGAGGCCTAGGTGAGCAAAGCACTTGACGTCAGGGGTTCAAGACCAGCCTGGCCAACATGGTAAAACCCTCTCACTAGTATAAATACAAAAATAGGCTGGGTGAGGTGGTGCACGCTTGTAATCCCAGCTACTTGGGAGGCTGAGACATGAGAATCACTTGACCTGTGAGGCGGAGGTTGCAGTGAGCTGAGATTGTGTCACTGTACTACAGCCTCGGTGACAAAGTGAGATTCTGTCTAAAGAAAATAGAAAGGAAATGTGACACACACACGCACACGCACACACACACACACACACACCAATATTATTCAGCCATTTCAAAGAGGTAAATCTTGTCATTTGCAATAATATGCAAGAATCCAGAGGGCATTATTCTAAGCAGAATAAACCAGACACAGAATATTTTTCTGTAGGAGCTCACTTATCTGTGAAAAGGCAGAGTAGAATGGTGGCTGCCAGAGGGTGGGGGATTAGGGCATTGGATAGATATTGCTCAAAGGATAAAATGTTTCAGTTATGAGAGATGAAAAATTCTGGAGTTTAATATATGCAACTCTCCCTGACCTGAACAACTGTACTTTTCTTTTATGAATTATTCTCTAAAATAATGAAGACTTCTCCTGTATTTGGATTGTTAAATAAGACCCCTATCCTTTAATAGGATGCCTTATTTCTGAAACTTTATTGGGCTCAGTATTGCCCTGTCAAGATCTCTTAATGCTGGTCTATCGGCATCTGATGGAATTTTTGGTATTTTTTTTCTGAAATTCTTAATCAATTTACCTCTATTTTACCTGAATATTGTTGAAACTTTTAGATTCCTTTTTTTTTTTTTTTTTGGTGGTTATATCTACTCCCATCTCAAACACCAGGAGCTAGTTTAGCTATAGAGTATCTGTTTGAGTCCAGTGGATCAAACCAGTGATAAGTTCTGGCCTGGGGCTAAAACCTTTGCTCAGTTATGTCTGTAATGTTTCCCTGCGAGTTCCAGGTATGACTATTTTCATATTATAAGAAGTAGGATTTTATATTGTTTTAATTTTTTATGAATTAATAGTAAATTCTGTTTTATCCTAGCTTGAAATATTTGACATATTTGTAATTCATGAACCAGATTAAAAAAAAACTTTTAGACAATTTTGATGATTTCTTCTACCCCTTAATATCAATGAGCAACACTTTACCATTTATAGATGGCATTAATGAGTATGAAAACTAAAGGTAAAAGGGTAAATGCATGATTTGTGATATGAAGACAAATGGTGCAAATATTTATCTTTATATTCTCTTGTTCAAAATAATGTTTTTATTAGTTCTTATACATTCTGAAACCACTCCATATTTTCTAATGCATTTCAAATAACATGCAATTTATTTTTACATACATCTATTTAATTGGGCAAATTCAGGCTTAATGAGGATCAAGTAAAAATTATCAGAACACTGAAACAAGTTGTATTAAAGGATAAAAAGTGTAGGTCTAGCAGAATCCAGGCTACAAAACTCAGTTATCAGGACAAGGTTTCTAAGTTGAATTAACAGCAAAGTCATCTTGGTACTGGAACCATGGTTAGTGGGACAAAAGTAATTTAAACATTTATTGCTTTGAGTTAAGTTAGTTCTAGGTAATTTGGAAGCTTTGAATCAGCTACTTATTATATTTAGAGCATATTCTAATTTGAACATATTCTACATGTACCAAACTCAGGAAACTTTTTAGTTTCTTTCACCACAAATGGGAACTATAGTGGAACACATTTCAGCTTCTGAAACTACTCGAGTGAATATTATCCTATAAAGTTTTCTTGTTGCTGACTCGAATACTATTGAGACTTTTGTTATTTTATCTGAAATCATTTATTGATAGCTTACACGATAACATGATATGTTAAGATTCCATGAGATGATGTAGTATAGCCCTTAGCAATGTACTTGGTTCATTGTAAGTGTTCAATAGTTTTAATTATTAAATACTATTACTAATCATTATTCCTGAGGGGCAGGTTGAACAAGTAGAGAGATCTATTTTATAACAAACACTTTAAGATTTCTTTGAAAAAACCTTCTTAAAGACATTTTCCCTAGTTTGTTAATATATCTTGCATGAAATTGTGCTAAAGTAATTATTTACTTAATAAAATATTTATATGTTTAAGAAATTTCTTCAAGTATTGTATAAATGTATGCTCAGACACTGGAAACAACAAATTTGTATTGGATTAGACATCTGCAGAAAATTTCACTATAATAAATAAGTTAGTAATATAATTAGGATGTCTTCGAAATGATCATTAAGAATCCCATTATGATTCATGTTATTGTCAAGAAAGGACACTTTATAAGAATATTTTTAAAGCATTTCTTATGCAACTTGTTGCTACAAGTATAATGTAACAAGTTATAATAGAAAGCTAATACTTATTCAATTGAAATAAAGACGGAGATAAAGGAAGATAATAGAAAGAAGGAGTGGCTCTTGCTTGAAATCCCAGCACTTTGTGAGGCCTAGGTGGGCAGATCACCTGAGGTCAGAAGTTCAAGACTAGCCTGACCAACATAGAAAAACACCATCTTTACTAAAAAAAAAAAAACAAGCAAACAAACAAAAATGAGGCTGGCGTGGTGGCGTGTGTTTATAATCCTAATTACTCGGGAGGCCAAAGTAGAAGAATCACTTGAACCTGGGAGGCAGAGGTTGTGGTGGGCCAAGATTGTGCCATTGCACTGCAGCCTGGCCAACAAGAGTGAAACTCGAAAGAAAGAAAGAAAGAAAGAAAGAAAGAAAGAAAGAAAGAAAGAAAGAAAGAAAGAAAGAAAGAAAGAAAGAAAGAAAGGAAGGAAGGAAGGAAGGAAGGAAGGAAGGAAGGAAGGAAGGAAGGAAGGAAGGAAGGAGGAAGGAAGGAAGGGAGAGAGAGAGAGAGAGAGAGAGAGAGAGAGAGAGAAAGAAAGAGAAAGAGAGGGAGAGAAAGAAAGAAGGAAGAAAGAAAAAGAAAGAAGGAAAGGAAGAAAGGAAGAGAGAAAAGAAGGAGAGAGAAAGAGAGAAAGAAAGTAAGACAGAGGGAGAGGATATGAAAAAGAGGAGGGGGAGGAAGAAGAAGGTAAATAATACTACCGCCAATGATGACAGAGAAAAGAATAGTGAGGCTTTGTCATGGTTTCCAGGAGACTCTTAATGATCTTTATGAGTGGTCTAGTTCTCTCTGACAAATGTTCCAATAATTTTCAAAACAAATTTTGAACACTTTCCTAATTGTTAAAATAAACTTTTGATATTCATTTGATTTCCCAAAAGAATTTTCCTAGAAAGAAAGATTTGTCTTAATCAGCTAAACGTATTCTGACTTGTTGTGACGGCCTTTTGATACATCAACTTGACTAGATTACAGTCCTCAGTCGTTGAATCAAACACGAATATAGGTATTGCTGAAAAGGTATTTTGTACATGTAATTCAATTTCATAATTAGATGCCTTTAAGTAGAGAGAGTATCCTAAACAATCTAGGTGAGCCTGAATCAATCAGTTGAAAGGCCTTAAGAGCAGAGTTGGTCAACACGGTGAAACCCCGTCTCTACTAAAAACTAAAAAAAATTAGCTGGGCACGGTGGCGTGTGCCTGTAATCCCAGCTACTCAGGAGGCTGAGGCAGGAGAATTGCCTGAACCCAGGGGGCAGAGGCTGCGGTGAGCCGAGATCGTGCCATTGCACTCCAGCCTGGGAAACAAGAGCGAAACTCCGTCTCAAAAAAAAAAAAGAGCAGAGTTGAGGCATTTCTAATGGAGAAGTTCTGCCTGTGGATAAAGGCTTCTTTCAGCCTACATCCAAGAGTCCCAGCCTGCCTTTCCTGATGGACTGACCTATGGAGTTTGAAATTAGCCAGTCTGCCCCACAATTGTGTAAACCATTTCTCTTAAGTAAATCTCAATATAGAAGTGGCAAAGATTCGTGCAAAGAAATGACTGCCAAGTTATTTTAATAAATGTATTTGGAACCACAAAAAGTAAAAAAAAATTATAAATATGAATAAAATATTTTTACTTTTCAAATTAACAAATCTTATACTATTTTCAGTGAAAACTCATGTTTTTCACGAGGGTGCATAATGGGTGTGTGATAAATATTGCCTGATACAGTAAGTTATTGAATGAATTAATTTAGTGAGAATGTATTCCGGAGGTAAATATGTAAATTTTAGAGTAATTATTAACAGTAAATAACATATAAATATGCAGGATTCTAAAATACTTCTGTTTCTTTATTTTGAAACAGAATCTTACTCTGTTTCACCCAGGCTGAGTACAGTACTGTGATCACACCTCACTGCAGCCTCAACCTGCTGAGCCCAAACAATAAACCTTCCTCAGTCCCCCAAGTAGCTGGGACTACAGGTATTCATCTCCACGTCCAGCTACTTTTTAAATTTTTTGTAGAAATTAGGGCTCCCTATTTTTCTCAGGATCTTCTTGAACTCCTAGCCTTAAGCGATCCTCTCACCTTAGCCTCTCAAAGTGTTGGGATTACAGGTACGAACACTGTACCTGACCCTAAAATATAATTAATTTAGAATTTGAAGTTTAGAAAACTGCAGAAATGCAGAAATAGCTGAATACAGAAGAATGTTTCTTGAATCATTTTAAAAAATAAAAAGGAAACAATAAAATCGAAGGTTTAAGGTATTCAGTGAAGGCTGGTATTTGAAAAACATGCCAACAAAAAGATCAGCAGTTCTTAGGGTGAATGAACTTGCTATGTTTCTGATAAGGGTAAGAATAGCTGGAAAATAGCATTCCATTGAAAAAGTGTTGTAACACTGAAACAAATCATGCAGGTCTTATAGTCTATATTGAAAATACTGGAATAATGAAATAATATTAAATACTTTTTAATCTGTGGATTATGAAATAAAATGCACACTTTAAAAACTATCATTCTGGTTTCTGTGAGGAGCACAGATTATAGAAGGGACACGAGAGGCTAAAGGAGACTAGTTAGAATATGCCTCAGTTTTCCAGGTGTATAGACATCATTTTTGTTCACTAATCTGTTTTCTTTCTCCTGGGCCCATTAAAAAAAATAGACTGTAATTCTTTGACTGTCACAGTTGGCTATTTCTAGACAATGTGTTCTTCATGGAAGTGCATCTACCCATTCTAGGCTGATACATTTAATTTCCAGTTTGAAAGTGTTTTGATCTTTTTCTTATCAAGGGGTTGGGGAGGAAGGTGAAGTATTAAGATAGTAAAGCTACAAGATTGAAAGAAACATCCTGGATTAGGAATTTGTGGTATGGAGTAGAGCTGCTGTCAGAGTTGCCCAAATCTAGAACTAATTTATAAGAGCAAGAAAGACATCTTTGTTTTACCAGGCCAATGAGCTTTGGTTGTTGTTTGATAATTTAGCTTGTCTTAACTAATACGTGAAGTGAGTGAAGAGAGCAGTTTTGATGTAGGTGGCAATGGAAAACAATGGAAATACGTGAGATGACCTAGGGATAAAGCTTAGAGAAAGAAGGAAAGAAAGCCTGGGATCCTCCCCAGTGAATTATTGTGAGAGGTTGCGAATTTCAAATGCTGAGGGACAGGTAGATAGTGTAAATAAATGAAGCAGATATTGTGATGAGAACTGGAAATCAAGAGTCTCATCAAAATGTGATATTTTATACTCACATTTTTGCCTGATAAAATAATGGACTCCAGATTGACAGATTTTCTAATTTTTATAAAGAAAGGTTCACATAAATATGTTTAAAATTGAACTTCTGGGCCGGGCGTGGTGGCTCAAGCCTGTAATCCCATCACTTTGGGAGGCCGAGGTGGGTGGATCACGAGGTCAAGAGATGGAGACCATCCTGTTCAACATGGTGAAACCCTGTCTCTACTAAAAATACAAAAAAATCAGCTGGGCACGGTGGCACGTGCCTGTAATCCCAGCTACTCGGGAGGCTGAGGCAGGAGAATTGCCTGAACCCAGGAGGCGGAGGTTGCGTGGTGAGCCGATCGCGCCATTGCACTCCAGCCTGGGTAACAAGAGCAAAACTTTGTCACAAAAAAAAAAAAAAAATTGAACTTCTTTAGTTTTTAAAAGTTGTGAATGAATTTTACTAAAATTAAATAAAATATTTTTCAAAAATCAGTATCTTGTATGAGACAGTCCTGGTGGCCTGAGCAAATAAAGCCTGTGACTGGTTCACATTATCTCATCATCTGAATGTATTCAAATGTCATGCTCTCCATTACATTATATTACTTATGTCTTAAGCCAATTCTATTATTTTCTACAAGGTGGCATATAAGAGAGAATGTAGAGAAAATGGAGAAGAGAGAGAGATATAAAGAAAATCAAAGTAGACATTCTTTGGGAAAGACTGATGAGAAAGGACTAATTTTCTCAATAATCTGGTATTATTTTTCACTGCCTAACCAGTAAGGGTGAGCTGGGGCCAGTAATAACACATTTCCCACATTAAAGATGTGATAACAAGAATTCTGAAATTGTAACATGAAGATGTAGTTTATCTACCTTAGTTTGTAACTCCTGTGCCTGTGCCTGAAGGTGTAGCTTCTCTATCATGAGCTTGTGGTGGCTACATGATTATCTCAATTGATGCAGAGAAGGCCTTTGACAAAATTCAACAGCCCTTTATGCTAAAAACCTTCGATAAACTCGGTATTGATGGAACGTATCTCAAAATAATAAAAGCTATTTACGACAAACCAACAGCCAATAAAATACTGAATGGGAAAAAACTGGAAGCAATCCCTTTGAAATCTGGCACTAGACAAGGATGCCTTCTCTCACCACTCCTATTCAATATAGTACTGGAAGTTCTGGCCAGAGCAATCAGGCCAAATAAAAGAAATAAAGGGTATTCAAATAGGAAAGGAGGAAGTCAAATTGTCTCTATTTGCAGAGGACATGATTTTGTATCTAGAAGACCCCATCATCTCAGCCCCAAATCTCCTGAAACTGATGAGCAACTTCAGCAAAGTCTCAGGATACAAAATCAATGTGCAAAAATCACAAGAATTCCTATGCACCAAAAACAGACTTAAAGAGAGCCACATCAAGAACAAACTGCCATTCACAATTGCTACAAAGAGAATAAAATACCTAGGAATACAACTAACAAGGAACGTAAAGGACCTCTTCAAGGAGAACTACAATCAATGGCTCAGCGAAATAAGAGAGGACACAAACAGATAGAGAAACATTCCATGTTCATGGTTAGGAAGAATTAATATCGTGAAAATGGCCATACTGCCCAAAGTAAGTTACAGATTCAATGCTATCTCCATCAAGATACCAATGACCTTCTTCACAGAACTGGAAAAAAACACCTTGAACTTCATATGAAACCAAAAGAGAGTCTGCATAGCCAAGTCAATTCTAAACAAAAAGAACAAAGCGGGAGGCATCACAATACTGAACTTCAAACTATACTACAAGGCTACAGTAATCAAAACAGCATGGTACAGGTATGAAAACAGAGATATAGAACAATGGAACAGAACAGAAGCATCGGAGGCAACACAACATATCTACAACCATACAATCTTTGAAAAACCTGACAAAAACAAGCAATGGGGAAAGAATTCCCTGCTTAATAAATAATGTTGGGAAAACTGGCTAGCCATGTGCAGAAAGCAGAACTGGACCCCTTCCTGACATCTTTTACTAAAATTAACTCCAGATGGATTAAAGACTTAAACATAAGACCTGGCACCATAAAAACCCTAGAAGAAAATCTAGGCAAAACCATTCAGGACATAGGAGTAGGCAAGGACTTCATGACCAAAACAACAAAAGCATTGGCAGCAAAAGGCAAAATAGACAAATGGGACCTAATCAAACTCCACAGTTTCTGCACAGCAAAAGAAACAGTCATTAGAGTGAACTGGCAAGCAACAGAATGGGGAAAAAAAATTGGAATCTACCCATCTGACAAAGGATTGATAACCAGAAACTACAAAGAACTAAAACAGATTTACAAGAAAAAAACAAACAAGCCCATTCAAAAATGGGCAAAGGATACGAACAGATACTTTACAAAAGAAGACATATGGGGCTAGGCATGGTGGCTTACGTCTGTAATTCCAGCACTTTGGGAGGCCGAGGCGGGTGGATCACGAGGTCAAGAGATCGAGACCATCCTGGTTGACATGGTGAAACCCTGTCTCTACTAAAAATACAAAAAATTAACTGGGCGTGGTGGTGCATGCCTGTAATCCCAGCTACTCAGGAGGCTGAGGCAGGAGAATTGCCTGAATCCAGGAGGCAGAGTTTGTGGTGAGCCGAGATTGCACCATTGCACTCCAGCCTGGTAACAAGAGCAAAGCTCTGTCTAAAAAAAAAAAACAAAAAACAAAAAACAAAAACAGAAGACATATAAGGCTAGCAAATATATGAAAAAATGCTCATCACCACTGGTCATTAGAGAAATGCAAATCAAAACTACATTGAAATACCATCTCACGCCAGTTAGAAGGGCAATCATTAAAAAATCTGGAGAAAGATGCTGGAGAGGATGTGGAGAAATAGAAACACTTTTACGCTGTTGCTGGGAGTGTAAATTAGTTCAACCATTGTGGAAGACAGTGTGGCGATTCCTCAAGGACCTAGAAATAGAAACCCATTTGACCCATTAATCCCATTACTGGGTATATATCCAAAGGATTATAAACCATTCTACTATAAGGGCACATGCAGCACTGTTTACAATAGCAAAGACCTGGAACCAACCCACATGCCCGTTGATGATAGACTGGACAAGGAAAATGTGGCACATATATACCATGGAATATTATGCAGCCATCAAAAATAATGAGTTTGTGTCCTTTGTAGGGACATGGATGAACCTGGAAACCATCATTCTCAGCAAACTGACACAAGAACAGAAAATCAAACACTGCATGTTCTCACTCATAGGTGGGTGTTGAACAAAGAGAACACATGGACACAGGGAGGGAAGCATCACACACTGGGGTCTGTCAGGTGGAAATAGGGGTTGGACAGTGTGGGATGGGGAGTTGGGGAGAGATAGCATGGGGAGAAATGCCAGATATAGGTGATGGGGAGGAAGGCAGCAAATCACACTGCCCTATGTGTACCTATGCAACGATCTTGCATGCAATTAAAAAAAAGAAATCAGAAGAGAACTAAGTGACAGAACCCTATTCCCAGGACAAGGTATACATTGCACAATATCTTTAATTATTAAAATGATAGAAAGAGAAATGCATTGCCACTGAAATGTAGTTTTTGCAAAGCTCTATTAGATACTCCTAAGTTATTGGTTGAGTAGGGATTTGGACTAGTGGAATGTAGAACATGGAGAACCTACCAGCACCACACAGTAAGACACAAAGAAACTTGAAAGAGAAGTTAAAAGGTGTGGAGGATAGAATGAGAAGCTCAAAAAAATTGATTAAGTTCTCTAGAAAGACAAAAATAGGGGTAATAGAGAAGAAGCAAGATTCAAGTTGAAAACTACTGATATTTTTTTCAAAATACAATATTCAAATTTTCAAATTAGCTCTCCCTAATGAGTGTCAAGTAAAATAGTGATAAAGAAATTTATAATACAATGTAGAGAAATCAAGTTATCAAGAAAGAGAAAATCCTAAAAGTCCACAAAAGGAAAAAATAAGCAAATTATATTAATGAAATATAGATTATAAAAGAAGAAAAAATAATTTTAAATCTGGGTAATTAGTTTAGAAGTGCAATAATTTATGCTGAAGCCAAAAAATACATGGATCACTTTATGTAATTTCTCACCCTTGTTGCAATAGCAAACATTGTGAAGCAGTCATAGCATGCTTTCCCCTAATCTAAAATGTGGCACGGGCACTCTTCCCAACATCGTGCTTGGCTTTGGAGATGAACATGTTTTTCATTCCAGAATGGTTAAAATCGAGCATGAAGGATGACAGATTTTCAGGCGGTTGCAACAATAATTTTCACCTCCGTGCATAAATAATCTTTTCCCTTTGTCTGACATGGTCATTCACTTAAATTTCATGGCCCGCTGATAAACATCCTTCCTAGTGGCAGAGTTTTCCTCCTACAGGGCAGGCTGGTTGCACTGGGACTACAAACTCATTCAGCCTCCTTCCCTCTCAAAGTAACTGGGTATCAGTACATCCTTCTTTTCTACTTATGCCCCAGTACCTAAGAAAAGTAAAAAAGTCGTCTTCATACATTCTTTCAATACTGTTGTTATTATGGTATGTCTAACGGGTTTTTGTAATTTGCATCACAGATGTTGTTTTATCCCCATTTTACACCATGTTTATTTTCACGAAAATGTAAAAATTAGGAGAAATACTGCCATTTTCTTTGAAAGTTTTCTAATGCCAACTTTCAATTTTCTTACTTCATGCAAGGTTTTTCTAATGGTCAATTTTAAGAGAAAATTTTTCTGTATACCCTGAGGCTACTGGGCTTCCAGTATTACAGTGCTTTTCAAAATTTCATTAGAGTAGTTCTTGTGAGAGGAAAGAATGAATGCTTACTTCCAGTTGTCAGGGGGGTTATGCTAAACAGACTTAATAGCAAAAATTTTTGTTTGGAAATAATTTTTATTTTACAGAGCATGCAGATAGTTACAAATAGATGCCATATCAATGTGGTTTTAATATAAAAATATTTCAAAATCCTCACCACATTAATCTGACACTACAGAAAGAAATGTATCTATTTTAAGAATGGATGTCTTTTACACTACCAGTTAGCTCTCTCCTGAAAATTATTGTATATTGGTTTGCAAAGCTCAGTTCTGGTCTGGAGGGTGGCTACGCCTGTAATCCCAGCACTTTGGGAGGTCGAGGTGGGCTGATCATGAGGACAAGAGATCAAGACCACCCTGGCCAAAATGGTGAACCCTGTCTCTACTAAAAAATACAGAAAAAAAAGTACTTGAGAGTGGTGGCGTGCGCCTGTAGCCCCAGCTACTCGGGAGGCTGAGGCAGGAGAATTCTTTGAACCCAGGAGGTGGAGGTTGCAGTGAGCCATGATCACACAGCACTACACACCAGCCTGGCAACAGAACGAGACTCCGTCTCAAAAAAAAAAAAAAAAAGAAAAGAAAAGAAAAAAAAAGCTCAGTTCTATGAAAATCATTAAATGCAAAATTCATTTTTATTATAATGCCAAATAACTATTTCTGTTATGCTGTAATTTCAAAATATCTTAATTTTAAAGAAAGGCATGGCAATTTCTTTAAAAAGTCCCTGAAATTCCAATTACTACTATGAAGTCCACATCAGTGTAATATAATTTTTATTTATTTTGCCTTGCATAACTACTCACAGTGTAAGATAAAATTGATGATAACATATATCCAAGCATTTAGGTTTTACTAACAGCAGAAAAAACAACAAAATAAACTTATTCCTTCAGGTATGCATGAATTCTTATTTTGAGAACAGATTTTTAAATTAATCAATAGCACATAATAGTGGAAAAATATACAAACATAAGGCAAAATAATTAATATTCTATAGATTATTTTGCAATTTTGAGAACTGCAGAGTATTGGCAAAAAGCAATTGGCAACGAAGCAATTAACAAAACGATTAACATCATTTTTCAAGGTGGATAAAAAATCTTTTTCCTAATAGAATATGTTTTATGTACCTTCTAGTCATAATATTTATTTATTATCATTACTTGGAATTATACCATGACCATATATGATTTAGTCACATAGATTGTAAAAACAAATCCTTAAATGGTGTGCTTTCTAAATTGTAAACAATTTGTTGTATATTTTACATGGTCTTTTTATTTTACTCTTCAATCTGTCCTTTCGTTTAAAATCAGAATTCTTTCTAAAAAGCGAAACTATGCAATTTGCCTAAAGTTCTAACTTTATTCTGTCACTTATTTCTCCTCAGTAGTTTGGCACCTTGAAAGAGAAGGAGGTCTTGAAGGTAAATTTTTCAAAATTTGACAAACATTGAAATTTGAAAGACAGTAGAGTATAAAAAGAATATGAGAATATTAGAGCTCTTCTACATGTTAATTATATAATTTTACCAATTTCTTTAACCTAAACCTAACACTTACAATGTGATTGGAGATGAACACTGCTTTCTTTTCAGCACTCAAGTCCTGTTTGTTGACACAATTACACTGTGGCACTGACAATTTTTCAGCAGCTTGATGCGTTATGATACATCGTTTCAAAAAATGTAAATCATTAAAACATTCACAAAACTATTTTTGGTACTTTTTACTGTTTTCCATCGGAAATTTTTTGACAGTTGAGGTCCTTGAAAGTGACAACTAACAATTAATTGTGTTTTTCCTTACTACAGATTCAAAGAAAAATACTGGCTCCAACTGGCATTTTAGACCCCAGGGAATGACACTGTTTTTTTCTTAGAGGGCATAGAATTTGGGTTTACCAAAGCAGTACTGATTAATACCTTGATATGAATAATTGAAGGACTATGTGAAGGTCTACAGTAAGCCCAGTCAGAGTTAAATAGATGTTGCACAACTGAAGTCCTTAATGATGTTTTGAATCTCTCTTTTATAGAATTTAATAGCAAAATAACCTTAATCCTAGTCTGTATTTTTGCAAATTTATTTACTAATGTCCTTTGACAGATAATTTGAAAATTTTTTGAAAATTGTTTTCACATTTTAAAATATAAATAGTAATTTCTTGTACCATAGAATGATAGCATATCATTAAAATTATACATGTTGGCTTAAAATTTAATAATGTGACTTTGATATTATACACTGATTTAGCATCCAGAAGTGGGTGTCCTCTATGTAAAGTCTATTATTGAAAGAACTAAAAATTATAGATATTGTTTTGGGGAATGGGCCACAAGCATTTTGTAGAACCATATTTATTAAAATGAAAATACTTGCTGATGTGGGGTATTGATAATAACCAACTTTACTTTGGTTTAGAGGTTAGTTTCAAAGACTGAAAGAAAATTGGGAATTATGTTACAAATAAATTTCTAGATAATCACAGAAAAGATGGAAATAGTAAAATCTTAAAGTCAAATAATATCATTGCCAGCTGTTAGGGTCTATGGGTAGGGATGCAAAATGACAGCTAGTATAAAAATCTACACAAATCAACTGTTAATTCATGTGTCTTAGGTGGTTTCCTTCTTGTGACCTATAATTGTATTGACAGATAGTGATTTATAAATGTAAATCTCTATTGTTTTCAAACCCCTTGAAATGATGCCTTAATTTACTATGTCTTCTCTGCCCCTCCTCTACACACACACACAGACACACACACACACACACACACACACACACACATCATACAAAGCAGCAGGGATGCAACCAACAGATCTATTTCGACAAAAATCCTTTGCTTCTTCATTTGCATCAGAAATTCAGCTTCCTACAAGCAAAGAAAAAATTCAGATTGGGAAGAGAACAATAAATACCAAATACAAAGATAACTATCAGTAGTTTAACAAAGTATATTTTTTCTGTTCATCCCACTTTCAAATTCCTACTTTTTTGCAGCTTCTGTGTTTACTGCTAGAATAAAAGATTTAAGTTTCTCTTGCTCTCTTTTAAAAATTTTCAAAAACAATAGTTTTGAAATATTCTTCAGGAACTCTATTCTTTCTTTTTTTAATTTTTTATTGCATTTTAAGTTTTGGGGTACATGTGCAGAACATGCAAGACAGTTGCATTGGTACACACATGGCAGTGTGTTTTGCTTCCTTTCTCCCCTTCACCCACATTTGGCATTTCTCCCCAGGCTATCCCTCCCCAGCTCCCACTCCTGCTGGCCCTCCCCTTTTCCCCCCAATAGACCCCAGTGTTTAGTACTCCCCTCCCTGTGTCCATGTGTTCTCATTTTTCATCACCCGCCTATGAGTGAGAATATACGGTATTTCATTTTCTGTTCTTGTGTCAGTTTGCTGAGAATGATGTTCTCCAGATTCAGCCATGTTCCTACAAATGACACAAACTCATCATTTCTGATTGCTGCATAATATTCCATGGTGTATATGTGCCACATTTTTCCAATCCAGTCTATTATCAATGGGCATTTGGGTTGATTCCAGGTCTTTGCTATTGTAAACAGTGCTGCAATGAACATTTGTGTACATGTGTCCTTATAGTAGAACGATTTATAGTCTTTTGGATATATACCCAGTAATGGGATTGCTGGGTCAAATGGAATTTCTATTTCTAAGGCCTTGAGGAATCGCCACACTGTCTTCCACAATGGTTGAACTAATTTACACTCCCACCAACAGTGTAAAAGTGTTCCTTTTCCTCCACATCCTCTCCAGCATCTGTTGTCTCCAGATTTTTTAATGATCACCATTCTAACTGGCGTGAGATGGTATCTCAATGTGGTTTTGATTTGCATCTCTCTGATGACCAGTGACGATGAGCATTTTTTCATATGATTGTTGGCCTCATATATGTCTTCTTTCGTAAAGTATCTGTTCATATCCTTTGCCCACTTTTGAATGGGCTTGTTTGTTTTTTTCCTGTAAATCTGCTTGAGTTCTTTGTAAATTCTGGATATCAGCCCTTTGTCAGATGGGTAGACTGCGAAATTTTTTTCCCATTCTGTTGGTTGCCGGTCCACTCTAGTGACTGTTTCTTTTGCCGTGCAGAAGCTGTGGAGTTTCATTAGGTCCCATTTGTCTATTTTGGCTTTTGTTGCCAATGCTCTTGGTGTTTTGTTCATGAAGTCCTTGCCTACTCCTATGTCCTGGATAGTTTTGCCTAGATTTCCTTCTAGGGTTTTTATGGTGCCAGGTCTTATGTTTAAGTCTTTAATCCATCTGGAGTTAATTTTAGTGTAAGGTGTCAGGAAGGGGTCCAGTTTCTGCTTTCTGCACATGGCTAGCCAGTTTTCCCAACACCATTTGTTAAACATGGAATCCTTGCCCCATTGCTTGTTTTTGTCAGGTTTATCAAAGATTGTATAGTTGTATGTATGTTGTGTTGCCTCCGGTGCCTCTGTTTTGTTCCATTGGTCTATATCTCTGTTTTGGTACCAGTACCATGCTGTTTTGATTACTGTAGCCTTGTAGTATAGTTTGAAATCCGGTAGTGTGATGCCCCCCGCTGTGTTCTTTTTGCTTAGAATTGACTTGGCTATGCGGGCTCTCTTTTGGTTCCATATGAAGTTCATGGTGGTTTTTTCCAGTTCTGTGAAGAAAGTCAATGGTAGCTTGATGGGGATAGCGTTGATTCTGTAAATTACTTTGGGCAGTATAGCCATTTTCACGATATTAATTCTTCCTAACCATGAACATGGAATGTTTCTCCATCTGTTTGTGTCCTCTCTGATTTCGTTGAGCAGTGGTTTGTAGTTCTCCTTGAAGAGGTCCCTTACGTTCCTTGTGAGTTGTATTCCAAGGTATTTTATTCTTTTTGTAGCAATTGCAAATGGCAGTTCGCTCTTGATTTGGCTTTCTTTGAGTCTGTTATTGGTGTAGACGAATGCTTGTGATTTTTGCACATTGATTTTATATCCTGAGACTTTGCTGAAGTTGCTTATCAGTTTCAGGAGTTTTTGGGCTGAGGCGATGGGGTCTTCTAGGTATACTATCATGTCGTCTGCAAATAGAGACAATTTGGCTTCCACCTTTCCTATTTGAATACCCTTTATTTCTTTTTCTTGCCTGATTGCTCTGGCTAGAACTTCCAGTACTATATTGAATAGGAGTGGTGAGAGAGGGCATCCTTGTCTAGTACCAGATTTCAAAGGGAATGCTTCCAGTTTTTGCCCATTCAGTATGATATTGGCTGTTGGTTTGTCATAAATAGCTTTTATTACTTTGAGATACGTTCCATCGATACCGAGTTTATTGAGGGTTTTTAGCATAAAGGGCTGTTGAATTTTGTCAAATGCCTTCTCTGCGTCAATTGAGATAATCATGTGGTTTTTGTTTTTGGTTCTGTTTATGTGGTGAATTACGTTGATAGACTTGCGTATGTTGAACCAGCCTTGCATCCCTGGGATGAATCCTACTTGATCATGATGAATAAGTTTTTTGATTTGCTGTTGCAATCGGCTTGCCAATATTTTATTGAAGATTTTTGCATCTATGTTCATCATGGATATTGGCCTGAAGTTTTCTTTTCTCGTTGGGTCTCTGCCGGGTTTTGGTATCAGGATGATGTTGGTCTCATAAAATGATTTGGGAAGGATTCCCTCTTTTTGGATTGTTTGAAATAGTTTTAGAAGGAATGGTACCAGCTCCTCCTTGTGTGTCTGGTAGAATTCGGCTGTGAACCCATCTGGACCTGGGCTTTTTTTGTGAGGTAGGCTCTTAATTGCTGCCTCAACTTCAGACCTTGTTATTGGTCTATTCATAGTTTCAGCTTCCTCCTGGTTTAGGCTTGGGAGGACACAGGAGTCCAGGAATTTATCCATTTCTTCCAGGTTTACTAGTTTATGTGCATAGAGTTGTTTGTAATATTCTCTGATGATGGTTTGAATTTCTGTGGAATCTGTGGTGATTTCCCCTTTATCATTTTTTATTACATCTAGTTGGTTGTTCTCTCTTTTATTTTTAATCAATCTGGCTAGTGGTCTGTCTATTTTGTTGATCTTTTCAAAAAACCAGCTCTTGGATTTATTGATTTTTTGAAGGGTTTTTCGTGTCTCAATCTCCTTCAGCTCAGCTCTGATCTTAGTAATTTCTTGTCTTCTGCTGGGTTTTGAGTTTTTTTGATCTTGCTCCTCTAGCTCTTTCAATTTTGACGATAGGGTGTCAATTTTGGATCTCTCCATTCTCCTCATATGGGCACCTATTGCTATATACTTTCCTCTAGAGACTGCTTTAAATGTGTCCCAGAGGTTCTGGCACGTTGTGTCTTCGTTCTCATTGGTTTCGAAGAACCTCTTTATTTCTGCCTTCATTTCGTTGTTTACCCAGTCAACATTCAAGAGCCAGTTGTTCAGTTTCCATGAAGCTGTGCGGTTCTGGGTTGGTTTCTGAATTCTGAGTTCTAACTTGATTGCACTATGGTCTGAGAGGCTGTTTGTTATGATTTCAGTTGTTTTGCATTTGTTGAGCAGTGCTTTACTTCCAATTATGTGGTCAATTTTAGAGTAGGTGTGATGTGGTGCTGAGAAGAATGTGTATTCTGTGGATTTGGGGTGGAGAGTTCTGTAAATGTCCACCAGGTTTGCTTGCTCCAGGTCTGAGTTCAAGCCCTGGGTATCCTTGTTGATTTTCTGTCTGGTTGATCTGTCTAGTATTGACAGTGGAGTGTTAAAGTCTCCCACTATTATTGTGTGGGAGTCTAAGTCCTTCTGTAAGTCATTAAGAACTTGCCTTATGTATCTGGGTGCTCCTGTGTTGGGTCCATATATGTTTAGGATCGTTAGCTCTTCTTGTTGTATCGATCCTTTTACCATTATGTAATGGCCTTCTTTGTCTCTTTTGATCTTTGTTGCTTTAAAGTCTATTTTAACAGAGATGATAATTGCAACTCCTGCTTTTTTTTGCTTTCCATTAGCTTGGTAAATCTTCCTCCATCCCTTTATTTTGAGCCTTTGTGTATCCTTGCATGTGAGATGGGTTTCCTGGATACAGCACACTGATGGGTTTTGGATTTTTATCCAATTTGCCAGTCTGTGTCTTTTGATTGGTGCATTTAGTCCATTTACATTTAGGGTTAATATTGTTATGTGTGAATTTGATACTGCCATTTTGATTCTAAGTGGCTGTTTTGCCTGTTAGTTGTTGTAAATTCTTCATTATGTTGAAGCTCTTTAGCATTCAGTGTGATTTTGGAATGGCTGGTACTGATTGATCCTTTCTATGTGTAGTGCCTCTTTTAGGAGCTCTTGTAAAGCAGGCCTGGTGGTGACAAAATCTCTGAGTACTTGCTTGTTCGCAAAGGATTTTATTCTTCCTTCACTTCTGAAGCTCAGTTTGGCTGGATATGAAATTCTGGGTTGAAAGTTCTTTTCTTTAAGAATGTTGAATATTGGCCCCCACTCTCTTCTGGCTTGTAGTGTTTCTGCTGAGAGATCTGCTGTGAGTCTGATGGGCTTCCCTTTGCGGGTAACCTGACCTTTCTCTCTGGCTGCCCTTAATATTCTCTCCTTTATTTCAACCCTGTTGAATCTGACGATTATGTGCCTTGGGGTTGCTCTTCTTGCGAAATATCTTTGTGGTGTTCTCTGTATTTCCTGCAATTGAGTGTTGGCTTGTCTTGCTAGGTGGGGGAAATTTTCCTGGATGATGTCCTGAAGAGTATTTTCCAGCTGGGATTCATTCTCTTCGTCCCCTTCTGGTACATCTATCAAACGTAGGTTAGGTCTTTTCACATAGTCCCACATTTCTTGGAGACTTTGTTCATTCCTTTTTGCACTTTTTTCTCTGATCTTTGTTTCTCGTTTTATTTCATTGAGTTGGTCTTCGACTTCAGATATTCTTTCTTCTGCTTGGTCAATTCGGCTATTGAAACTTGCGTTTGCTTCACGAAGTTATCGTATTGTGTTTTTCAGCTCCTTTAATTCATTCATATTCCTCTCTAAGGTATCCATTCTTGTTATCATTTCCTCGAATCTTTTTTCAAATCTTTTTTCAAGGTTCTTAGTTTCTTTGCATTGATTTAATACATGATCTTTTAGCTCACAAAAGTTTCTCATTATCCATCTTCTGAAGTCTAATTCCGTCATTTCGTCACAGTCATTCTCTGTCCAGCTTTGTTCCCTTGCTGGTGAGGAGTTTTGGTCCTTTCTAGGAGGCGATGTGTTCTGGTTTCGGGTGTTTTCCTCCTTTTTGCGCTGGTTTCTTCCCATCTTTGTGGATTTGTCCACTGGTCGTCTGCGTAGTTGCTGACTTTTCGTTTGGGTCTCTGAGTGGACACCCAGAATGTTGATGATGAAGTATTTCTGTTGCTTGGTTTTCCTTCTACCAGTCTAGCCCCTTCGCTGAACGACTGTTGAGGTCCGCTCCAGACCCTGCTTGTCTGGGGTGCACCTCTAGTAGCCGTGGCACAGCGGGGGATGCTACCAGTTTCTTTTTCTGTTCTCTTTGTCCCAGGATGATGCCTGCCTAATGACAGTCTTTTGGATATAGAGGGGTCAGGGAGCTGCTTGAGGAGACAGTTTGTACTTTATAGGGGTTTAATTGCTGAGCTGTGCACTCTGTTGTTCATTCAGGGCTGTTATGCTGCTATGTTTGATTCTGCTGCAACACAGCTCATTAAACAACCCTTTTTTTTTTTCTCAAATGCTCTGTGTTGAGGGGTTTGGGCTTTATTTTTGGATGTCCGATCAGGTGTCCTGCCCAGCTCAAAGGCAGACTAGCCACTGTTTGGCTGCCGAGGCTCCGCCCTGTTGTTGTGTGATTCGCGCTGTTCCTGCCGGCTCTGCTGTGGTCTCCGCCACGCCCTGCGGCGGAGTCTCTTCGTTGTAGCGTGTTGCCTCAGCAACGGCAGGCTGTGTCAGCAGTGGGCGTGTATCTCAGTAGGGACGGGTTGCCTCGGCAATGGCTGGCTGGGTCAGCGGTGGGCGTGTATCTCAGTTGGGGCGGGTTGCCTCGGCAACGGCTGGCTGCGTCAGCAGTGGGCGTGTATATCAGTTGGGGCAGGTTGCCTCCGTAGTGGTGGATGCCCCTCCCCCACAGAGCGTCTCGGACCGTCTGCCCGGGATAGTTTGAAATCGCGGTTTTGTTCGTCCCACTGGGTATCCCAAACCATCTGTCCCTGCAATCCCCTGGGCTGGGCTACTGTGCAAGTCTCGTTCAGTCTCAAGTCCAGCCCTCTCAAATCTCAGGTTGCCGGTTCAACAAGGCACCCGGACAAGCGCGCCCTGTGGGGATTGCTGGGTAGGGCCGGCCGCCGCCGCCCCGGCTGCCGGTTTCGCCAGGCAGACCTACTGCCTGGCGTCCCGTGTCTTTTTATACTTGGTTGTTTCCCCGTTCTGTGGGCAACAAAGATCAGTCTGGAAATGCAGCACTGACTCACCGTTTGCGAATTCAACGTGGGCTCCAATCCTGGGTTGTTCTCACAGCGCCATCTTGAGTCCCCTCTCTCGTCTCCAGATTTTTTAATGATCACCATTCTAACTGGCATGCGATGGTATCTCAATGTGGTTTTGATTTGCATCTCTCTGATGACCAGTGACGATGAGCATTTTTTCATATGATTGTTGGCCTCATATATGTCTTCTTTCGTAAAGTGTCTGTTCATATCCTTTGCCCAATTTTGAATGGGCTTGTTTGTTTTTTTCCTGCAAATCTGTTTGAGTTCTTTGTAAATTCTGGATATCAACCCTTTGTCAGATGGGCAAACTGCAAAAATTTTTTCCCATTCTGTTGGTTGCCGATTCACTCTAGTGACTGTTTCTTTTGCCGTGCAGAAGCTGTGGAGTTTGATTAGGTCCCATTTGTCTATTTTGGCTTAAGATCAGAGCTGAACTGAAGGAGATAGAGACACAAAAAACCTTTCAAAAAATCAATAAATCCAAGAGCTGCTTTTTTGAAAAGATCAACAAAATAGACAGACCACTAGCCAGATTGATTAAAAAGAAAAGAGAGAACAACCAAATAGATGCAATAAAAAATGATAAAGGGGAAATCACCACAGATTTCACAGAAATTCAAACCATCATCAGAGAATATTACAAACAACTCTATGCACATAAACTAGTAAACCTGGAAGAAATGGATAAATTCCTGGAAACCTGTGTTCTCCCAAGCCTAAACCAGGAGGAAGCTGAAACTATGAATAGACCAATAACAAGGTCAGAAGTCGAGGCAGCAATTAAGAGCCTACCACACAAATAAAGCCCAGGTCCAGATGGGTTCACAGCCGAATTCTACCAGACACACAACGAGGAGCTGGTACCATTCTTTCTGAAACTATTCCAAATAATTCAAAAAGAGGGAATCCTTCCCAAATCGTTTTATGAGACCAATATCATCTTGATACCAAAACCTGGCAGAGACCCAACAAGAAAAGAAAACTTCAGGCCAATATCCATGATGAACATAGAAGGAACTCTATTCTTAGTAGAATCATCTGTCTCTGTATTTTTACTTCATTTTTTATAGTAATGGATAAAATGTAAAGTTTCAAAAATGTCACAGAATAATGCAACAGTTAACTCAAATATGTCACTGGGTAAATGTATTTTACCATTTGGTGAATATTGTTGCAGTAATTTGTGCATCTATACATAAAGAAAGATGGCTATATTTATGCATGCATATCTGAGTAGATGGATAGATGAGATGGGAGGATAGATGAATGGACAGACAGAAAACAGATAGATTTAAAAATAATATTACAAATTAAAGTAATTTTAAAATAATTATTAAATGGTAGCAATTATGTTTTAGCAGGATAGGGTTAGGACTGAGTGTTGCTCTCATATCAGTTTTGTTTAGCCTAAGTCATATGTATGCAAAACACATGTGCTTTAGAAAGGAAGAACCTGGTTTGGGCCAAATGTAGTTTCTGATAATTCTAGGGATATAAGCACATTGTGTTCTACAGAACTGCCTATTTCCTGGAGTTACACAATTCAATGGTCCTGACAGTCTTTCTGTGCTGTTTCTTTATAGATGCCTTTGTGTATGTATATATGAGTGTATTATCCTGTCCAGGCTTATTTCAGTATCACAAGTTTTTGCTCACTTTCCTAATTCCTAAAAAGTCCCAAGAATTGACATGATCAGAGGCTTTTCATTCCAATGTCTTCCATGTTAGCATGAGTATGTGGCACCATCTGTACTCACTGCTTTGCCCCACATTTCCCACAGCAGCTTACTCAGAACCCACCCACCTACATCCCAACCAACTTTGAGATGGGCATGTATTAGTAAGAATTTGCAGGATGAATTCCATTCATCTACTTTCTTCACTTCTGTTTGGCTGGAGGAGTCCAAGTAGTTCCGACCTAGAATTTTTTGTTTATTTCAATGAGAGCTACATTTTTCCCCTCTGGCTGTATTTGTTTCTCTTATTGATTTGCTGTTGGCACGTACGCAAAATTTGTATTTAAATATTTTAAATTTCATTTTATATTAGGAAAAGAGCATTTATAATTCTGTTCTGTCTTACCCACTCCAGGTGCAGCTTTTTATATTGTTGCTTTTGCATGCATGCCCATGTGTACACACACACTCACAAATAGAAGATGTGTGCAGGTTAGAGATATAAGTTACACTACTTGCTATATCCCATTTCAGATCATTAGAATAAATTTTCAATTTTCTTGAAAAGAAAAATAACTACCAAATTATAATTTATGCTTTACCACCATTTATAAACTTGTGTTGTACATCATTTCAGCCAGGTGTTGGCAAGTTAATCACATTCTCAGCATGCTTCACTAACTTTAACATTATTTCTGAAGTATTGTAAATTCTTCCCCTAATCCAGATCCTCTATCCCAGGCCCAAGAATAACATATAGCAAACACTACCATTAATTTACTGTTATTCAATAAGCTATTTTAACCTAAAAGTGTATTATTATAAATAATTGCTGTATTCAATAAGTAAACAGAGAATAATAACACAATATTAAAATCCCATAATGAATGACAGTTGAAGGATAATAATGGATTATATTACAGTAAGGTTGGCACCAGACACAGAAGTTATTTTTCAGTTTTAATATTCAAATGACATGGCAAAAGCTACACATGCTTTATAATTTAAATTATTTTATATTTATATCATTAATCCATGTTAAACATTTTGACATTATACAACACTATCCTATAAAACTTCATTGCCACTTGATTTAATTTATTTTTATTTTTCTCCTTTGTCTCTCTCAAGGGGTGAGGTCTCTGTGCTAACGATTTATAGACCAGCTTCTGGGGTCATATATTGAGGGCTGTTTCAGGGGAGAAGAACGATGTTAATTTACTAGTACTTTTGTGTGTTGTGATTGCACTCAGATCTTTACAGTGATCTGGGGGAAAAAAAAGTCTGCCCAGATTTAGAAATGCATGCACTAGCACCTAGAAAGGTCATAGGCGTATGGGTTGCCACTGCCAGCATCCATTACTTTGGGGTTACCAGTAGGACTGACAAAGAGTGGGTTTAACCAAGTCTCAGTGGAAGAGATAGATGATGAAGCATCTTTAGTGAAATTACCTATACAAAATGTGGGGCAATCTAGCACAGGGTAGTGACAGGCTCAAAAGAAGGAGATAAGGGTCATGGAGGAGAAATGTTTCAGTATACCTTATAATTAATTCTGAAAGCTTTCTCTTCTAAACCCATTCCCTTGCTTCAGGCTTTGAGTTCTGGGCAACAATATTTAAGAATGAGGATAGAAAGAGAAAACCTTGGTGGTCTGTGCATGAAGTAGGAGCAGTGAGGAATCACAGTAGTGTGGACAGGATATTTGTGTGAATGCAGAATGCCAGGTCTCAGTAGCAACATCATATATCAATAGTGGATTGATGAGCCATGAAGTGTATTCTCTCCACTTGGACACAATGGCTAAATGAATATCTGGCATCACAGTCCTGGCATGTTTAATAATTCTGGATGCATGGGATACCTGAAAGTGGTTAGTGGACCTACCACTTTTCTTGCATGCATTTACTGAAAATGAATTTATTTTGAGTTGAGAAATAAAGGTTAAAGGCACCCAATCCAGAATCTCAAAATAACACTTAAGAATCAAGGCTGAAAAGACAGCCCATTACAAATATAGATGAGAATTGTATATTCTCTTCCGAAAGAAGATATCCAGTAACCAGTAAGCATGTTAACATGTGACCATTCTCGTTAGCAAATAAGAGAATGCAAACTAAAATTACAATGAGGGATCACTACTGTACTAACAAAAAGGGCTAACTTTGAAATCAATTACAGTATCAATCCCTTCTGAGAATGTACAGAGATAAAAACTTTGGTGCATTGGTTGACAAAACCAATCTGATTTGCTCAAAAAAATCTTGGCTAAATCCACTGTCCCAGTATATATATTTTTAAAAGGGCCTCCTTTTCATTTTCAAAGGTGTCCTAATTCATATTATAAACTATATGGATGAATTTTATGAACTTACGGTTAAACTAAAGATTGGTACAATCATGTTTAAAGCTTGAATTATCTATTAAATTAGAAAAAACACTGATCTTAGATTTTTTTCCCTTTCATTTTCTTCTGTTTCCTTTTTAAAAAATTGTCTTCCATTATCTTTTTTTAAAAACTTTTAAGTTCAGGGGCACATGTTCATGTTTGTTTTACAGGTAAACTTATGTCAAAGGGGTTTGTTGTACAGATTATTTCATTACCCAGGTATTAATCCTGGTATCCATTATTTTTTTTTCTCTCCCTCCTCTCTGGCAGGCCCCAGTGTCTGTCATTTCCCTCTATGTATCCATATATTATATAATTTAGCTCCCACTTGTAAGTGAGAACATGTGGTATTTTGTTTTGTGTGCCTGCATTAGTTTGCTGAAAATAATGGTCACCAGCTCTATTTATGTTCCTGAGAGGACATGATCTTGCTTTATTATGGCTGCATAGACTTCTATGGCGTGTGTGTACCACAATTTTATAAACCGGTCTACTATTAATGGGCATTTAGGTTGATTCCACGTCTTTGTTATTGTGAAGAATGCTGCAAGGACCATATGCATGCATGTGTCCTTATGATAGAATAATTTGTAATCCTTTGGGTATATTCCCAGTAATAGGATTACTGGGTTCAAAGGATATTTCTGTTTCTAGGTTTTTGAGGAATCGCCACACTGTCTTCCGCAATGGTTGAACTTATCTACACTCCCATCAACAGTGTATAAGTGTTCCACTTTCTTCTGAACCTTGAAAGCACCTATTATATTTTGACTTTTCATTTATTTATTTATTTTTATTGCATTTTAGGTTTTGGGGTACATGTGCATATCATGCAAGATAGTTGCATAGGTACACACACGGCAGTGTGTTTTGCTGCCGTCTTCCCCTTCACCCACATTTGGCATTTCCCCCCAGGCTATCCCTCCTCCCTTCCCCCCCTCGCTATCCCTCCCCTATTCCCCCCAATAGACCGCGGTGTGTAGTACTCCTTTCCCTGCGTCCATGCGTTCTCTTTTTTCATCACCTGCCTATGAGTGAGAATATGTGGTATTTCATTTTCTGTTCTTGTGTCAGTTTGCTGAGAATGATGTTCTCCAAATTCATCCATGTCCCTACAAAGGACACAAACTCATCCTTTTTGATTGCTGCATAATATTCCATGGTGTATATGTGCCACATTTTCCCAATCCAGTCTATCATCAATGGGCATTTGGGTTGGTTCCAGGTCTTTGCTATTGTAAACAGTGCTGCAATGAACATTCGTGTGCATGTGTCCTTATAGTAGAATGATTTATAGTTTTTTGGATATATACCCAGTAATGGGATTGCTGGGTCAAATGGAATTTCTATTTCTAAGGCCCTGAGGAATCGCCACACTGTCTTCCACAATGGTTGAACTAGTTTACACTCCCACCAACAGTGTAAAAGTGTTCCTATTTCTCCACATCCTCTCCAGCGTCTGTCTCCAGATTTTTTAATGATCGCCATTCTAACTGGCACGAGATGGTATCTCAATGTGGTTTTCATTTGCATCTCTCTAATGACCAGTGATGATGAGCATTTTTTCATATGTTTGTTTGCCTCATGTATGTCTTCTTTTGAAAAGTGTCTGTTCATATCCTTTGCCCATTCTTGAATGGGCTTGTTTGTTTTTTTCCTGTAAATCTGTTTGAGTTCTTTGTAAATTCTGGATATCAGCCCTTTGTCAGATGGTGTACACTGCAAAAGTTTTTTCCCATTCTGTTGGTTACCTATTCACTCTAGTGACTGTTTCTTTTGCCGTACATAAGCTGTGGAGTTTGATTAGGTCCCATTTGTCTATTTTGGCTTTTGTTGCCAACGTTTTTGGTGTTTTGGTCATGAAGTCCTTGCCTACTCCTATGTCCTGAATGGTTTTGCCTAGATTTTCCTCTAGGGTTTTTATGGTGCCAGGTCTTATATTTAAGTCTTTAATCCATCTGGAGTTAATTTTAATGTAAGTGTCAGGAAGGGGTCCAGTTTCTGCTTTTTACATATGGTTAGCCAATTATCCTGACACCATTTATTAAACAGGGAGTCCTTTCCCCATTGCTTGTTTATGTTAGGTTTATTAAAGATTGTATGGTTGTAGATATGCTGTGTTGCCTCCGATGCCTCTGTTCTGTTCCATTGGTCTATATCTCTGCTTTGGTACCAATACCATACTGTTTTGATTACTGTAGCCTTGTAGTATGGTTTGAAGTGTGATGCCTCCCGCTGTGTTTTTTTTGCTTAGAATTGACTTGGCTATGCAGGCTCTCTTTTGGTTCCATATGAAGTTCATGGTGGTTTTTCCCAGTTCTGTGAAAAAAGTCAATGGTAGCTTGATGGGGTTAGCTTTGAATCTGTAAATTACTTTGGGCAGTATAGACATTTTCACGATATTGATTCTTCCTAACCATGAACATGGAATATTTCTCCATCTGTTTGTGTCATCTCTTATTTTGTTGAGCAGTGGTTTGTAGTTTTCTACAAAAGAGATCTCTTACGTTCCTTGTAAGTCCTTTTCCTAGGTATTTTATTCTTTTTGTAGCAATTGTGAATGGCAGTTCGTTCTTGATTTGGCTCTCTTTCAGTCTGTTATTGGTGTATAGGAATGCTTGTGATTTTTGCACATTGATTTTGTATCCTGAGACTTTGCTGAAGTTGCTTATCAGTTTCAGGAGTTTTTGGGGTGAGGCGATGGGGTCTTCTAGGTATACTATCATGTTGTCTGCAAATAGAGACAATTTGGCTTCCTCCTTTCCTATTTGAATACCCTTTATTTCTTTTTCTTGCCTGATTGCTCTGGTTTGAACTCCAGTACTACATTGAATAGGAGTGGTGAAAGAGGGCATCCTTGTCTAGTGCCAGATTTCCAAGGGAATGCTTCCAGTTTTTGCCCATTTAGTATGATATTGGCTGTTTGTTTGTTGTAAACAGCTATTATTACTTTGAGATATGTTCCATCAATACCGAGTTTATTGAGGGTTTTTAGCATAAAGGGCTGTTGAATTTTGTCAAAGGCCTTCTCTGCATCAATTGAGATAGTCATGTGGTTTTTGTTTTTGGTTCTGTTTATGTGGTGAATTACATTTCTAGACTTGCGTATGTTGAACCAGCCTTGCATCCCCAGGATGAATCCTACTTGATCATGATGGATAAGTTTTTTGATGTGCTGTTGCAATCGGCTTGCCAGTATTTTATTGAAGATTTGTGCATCTATGTTCATCATGAATATTGGCCTTTTTAATAATGGCCATTCTGCCTGGTGTGAGATAATATCTTATTTTTAATATACATTTTTTATTGTACTTTAGGTTCTGGGATACATGTGCAAAGCATGCAGGATTATTGCATAGGTACATACCTGGCAATGTGGGTTGCTGCTTCCATCCCCACATCACCTATATCTGGCACTTTTCCCCATGTTATTCCTCCCCAACCTCCCTACCCCACACTGTCCCTCCTATGGTCCCCCCCAACAGACCCCAGTGTGTGATGTTCCCCTCCCTGTGTCCATGTGTTCTCCTTGTTCAACACCCACCTATGAGTGAGAACGTGCAATGTTTGATTTTCTGTTCTTGGGTAGTGTTTGATTTTCTGTTCTTGGGTCAGTTTGCTGAGAATGGTGGTTTCCAGATTCATCCATGTCCCTACAAAGGACAGGAACTCATCGATTTTTATGGCTGCATAGTGTTCCATGGTGTATATGTGCCACATTTTCCTTGTCCAGTCTATCATCGATGGGCATTTGGGTTGGTTGCAGGTCTTTGCACCAATAAACAGTGCCACAATGAATATACGCGTGCATGTGTCTTTATAATAGAACGACTTAACAATCCTTTGGATATATACCCAGTAATGGGATTGCTGGGTCAAATGGAAATTCTATTTCTAGGTCCTTGAGGAATCATCACACTGTCTTCCACAATGGTTCAACTAATTTAGACTCCCACCAACAGTGTAAAAATGTTCCTATTTCTCCACATCCTTTCCAGCATCTGTTTTCTCCAGATTTTTTAATGGTCACCATTCTAACTGGCATGAGATGGTAGGTATCTCAATGTGGTTTTGATTTGTATTTTTCTAATGACCAGTGAAGATGAACATTTTTTCACATGTTTATTGGTCTCATATATGTCTTCTTTTGAAAGTGTCTGTTCATATCCTTCCCACACTTTTGAATTGGTTTGTTTGCTTTTTTCCTGTAAATCTGTTTAAGTTCTTTATAGATTCTGGGTATTAGCCCTTTGTCAAATGGGTAGATTGCAAAAAATTTTTTCCCATTCTGTTGGCTGCCAGTTCACTCTAATGATTGTTTCTTTTGCGGTACAGAAGCTCGGGAGTTTAATTAGATCACACTTGTCTATTTTGGCTTTTGTTGCCAATGCTAGTGTTTTAGTCATGAAGTCCTTGCCTATGCCTATGTCCTGAATGGTTTTTCCTAGGTTTTCTCCTAGGGTTTTTTATGGTGTTAGGTCTTATGTTTAAGTCTTTAATCCATCTGGAGTTAATTTTAGTATAAGGTCTCAGGATCTCATTTTTTAAAACTGTTTTAAAGTTCAGGGGTACAAGTGGAGGCTTGTTACGTAAGTAAACTTGTGTCATGGGGTTTGTTGTACAGATTATTTCATCACCCAGGTAATAAGCTTAGCACTCATTAGTTATTATTTTCAGATCCTCTTTCTCTTTCCACCTTCCACTCTCTGGCAGGCCCCAGTGTGTGTTGTTTCTCTTTATATTCCCATGTCTTCTCATCATTTAGCTCTCACATGTAAGTGGGAACATGTGGTATTTAGTTTTCTGTTCCTGCATTAGTTTGCTAAGAATAATTGCCTCCAACTCCTTCCATGTCCCTGAAAAGGACATGATCTCATTCTTTTTTCTGGCTGATTAGTGTTCTATGGTGTATACATAGCACGTTTTCTTTATTCAGTTTATCACTGATTGAAATTTAAGTTGATTCATTTGCTACTGTGAATAGCGCTTCAATGAACATATGTGTGCCTGTGTCTTTTTATTATTTTTTTGAAATGGAGTCTTGCTCTGTCATCCAGACTGGAGTGCAGTGGCACAATCTCAGGTCACTACAACCTCTGACTCCTGGCTTCAAGCAATTCTCCTGCCTCAGCCTTCCGGTTAGCTGAGACCACAGGTACCTGCCACCTTGCCAGGCTAACTTTTGTATTTTTAGTAAAGACAAGTTTTACCATTTTGACTAGACTCAGGTGATTCCTGACTTCAGGTGATTCACACCCCTCAGCCTCCTGAAGTACTGGGAGTAAGGCGTGAGCCACTGTACCCAGCTTTGCGTGTGTCTTTATAATAGAATGATTAATATTCCTTTGTGTATATGCCTAGTAATAGGATTTTTGGGTCAAATGGTATTTCTGTCTCTCAGTCTTTGAGGAATCACCACACTGTCTTTCACAATGCCTGAACTAATTTACATTCCCACCAACAGTGTATAAGCATTCCTTTTCTTCACAACCTTCACCAGTACCTGTTATTTTTTGACTTTTTAACAATAACCATTCTGACAAGTGTTAGATGATATCTCATTGTGGTTTTGATTTGCATTTCTCTAATGATGAGTGATGCTGAGCTTTTTTTTTTTTTTTAAATGATTGTTGGAAGCATGTATGTCCTCTTAAGAATTGTCTGTTCATGTCCTTTGCCTACCTTTTAATGGAGATATTTTTTCTTGTAAATTTGTGTAAGTTAATTATAGATGCTACATATTACCTTTGTTGGATGCACAGATTGCAAAATTTTTCTCCCCTTCTGTAGGTTGTCTGCTTACTCTGTTGATAGTTTCTTTTGTTGTGCAGAAGCCCTTTAGCTTAATTAGATCTTGTTTGTCAGTTTTTGCTTTAGTTGCAATTGCTTTTGACAATTTTGTCATGAAATCTTTGTCTGTGACTATGTCCTGAATGATATTACCAAGATTGTCCTCCAGAATTTTTGTAGATTTGGATTTTACATTTAGGTCTTTAATATATTTTGTGTTAGTTTTTGTTTATCGTATAAGGAAGGGGGTCCAGTTTCAATCTTCTGCATATGACTACCAGTTTTCCCAGCACCATTTATTTAATAAAGAATCCTTTCCCCATTGCTTGTTTTTATTAGATTTGTCAAAATCAGATGGTTGAAGATGTATGGTCTTTTTTCTGGGTTCTTATTCTGTTCCATTGGTCTATGAGTCTGTTCTTATACCAGTACCATACTATTTTGGATACTGTAGTCCTGCAGCATAGTTTGAAGTCAGGTAGTGTGATGCATCCACTTCTTAATCATGGTGTATAAGTTACTTGGTGTGTTGCTGGATTTGGTTTGCCATTGTTTTGTTGAGGATTTATGCATCAATGCTCATCTAGGATATTGCCTTTAATTTTCTTTTATTTATTTTGTCTTTGCCAGGCTTTGGAATCAGGATGATGCTGGCATCAAAGAATGAGTTAGGGAGGAGTCATTCCATCTCAATTTTTAAGAATAATTAAGAATAATACCAGAATTTTTTGGCTGGTAGGCTATTTCTTACTGATTCAATTCTCGGTTCTGGGCTTTACTTGGTTGGTAGGCTGGTAGGCTATTTATTACTGATTCAATTTTGGAGCTTGTTATTGGTCTGTTCAGGGATTCAGTTTATTCCTGCCTCATTCTTGGGAGGATGTATGTCTCTAGAAATGCATCAATTTTTTCTAGATTTTCTGTTTTCTATGCCTAGAGTTGTTCCCAATATTCTCTAGTGGTTATTTGTATTTCTGTGGTGTCAATGATAATATCTCCTTTGTTGTTTCCAGTTGTGTTTCTTTGGATCTGCTTTCTTTCATTCTTTACTAGTCTAGCTGGTGGACCATCCATTTTATTAATTTTTTCATAAAACAAGCTCTTAGATTCATTAATCTTTTGATGGTTTTCTTGTGTGTGTATGTGTGCCTCAGTCTCCTTCGGTTCAGCTCTGATTTTTGTGATTGCTGTCTTCTGCTAGCTTTAGGGCTGGTTTTCTCTTGGTTCTCCAGTTCATTTAGTGGTGATGTTAGGTCGTCAAATTGAGTTCTTTCTAGCTCTTTGATACGGACATTTCATGCTATAATATTCTTCTTAACACTACTTTAGCTGTGTCCCAGATATTCTAGTACATTGTCTCTTTATTCTCATATATAGTTTCAAAGAAGTTATTGTATCTAGTAAGTAATTAACTTGCTTTGTGGTTTTACAGGCTCATAGGTGGAAGGGACTTTCCTTGTCTCAGACACGACTTTAGAGTGTGGGCTTTTGAGTTAATGTAGAAATGAGTTAAGAATTTGTGGTATTGTTGGGAAGAAATGACTGGTTTTGAAATGTGATAATGTGAGATTTGGGAGGGTCCAGGGCTGGAATTATATGGTTTGTCTGTGTCCCCATGCAAATCTCTTCTTGAATTGTAACTCCTACTATTCACATTTGTCATGGGAAGTACTCAGTGGGAGGTAATTGAATAGGGGCAAGTCTTTCTTGTGCTATTCTCATGACAGTGAATAAGTTTCATTAGACCTGATGATTTTAAAAAGAGGAGTTCCCCTGCACAAGCTCTCTTTCTCTTTGCCTATTGTCATCCATGTAAGATGTGACTTGCTCCTCCTTGTCTTCTGTCATGATTGTGAGGCCTCCCCTGTCACATGGAACTGTTCATTCATTAAACCTCTTTATCTTTTCAGTCTGGAGTATGTCTTTATCAGCAACATGGAAACAGACTAATACAGCTTCACAGTGCTTATTATAAGTCTATAAATGTACAGGCATTATAAAAACTATTTTATTCTTTTAAGAAGCACTTCTCAATTAATCCTCTACTCAAGTCTTGTTCTAGAGATTTGAGGTTTAAACCTTATAGAGAAGGTGATGCTATACTAGGTATGTACTAAAAGGTCTTCTTCTAGCAACCCAAATCCTATAATTGCTTTGTCATAAATTCTGTAATTAAAAATCAATTTTTATATTATTTGACAAAAGTATGAAAGTAAATTTATAATTATATTGTAAATTAGTTAAATTTTTTTGTTAGTGTGGTTAGATCATTAGCTTAACTTTAACATCAGACAGTGGTACATGAAAGCTTAATTTTACTAAAATTAGAGTTATAATTAATTTTGGATATCATATTTATTGAGTGCCTATTTTAAGTTTCCTAAAATAGTTATTTTTTCCGTTGTTTGTTATCTTCATATGGATTCCATCTGAAATCCATATTAAGGAGAATAATCAAAGTGAAGAGATATACTTTGCAAAATTGAGGTTAACATTATTTAACAACAAAAATATTGATTGTACCCAAGAGATATAATTGATTCAAATTTTCCCCTGACCCTTAAAGAATCAATAAAAATATGTAAAAGCATAAATATACTGGGAGTATATTTATAAATGTACTGGGAGCAGTGACAGTGTTCATCTGTATGACATTTATATTGTATTATATATTAGCACAAAATTATTACAAGTTGAAATAATAAGGATGTCACTAAATAACAGCAAAACACATCTGCATTAAGATATACCTTGAAAGTTTCCTAAAATCATTCATATTCCACTTAATTAACAGTTTATAAAAACTTCATTTACATAAAAAAAGACAAAATGTTAAACATGAAAATGCTTGTTATAATGAGCATCATCTTTTATTCACTTAAAATTGTGCCCTTTTCAAAATGTAAATGTGGTTATTATAATTTTGTCCAAGATGTTTCCAATGTATTAGCTTGAGATTTTTGGTTCTGATCATCATACAGGTTAAACTTACCCTCATTCTGTAAACTATAGAATTGGATAAAATATGTTTTCTGGTACTGGGCAACAGACAGCATAGTTCTTTCAGAAAAGAGGAATACATTAGGTGAGTGCTACCTTTATCTTGTTTTTTTTTTTTTTTTTTTTTTTTTTTGCATGAGGGCATATTTGAAACAGCAGAGGCAAGTGGAACTCAGAATATGGTGGTCTTGCCAGGTGGAGGAAATAGAGAAGTTCCTGCCTGCTGAAATGGATGGGATTCACAGAAAAAGGTAATGGTGCAGAGTGAGCTACACAGAGAATTGGCCTCATAAAAATTTTTTTAGTCTCCCTGGGGTCTTTAGCCAAAGATTAAATTTCACATGCCCAGCATAAGATTGTGCTAATCCTCGCAGAAATCAAGTACTTATGAACTGTGAGATGCATGGAAAGTCTAGAGGTCACATGTATTGGAACATAGCTTTCTGAGCTGTCAGACAGAGAGAAATGTTATGAGGTTCAAGACCTGCTACCCCAAAATATGTCACCTTTGCATTTGAAAAAAACAACAGAAGCAGGAAGGTCACTCTCACCTTTTCCTTGCCATTATTCCTGAAGCAAATCATAAAACCTTCATTCCAGAGTAACTTCTTATATACTCAGAATAGAGAAACATCTTATTCTCTAAAATAGAGATGTATAACAGAATCTGAACAAGCACTATTTGCTAAGGTCCTCCCAATTTATTACCATTATATTTTCCTCCCTTGCAATAATATTTCTCTACAACTGTTCCCACTTTATCAAAATTAGCATAAAGATATGTAGGTTTCTCTATTTCTTTGAATCTTCATTTCTAGAGGCCTCTGTCAGGTAAAAATTACATTAAATACATATTTATGCTTTTATTAATCTGTCTTTTATTATAGGTGTCTTTGCCATAAACCTAGCAATGGGTGAGGAAATAAATATTTTCTTCCGTACAACTGACAGGGAACACCAAGAAATCACTTAAAATTTCAAGACATTTACTACCAACGAATAGGGTTATTTCATCCTAAAGGTATAGGCTACTGTAGACACATCCAGTGAAATGTTAAAAAACAAGCTTCAGCAGTATTAGGGTGAGCCACAATTTGTTAGCTTTCTTCCAGAACTAATAATTATAAATAGGAAAAAGCAAAATTCCTGAAGATAGGTAAGTAAAAACAATGCAAATTGATGCTCAGAATTTACAAAAAATACTCTAAAAACCATGAACAGAACCTCAGTGTTTTATAGGACAATATCACGCAGTATAATAATAAACATAATCTGAGATTTAGAGGAGAAAAGAGAGATAGGGACAAAAAATATTGAAGAGACAATACCTAAATTTCATTTTCCAATTTTGAGGAAAATATTGACACACAGATTCCAGAAAATCAATGAACTCTAAGTTAGAAATACATAAAGATGATGACAGGTAAGCCTATCAAGATAAAATTTCCAAAATGAAGATAGTGGAAAAACCATTCAAAAGTACTAGAGAGAAAAATAAAAGATATATCCAGTTGGATAACACAATTATATTCAGAAAAATATAAGCATGAGAGTAATGAGAGACATTTTAAATTTTAAAATAAAAGAAATAATCTATAATTGCATATACAATAAAATATATTACTAAAATGAATGCAAAATGAAATATTTTCGGATTTAACAAAGGGTCAATAAATTTGTCACCAGTAAACCTGTCTTACAAGAAACAGTAATGTACGCTAATCATGCTAAAGAGAAGTGTTATAATAGGGGCATTTGAACATAGTTGAATGATGAGGTTTGAATGAGGTACATTGATAAGAAAATATAACATTTCCCCACATTTCTTAATTTGTTCAAAATACAATTGCTTGATTAGAGTAGATATAATAAATTTGCATTGAAACTGCCTTTGCAAAAATCATGAGAGAAATCTGACATAGAAAAATTATGACAGTAAAAGAAATGTGACCTAATTGACTCCACCTTGCTTCTAACCTCCAAGCTTCCCTTATTTATTTCTAAGCATAGGCAACTAGGAAGGAATTTAGTTTATAGTTTAAAACAATTGTAATAATAGCTGATTCCTGAAACTAACCTTCTCCTTACCTAGAAACCCAAATTGCTTTTGTAAAACTAAGAAATTAGCCACAAAGTTAAAATTAAAGGTCAAGGGTCATATATTCAAAGATCACAAGATTTATAACATTCCCAGTTGCTCCTATGGATAACATCACCATTGTAAAACCTAAGAATGATGTTTGAGGTATTTTCCAGACTCTGCATTCTGATAGAAGAACTGGTACCACCTGAACCCATAGTAAGAAAATGACTTATGTGGGCATGTGACCCCCACTTGAGAACTGACTCAGTGCAAGAAGACAGCCTTACTACCTGTAATTTCATTCCCAGTTCAACCAATCAGCATTCCCCATTCTCAAACTCCTTGTTTGCCAGATTATCATTGAAAAACCCTTTCCTGAGGTAAAAGGTTCTGAGAACTGGGAAGGAATCTGGAGCTAGATAAAAAAGACTAACAACCTGAGTAAAGAAATTCTCACTTACCCAAACGATGGTATAGACACATAGTCTTGACTATTTTTAGTATTTCATTCTGTGCTTCTTGTCATGTTTAATTTTAATCATGAAAATAGAACTCAAGTTTCACATCTAAACTTGTGAAACAGAAGAAAAAGAAAAAAAGACAGCAATAGAGAGCTGATGAGAAAAGGAATTGGGTCCTTGGTAGGAGAAGGAACTCAGAATCACAATATCTGTGTTAATTAGAGGACTTTAGAAATTCACAGAAATGTTGAAGAGGTCATTGAACTTCCAATAGAAAGTAGATAGGTGGATGCATTTTATTTTGTTTAAATTTTTAAAATCTTGGTAACATTGGCTTGATCACATTTTATTGACTGATTCATTATATGTCATAAATTAACCAATTGCTGTTAATTTGCTTCAATTTAACAAATATTTAGATTTAGTAACATATTCTACTCTTTCATTAATTTAGGCATTTACCATTTTGTGAGAGGCTGGTATGGGTAAATGTTGTAGAGAATTAAATCAAACAGAATTCTTCCAATAATAGACATACGTTATAGTATAGAATATTCCATAATCATATTGAATGATAATACAGACAAAAGTAACTCAGAGACATGAAGAGGGGCAGATAAAATATTATGGTATTTATAGGAGAGAGAAATCACTTGGAGGAGATCTTGATAGAAAACATAAAATTTGCATTGGGCCCTACATTATAGGAATAATTTAAGCACATGGGGATAGGGCGATGACAGGAAATTCATTCTATTTAGAGGAAGGAGGTACAAAAGAAGGGATACAGAAAAATACTGGGTGAAAATGGAGAATACCAACTTTCTGTGGATGGGGATTGGGGGAACTTCTAGAACTCTTCTTCAGCAACATAAATACTTTGTGTGTCGAATATTTTGTGTAAGAATATTTAAAATACCTTTGTGTAAGAATATTTTATGTAAGAATATTTAAGATACCTTTGCCAAAGTCCTTAAAGAACAGGCTTGAATTAGGGGTATTGCTGAAGAAATGGCTTGTGGAGTGGTTACATGTAGGGACTATTACAGAAATAGAATGTACAAAACAAGTTAATACATGGGTTTCTCATTCACAGTTAATGCCAAAAACACTGTCACAATTGTTGAAGGTGAATCATAGGAATCATTTTAGATTTGCCCTTTCCTTTGTCTCCCATAATTAATCCCATTAAATAGATTCTGAATTTCTCTACTCTCTATTTTCCACAGTACCATCTAGGCCTCTCCCATGGATAATGGCAATAGCCTCCTAATCCTTACCAGCTTAAAAATAAAACCTAGCTGAAGTTACATAATGCTCCATTGTAAATATATCCACTACGTGCCATTATACTAACAATAAAAGTAGAATTTCTAACTATGGAGTACAAAGCCCAACATGATCTGGTTCATGTGATTCTATAATTCCTTTCATGTGCTCACTTATTTTATTCTACCTATATGGGTGCTTTTTCTATTCTAGCACATCTCAAGCCTTTCCCCTCTTCTGGGACTTTGCATTTGTCTTTTTGGATGAAACGTAGCTCTTTTTTAGCTTTGTTGCACGGCAGGCTCTGACTCACACTTTAGTTGTTAATTTAAATGTCACTTGTTTAGAATCATTCTCCCTGATATTTTACCTAAAGTACCCCCTTAACTTAATCAATTCTGGCTGCTATGTCAAAATACCATAAACTGCGTGGCTTAAACAATAGACAAGTATTTCTTTCAGTTTTGGATGCTGTGAAGTCTAAGCTCTTAAGTGTCAGCAGAGTTGGTTCTTGGTGAGGGCCTGTTTCCTGGCTTCTAGGTAGCCACCTTCTTACCGTGTGCTCAATATGGCCTCTCCTCACTGTGCATATGGAGAGACAGACAAATTTCTCTGTCTTCCTCATTTGATTTGTTTTATCATTAACCACTTTCCAAAGATCCCACCTCCTAATACTATCGCAATAGGGTTAGAACTTGAACCTATGAACTTTGGAGAAGGGTGGGGGTGCACACAACCCTCCACAATTCATATATACATACATATGGAGTGGTGTCATAGACCACTCCATATGTATGCATGTATTTTGTTCTCTATCATAACAAATTGAGAATTATTTTATGGCAGTTATCACAATTATCTCTTCCGTATCACTGTTTTCTTCTTCTTGGTAATGTAGCAATCTGAAACTGTCTTGCTCATGTATTTGCTGACTTGCTTATTTTCTACTAAAATATAGCTCCCATGTTTTGTCCTTATTTATATCATGGACCTAGAAAGTTGCATGGCACATAAGAATTGTTCACTAATTATTTTTTACATTAGTAAATACATTATTCTAATAAACAGGGAAAGTTACTAAAAGCTACTATAGCATGTCCTGTGTGGGTTACTAGGCTAATCTGTAATGAAACTGAAATTTGTTGATAAAAGGTTCATTAGGTAGGGAAAATAGAAAGCTAAATTTGAGGGGTACAAATTAACATAACTGATTTTAGCACATAAGTTTTGGAAGTAAAAGGCAGTGTGGGGATATAAAGGTATATAAAGCATGTTGCTGTTCCTAGTATTTCCCACTTAGTCCCTCATAGCTGGATATGTATTGGTCAGTTGTCTAATGCACTAGCTCCTAGATGCTCAGAAGACCCTAATCAAGAGTGATTTCATGGCATGTAAGGGAATTCAACTTTCAGGATTCAAGTGTGTACATCAGGGTCTAAGCAGAAAACAGATGGCCTACTCAAATAGGTTATGTAAGTAACCATATAAAAAAATGTCGACACGGTTAATGAAAATCAATATGGGGTAGTAAAACACAGTTGGACCTGTTGCTATGCGTAAATCTGCAGGGCTAACTGGAGGGAGGAGTTGCCTAAATGCACTTACATGCTGTTCAGCAGATAAAAAACTTGCAAAATAACCCATTACATTTTACCTCTGCTATCCCTGGTAAGTGGCTGATACTGCTCATTTGCCAACTCCACCAGAAGCCAAAGGGTAAAAGAACCTGTGACTTTATCCTATAAAATTCTACCTCCTTAAAGAGAGAAGAGTTAAATAGCAGAAAGTGCTAATATTTTAACCTAATAAATAATAATATAAACTAGAAAATAGGTCTGGTACATAGTAAGTCCTCACTAAGCATTATTAAAAAAATGGGTAGGTGCCCCTCCCCTAACCCCTCATGCCATAACAGACCCCAGTATGTGATGTTCCCCTCCCTGTGCCCATGTGTTCTCATTGTTCAACACCCACCTATAAGTGAGAACACGCAGTGTTTGGTTTTCTGTTCTTATGTCAGTTTGCTGAGAATGAGGGTTTCCAAATTCATCCATATCCCTACGAAGGACACGAACTCACCCGTTTTTATGGCGGCATAGTATTCCATAGTGTATACGTGCCACATTTTCTTTAACCAGTCTATCATTGATGGGCATTTGGGTTTGTTCCAGGTCTTTGCTATTGTAAACCACGTTGCAGTGAACATATGTGTGCATGTGTTTTATAGCAGAACAATTTATAATCCTTTGGGTATATACCCAGTAATGGGATTGCTGGGTCAAGTAGAATTTCTATTTTTGGATCCTTGAGGAATATCACACTGTTTTCCATAATGGTTGAACTAATTTACACTCCCACCAACAGTGTAAAAGTTGTCTCTATTTCTTAATATCCTCTCCAACACTGGGAGAAATGCCTGATGTAGGTGACAGGGGGATGAAGGCAGCAAATCACCATGACATATGTGTACCTGTGCAACAATCCTTCAAGATCTGCGCATGTACCCCAGAACTTAAAGTACAATAAAGTTAAAAATAAAAAATGAAACAATGAGTAGGCGAATGATGGCAAATAAGATGTAATCAAACATGGGAAAGTTATTGAAAGCTATTACAAGATATTCTGTCAGAGTGCCCAGGAGAATGGTGATGTCTGAGGGTATATCTTAGCATATCTGAAAAGTGGAAATTGTCTAGAACAATTTCTTTTTCATTACCTGTAACTATTTCAGTAATGCATTTTTGCAGTTACCAGTTACAGAATGCCTGATATGTGCAAAGCATTATTCTAAATCCTTTACAACTCAGTGAGGCAGAAACATGAAGAAAAAATATTCTTTGTTCAAATTGCACAAATGCCAAGTGTTGGACTGTGACTAGAACTCACATCATTCCAATTTCAAAGTTAGTGCTTTTCACCATGGCATATTGCCTCCTTGTACTGTGAATCATCTCTCTTTTTTCCCTTATAATAATAATTTCCCAAATTACTCTATTATTACCATAAGCCTTTTCTTCTATAAAATAAAAGATTTAAATGAGGCGATTTCTAAGATTTATGCCAATTTGGAGATTTGATGCATTTAGGTAAGTTAAAATTATTTGTGTGATATTGCAGGGTAAGAACATGACTAAAATTTTGGAGATGAAACACGTACAATAGTAAGGGAACACAAAAACAGTAAATAATAATTACTCATTGATATAACTTAGATTTCTGAAAAAATATTTAGGAAGGAAACTTCAAAGTCTAAGTCAGTAATACGTTTACCTTCAGAAGAAAGTATTACATTATAGTGTGGACAATGTGTTCTTTCAGTTTAAACTGATTTTTAACTGGATTATTTATCACATATGCAAATAAACTACTTAATTAATAATTAAATAGATGCCCAGTTTGAATCTCTTTGAAGCCTGTTCTTTTATTATACAAATATCCTGAGTTGTGGTAATGTGATACTACAGGATCTAAGAGATTCATGGATCAAACAGTGTTTTAGAGTTTATAAAATACAGGAATATTTCAATATTTTCTCATGCACATTAATGTGAGTAAAAAAAAATTATCTTTTTCTATACTCACACAACACTTATGACACAAAATTGTTTTAACTGCACCAACCAATTATCCAACTCTTCAGACATCAACTGGGTGTCCTTCAATTCAATGATGACACTAACTACCTAGAGTTCATGCAGATCCTGCAGGTTAAATGCTCAGTCCCACAAGACCGCCCCCCACTTCAGATGCCAATCGACAAGTAATATGTTCCCAAATCAGCCACACTTCTGCCTGACTCGGCTACAACTTGAGAGTTCCTATTACACACCTTCTCAGGTTTAATAATTTGTGAGCTATGATGGCTCACACAATTAAGGAAAACACTTACATTAGTAATTTATTAGTAAAGATAAGACAAGAGGTACAGACGACTCCAGATAAGGAAATGCAGACGGGAAGATCCAGAAGGGCCCTAAGCACAGGAGCTCTGTGTCTGTGGAAGTGCAGCACGCTCCGGGTACAAGGATATGTTCACCAACTTAGAAGCTCTCAAATCCCAATATTTTAGGGACTTTATGGAGTTTCTTCAATGTAGGCATAACTGATTATTAACTCAATCTTTCTGCACTGTCTTTCCCATTCAAGATTATGGGGTAGCGCTGAAAGTTTGAAGCTGCCAATTGTAGCTTGATCTTTCTGGTGGGCAACTCCCATCCTGAAGCTATCCACTTCATTAGAACAACAACAAAAAAATGCTCCAGTTACCCAGAAACTTTCAAAGTACTTAGGAGCTCTTTGCCAGGCTCTTCTATACCCATATCACCTAGGAAATTACAAGAGTGGTAGGAACTCTGTGTCAAGAACAAGGGGCAGAAAACATGTATCAATTTGCTATTATGTCACAGTGAGTCATGAAAAATTTCAGAATTGATCCAAAAATAAGATAGGCCTGTATTTAAATGTGCGCGTTGCAGTTTTTAAGCCAGTGATGCAGGACATTTTCCTAAATACTATGAGGACACTTTCTTCAGTTTTTGTGAGGATAAGGATATACATATATACATATGTTCATAAGGATTATGTACATACTTAATTCAGGGATTTGTCTACAGAATACACTCCACAAGTGGTGACTACATTATGATTACTAATAAAAATGTGAATATCATAAACATTATATATATATATATATTCTTATTATTTAGCATAAAATCTTACAATGAAAGTTAGTTTTCATTTTTTTCTGAATTCAAGTAAGCCACTGAGTGACATCATATATTTTGGGCTATAATTTACTCAAATATGATTCAATCATTACTCAAAGGATTACCAACATCCTCTTTCACAGATAAACACAAAGCAATCAACGAATAACTACAGAGTTCATAAAATGTCTAAGTAAATCTCTCTAAGTTCTCTTTCCAATACATGTAGCATTAGCAGCCAAAAGAGATAGGTAGAGCTCTGTATATATATTTATTCTCCAGAGAAACAGAACCACTAAAATGAATACATATCAATTTTCTTCTTTATAACAGGAAACATTGTAAGAAATTAGCTGACGTGATTATTGAGGTTGAGAAAGCCTAAGATTGCTGTCTGCAAGCTGGAGACCCAGCAAAGCTGGTGGTTAAGTCAGAAACCAAAGGCCTGAGAACCAAGGGGCTGATGGTTTAAATCCCAGTCAAAGGGTAGGAAAAGATAAGGTGTTCTGTAAGGAAAAATAAAAAAAGTAAGGAGAATTCTCCTTTGTTTGACTTTTGTTCTATTCATTCCTTCAACAGATTATATGATTCCCACCCACATTGGAGAGAGCAATCTATGGAGGCTACTGAGTTGATTGCTAATGTCTTCCAGAAACACACTCACAGATAGACCCAGAAATAGTGTTTATACAGATATTTGGGCATCCCCTGACCCAATCAAGTTTATACATAAAATTAGTTATCAGAGTATAGCATAAGAATTCAAAGTGCATCTTAGAAGGCAATGAAATAAAAAAAGGAGCAACAAGGTAAATATATAATAGTCATAACCAGAGGGAGAATGCAAGATGCAAAGAATAAGGAACTGCCAACATTTGTAAAAAATGATTTAACAAATATGTATGTACTATAAACATGGAAAATGATTAAAAATTTATTATGAAATAGTACATACTTATTGAAAATATTTAATTCTTACATATATAAAGCAGAAGGGAGAGGAAAACCCTACTCCCCGAAATCTCTTTTTTTTTTGTGAGTGTGTGTGTGTGTGTGTGTGTGTGTATATGTATGTCTATAAAATGAAGTCTAGTCTTGCTTTGGATACTTTCAAATATCTTCATAATTCCAAAGATTATTTTTATGTGTTGCCTGAGTATAATGTAGACCTCTCCAGATTGTAGCAGGGAAAGTAATTTTCCTGCTATGAGTAGCAGTGGAGGCTGTAAGATATTTATGTGGGGCTAAAAATGTTGTCACTCACATAAAATTAAAACATGCTTCAGATATAATCCTCTTAATGCTGTGTTAAACACTGTTGATGTCAGTCATATGCCACTCTCTAGGGTGACACCCAGTGAGCCATGCCCTGCATAATCTTCTCCCCTTGCAAGCTGCGAAACATGTGACTTGTTTCTAGTCAACAGAATATAACAAAGGTGATGGAATAATCACTCCTATGATTTTATTACATTTTATAAGACTGTATCCTAATAGACTTGATAGAGTTTCTTCTCTTGGCTTTGAAAAGTCAAGCTACCATGGTGTGACAAGGCCTATCAGAGAGTCATTTAGTAAGAGCTCCAAGTGGCTTTTAAAAGTTGAGAGTTGCCCAAAAATGACAGTCAGCAAGAAAACAGGGATCTCAGCCTACTGCTAAAAGAAACTGAATTTTGCCATGGCCACATGAACTTGAATGAAGATCCTGAAATTCAGAAAAAAATGGAGGCTGGCCAAATTTTGATTGATTGCAGCCCTCTGAGATTCAGAGCAAAGGACACATCTAAGCTGCACCTGGAATCCAGCCTAAGAAAACTGTAAGATAATAAATGTATGTTATTGGAAGCTGCTGTGGTGTGAATTTTACAGATGACCTCAGCAAATGTCTGACAGCAAGTACCGGCTGGATAACTGGACACACCTGATAGTCATCAACAGCTTAGTCAGTGCTGGAGTCCACATCATAGAGGTACTTTTCCTTGCTCCTCCATTTAGGTGCTCACATGTGGTGATGGTGAGAATAGTCGGAGTAACTGAGAGAGAATTCAAGTCGGCAACATAATGCACATACACCAATTTGACTTGCAGGCTCTGTGGTTCTGTCCCACCAAACTCTTTCATAGTGGTGATTTTCTCCCAGAATCCCAAGTGAATGCACTTCCTGGTTAGTTTGGAGTCTCTTTAATAAATTCCATGGGTCCATGTAAGTCTGGTGCAACGAGAAAACAAAGATCAATATCTTTTCCAAAGAATGCCGAGCTTTTAACAAATGAAGACAATGAGTTTTTTATTATTCATTTGTCATTATAAGTTGTTTTGAGATATTGTTTATATTATAAATTATATAAATTAATATATAAAATTTATTATTTACTTTTATAATGTTGTCATCAATTTATGTTTCTTTCAGTTAATCTCTCTCTGATATTCCTAACACTTTGGCTAAAACTTTAATATACATGCAAATAATGTATACATGTTTTACAATAAAATGGTAAAATGCAATACATACTTGCCAGCAATAAATATGATGTAGCATATTTCAAGGTTAATATAAGTTATATATATCATATTTGTATTGGCTACAATATTAATACATCCAACACATGCACACACACACAATTTAGTTTTATCTAAGTTTTGTTACATCTGTTTTCTTCTGAAACACAGTCTAGAAATAAAATTAATATATTAAGTGCAAAATAATGTACACTTTCAAAATTCAAGTAATATACAAGAATAAGGAGTAAAGATACCCTTCCATTAGAGAGAAATAATATGAGATATTTTATGCACTTTTAGTTAAGTATTGTTTGATCCAGAAGTTGTTAGCTTTCCTCTGTGTTCATTTAACAGATAATCCTTTGCAATTACGATTTCTCTGTGCAGACCTCCTTGTACAAATTTAATGTATTCCCTTCCTTTCAATATTTATACTTTTCCTTAGCTCGTTTTGAAATGTTATTTAAGAAGCTTTTGATAAATAACTTTATACCAACTGCTAGCAATATCGGAATAGTAATTTTAGTCTCAACTGGTTTTTGTATTGACTTGAAGGGAAGCATATGACTCTGGCTTAATCACAATCCATTGTCTATTAGGAACAGCTGTCAGGATTGGCCAGTATTTGAATTCCCATAAGGAAGTATGATATAGTAATTATTTTATATTTCTAGAATGTACTTGTGCATCATCCTAGTACATTTCTGGGAGGGTAATAAAAGGCCCACATTGCTTTCCAGTTTACCTTGGATGAAAATTGTAACTCTGTCACAACTGTCTGAAAATTTCTCTCTGCCAGTCATTGCTCCTTTTACTGGGGTGGGGGATGGAATTTACTAGTATCAGAAAGAAACCTAATTTCCACACCTTCTCCAAAATTTTAATTGTAATTAATTGTTTAAATCAATAGCTATACAAAACAAACAAACAAACAAACAAACTCCTAAGAGACCTCATGAAATAAGAACAGAAATCGGTCTCAAAGTACTGCTAGGTGAGTAGCCTAATTTGTGTGCTATAGTTGGATGTGGAATGTAGATAGAGAATTGTGATGGCTTCGCAATGTGTCAACCTAGTTTCCCAGAATTTCTGGGGAATTAATATTTCTCATAATATCATATATTGAATGTTTTCATTAAAGTAAGCAGCAAGGGATATTCTTGGAAGATTTGAAAGGCGAAGAGAAACAGTGGTCATTTTGTAGTTCACAGGCTCATTGCAGATCTGCTGACTCACCTCTGCTGTGAAGCAGCAGCTGGGCTTGCAATTGTTCCACTTTTCCCTGGATCCTTCTGTTTCTGTGATCAGATGTATGTGTGTAGCTCTGTGATAAAAGGCTCCAGTTTCTGCAGTTTATCCTTGTCACCAAAAACTAAGGAAACAAGAACCCACATAACATTCAGTGTGTTTTTGTGGATTTCTAGTTTATGCTTGTAAATTCCATCCTGCTCATAACCTTCTCCTTCTGACTGCCTCCCCTGTGGAATTCACGTTCCATCACTGGTGTGGAGACAGCAGCCTTCGAGAGACAACTTAACTGATTTTGGTAATTGAGTTAGTCAAGTCCCAGTAACGGATCATCTCTCTCTCGCGCACTCTCTCTCTCTCTCTCTGACTCGACCCCTCTGTCTCCCTCACACACACAGTCTCTCTTTCTCTCTCTACCAGTTCTGCTTCCCTTTTTGAACCCTGAAAGATACAAGGTAAAGACAATTACCAAGGAAAATTCTTTCAATAAGTATTTTTTTAATGAAGAAGAGTAGAGAAATTGGATGATATCTTAGATCATATTTAGTCAAATAATGATCATAACAAATAGTGTATCCTTAATTCTTTCTCTGTTTCCAGAAGAGATAAAGAGAGAGAGAAAAAAAGTTGGCTATGTAAAAAAAAAAAAAAAAAAAAAAAAAAAAAAAAAGAATTAATTCTGGAAGCAAAGCTTGGATAAGGTAAAAAGGGATAGGATCTGTAGAACAAATAAAAAGGTCAGCCATTAATAGAAGTGTGGAATATCATCAATACAAAGTTATCCATGGGGGGAAAAAAAAGGAAAGGTAGAAAGTGTAGGCACAAATTCAGATGTGTTAATAGATTTCAGGGAAGGTATGGGAGTTTGATTTTGATTTTTTTTTCTTAATAAGATATGAAGCAAGTTTTCATTTGAGAATAAGGAAGAAGGAGATGGTCAATAAATTTTGAAGAGAAAAAAAGAGGTGTGAGAAATATCTTTTGGAAAAGAGACAAAGCAAACATACTGGAGAAGTGTTATAGTAATGCTAACCAGTATTAAGGAGTCTTTAATATTAAAATTCCATAAATTAAAATTGAGAATTGCCAACATAGTTTTGGGCTGTTCACCAACAGTATTCAGCTACATAGGACAAGCACAGAGTAAACAGAGAGATGGGCTTATGTAGAGTGTGGCTTTCCAAGGTGTGTAGAGTAGACAATCACAAAGATGGATCAATGAATCCAAACTGATCAAATAGAAATAGGTGGAAATGAGTATACTGATTTACAGAGAGAAAATGGTAAAGTTAATAGCAGGGAGTGAATTGGTGGCTGTGATGTGATTAAATAATTGAGTAGATTCATTCAAACAGGTGAACTAGACTAGGTGAACAGGTAATTACATATTTCAGTAGAAAAATTTACAACAGGCTCTCCAAAAAGGTGGTTGCTGAAGTATCATGGTTCTGAGATCACTTTGCCCTTGAAATCTCTTCTCTTTAACTCAAGTAAAAATTTATTTTGAATTTGCATACATATTTTTGTTTTACACTTCAAATCTCTATGAATGATTTTCTGAAAAATAATAGGTTTTGAAATATTTACAATTGTTTCACTTAGTGTTGACTGGGAGATTTTCTTTTTTCTTTTTCTTTTTTTGAAATGGAATCTCACTCTGTCACCCAGGTGGGAGTGCAGTTGCACCATCTCGACTCACTGCAACCTCTGCCTCCTGGGTTCAAGTGATTCTCCTGTTGCAGCATCCTGAGTCACCAGAATTACAGATGCACACCACCATGCTTGGCTATTTTTCCTTATTTTTTGTAGAGATGGGGTTTTGCCATGTTGGCCAGGCTTGTCTCAAGCTCCTAACCTCAAGTGATCTGCCAGCCTCAGCCTTTCAAAGCGCTGAAATTACAGGCATGGACCAACTTGCCAAGACTTCACTGAGAGATTTTATACCTATCCTTCATTTCTTTTTCATTTCCTCATTTAATCATTCCTTCTTTCCTTCCTTTCTTTCTTATTTTTCAATAATTCTCCAAACATTTAGTGAGCATTTATTATGCACTGAGTAATATACTTGTCACTGCTATTACATCAATAAATTTATAGTTCTAGTAGAATAATCAGGTGATTAAAAAAATTGGGAATTTTGGTAAGTGGTACTGTGAATAAGTAAACCATTCGGCAGAAGAGGTGAAAGAAAATAGCATTTAAATAAGGGTGTTAAAGAAGCCTTCTCCAAAGAGATGATGCTTCAAGCTAGAACCCAAAGAATGGAAAGATCTTTATACATGTAGCATAGGAATGTGTAGGGATTGGAATCAGCTTGGTGGGCTTAAGGATTTGACTGGGGCTTAGAGTGAGGCTGGCATAAGTGAGGCTGTAGAGATAGGAGGCTAAGTCTATTAGTCCATTTTCACTCTATTGATAAAGACATACCCAAGACTTACAAAAGAAAGAGGTTTCATGGACTCTTAGTTGTACGTGGCTCAGGAGGCCTCACAATCGAGGCAGAAGATGAATAGCCTCGATGTCTCACATGGCAGAAGACAAGAGAAGAGAATGAGAGTCAAGTGAAAGGGAAAATCCTTTAGCAAGCCATCAGATATTGTGAGACTTAGTCACTACCATGACAATAGTATGGGAAAAACTGCCCCATGATTCAATTATCTCCAACCAGGTCCCTCTCTCAACACATGGAAATTTTGGTAGCTACAAGTCAAGATGAGATTTGGGTGGGGACACAATCAAACCATATCATTTTGCCCCTATCTCCTCCCAAATCTCATGTCCTTACATTTCAAAACCAATCGTGCCTTCCTAACAATCTCACAAAATCTTAAGTCATTTAAGCATTAACTCTAAAGTCAACAGTCCAAAGTCTCATTCAAGACAAGTTAAGTCCCTTCCACCTATGAGCCTGTAAATAGTAAATCAAAAGCAAGTCAGTTACTTTCTAGATACAATGGAGGTATCTAGGATCTAGGAAGTATCTACAGTGGATACAGGCACTGGGTAAAGACAGAGATTCCAAATGGGATAAATTGGCCAAAGCATTTGGCTAAGGCCCATACAAGTCCAAAATCCAGTAGAGCAGTCAAATCTTAAAGCTCCAAAATGATCTCATTTGACTCCACATCCTACGCAGGTCATAATGATGCAAGAAGTGGATTCCCATGGTCTTGGGCAGCTCCACACTTGTGGCTTTGCAGGATATAGATAGGCCCCCTCCAGGCTGCCTTCACAGGCTGGCATTGAATGTCTGTGGCTTTCCCAGGTGCACGGTGCATGCTGTTGGTGGATTTACCATTCTGGGGTCTGGAGGATGGTGGCCTTCTTTTCACATCTCCACTAGGCATGGCCCAGTGGGGACTTTGTGTGAGGATGCCCACCCACATTTCCCATCCTCACTGACATAGCAGAGGTTCTCCATGAGTGCCCCACCCCTGCAGCAAACTTCTTCCTGGACATCAGGCACTTCCATTCATCCTCTGAAATCTAGGCAGAGGTTCCCAAACCTCAATTCTTGACATCTCTGCACCTGCAGTCTCAACAACACATGAAAACCATAAGGGCTTTGGGCTTGACCTTCCAAAGCCACAACCTGAGCTGTACCTTGGCCCCTTTCATTCATGGCTTGAACAGCTAACAGGCAGGGCACCAAGTCCATAGACTACACTCAGCAGACATATCCTGGACCTAGCCCACAAAAAACATTTTTTTTCTGCTAGGCCTGTGGCCCTATGATGGGAGGGGTTGCCACAAAATTCTCTGACATGTCCTAGAGATATATTCCCCATTCCCTTGGAGACTAATATTCAGCTCCTCTTTACTAATGCAAACTTCTGCAGCTAGCTTGAATTTCTCCTAAGAAAATGGAATTTTCTTTTCTATAACATCGTCAGTTTGCAAATTTTCTGAACTTTTATGCTGATTCCCTTTTAACACTGCATGCCTTTAACAGCACTTAAGTCACTTCTCGAATGCTTTGCTCCTTAGAAATTTCTTCCACCAGATACACTAAATCATCTCTCTCAAGTTCAAAGTTCTACAAATATCTAGAGCAGGGGCAAAATGCTGCCAATGTCTTTGCTAAAACGTAGCAAGAGTCACCTTTATTCTAGTTCAAAACGATTTCCTCATTTCCTCATTTCCATTTGAGACAACCTTAGCCTGGATTTTATTGTCCATATTATTATCAGCATTTTGGTAAAAGCCATTCAATAAGTCTCTAGGGAGTACCAAACTTTCCCACATTTTCCTTTCTTTTGAGTTCTCCAGACTGTTCCAACCTCTGCCCCTTACCCAGTTCCAAAGTCATTTTTGACATTTTAGAGTATCTTTTCAGCAGTGTCCCATTCTACTGGTACCAATTTAATGGATTAGTCCATTTTCATGCTGCTAATGAAGACACCCAAGACTGGGCAATTTACAAAACCCAGAGGTTTAGTGGTCTCACAGTTCCATGTGGCTGGGGAAGCCTCACAGTCATGGCAGAAGATGAAAGGCATGCCTCACATGGAGGTAGACAAGAGAAGAGAATGAGAGCCAAGTGAAAGGGGACACCCCTTACTAAGCCATCAGATCTTGTGAGACTTGACCACTAGCAGAACTAGTGGTTAAGTCTGCCCCCATGATTCAATTATCTCCCACCAGGTCCTTCTCACAACATATTCAAATTATGGAGTTACAATTCAAGGTAAGATTTGGGTGGGGACACAGCCAAACCATATCACTAAGATTACACAGGACTTTATTAAAAAGTTTGGATGTTTTTTCATTGGCTATTTCTTTCAGGAATTCCCTAAGACACTATTGTATATAGTCCATAGCTAACGGTGACATAAAGGCTTCCATATTACAAAAATGTAACTGTTTCCTTAATTACCTATAATATTATGAATGTTAAAGTGTTTGTGTATATACATAATACAAACAAATGTACATATGTGTTTATATGTATATTTAATGTATTTTTAATTATTAAAATATACTACAGTAATTACATGGCTATAATTATTAGGAGTAACCTTTTTCATTTTACAAAGAAAGAAAAATTGCTTCTCACATTTAAATGTGCTCAGTAAATGTTAACCTAGTGCTTTGGATGTTTTTACACTATATAATAATTATTACTACTTAGGAAATATTAGAATGTTCAGCTTTTTAAAACCAATGCTTTAGAATAAAAGTGTTTTTGACACCATTATGTGACTGATCAACTGGCCTTTAAAAAACTTATAACAACAGGCTATTTCTATTTTTTTATATGGGGCACTGAGAGCTTCTCTTTTGGTATAATTGTCAATTATATTAAATTATTTGCTGAAAGATCATGATTGTCATAATCATTATCACCATCATTATCATCAAAAGTTTCAAAAAAATAGTTTACAGTACTAGATTCTATTAAACCTCAGAGAATTGAGGCTAAATGGAGTCTTTATGTTAAAGAAATTTGACTTCCTCTCATATCTTAATATTGGTGCCTGAGGTTTGCATAAACATGCCTATTTTAGGAAATCACATCTACTAATGTAAGGTTGAGTGGGTTAAGTGAAAGGAAAAAGGCTTTAGGATTCTAGAAAGGAATCTTCAGTATACTATTTGGATAAACTGCTTTTTATGATAGAAATAATACCTTCAAACATTAAATAATATTTATGTATCTGAAAAAAGGGCTGTGAGCTAATTTAACTTTAGCTAGTCTAAATTGTAAAAACTGAAGATATAACCAGACTGTTGTTATATAATTTTAGTTTCTATAAAGTAACTCATAAACAAGTCATTTGAGTACTACTTCCTGACCATCCTGCATTGAAATGGAGAGAAGTAAACTCAATCTTTTTCTAATGGAATTGAGTCAAAAAAAAAAGGGTAATAGAATTATACATATATCCAATCATTGTTTATTATTCTATTGAGATGATAGATACTTTGGCATTAACTGGGTTTTCTTTAATTAAGTGATAACGTTGAATTGAGAAACATTGTCCTTGAAACAACTTTCTGATTGCCTCTCTAACTATGATACTTTTCGAAGTCCTGTTATATATTTGACCCAATGTAGAATAAATAAATCTGACAGTCTAATTAAAAGAATAACAATATCTGGAATAATATAATTTTTGCTACTTAATTGTTGTGTTGATTAAATGTCCAGAGAGCCCAAAGTCTGATTATTTCAAAAAGTTCAGGAATATCAAATGTAAAATATATAAACTGATGACTTGTGAATTAATTGAATGAACTTGCTGTTTCCTCATCAAGACAAAATATAGAACACTTAAGGTATAACTTTTCGTTTTTTACTTAAATGGTATTCTTTTCATTTGATATAATCTTGGAGCTTTATCAAGGAAGAAATATAGAGCAGATATGCTGCAATGCACACCTCCTGACTGAACAAGTGTAATACCTTTTGCTCCCATCTACCCATTATCAAATATCCACAGATCCATTTGTGAGTTACATTGCTTCATACCAGACTTTCTTTGAAATGGTACATAGCCATAAAATTATCCATAGGGAAATATTTATATCAAAATTCTTTGAAATATAAAGTTTTTGTTATAATATTTTATATTTAGATAATATGTGAATTATTTACTACAATAATAATGCTGAATAACAAACAATCACAAAATCCCAATGGCACACAATGAACAGGCAGTCATCTATTTCAGGTCATGTAATTGGCTGTGTAGCTCTTGGCTCACACACATGCCTTGGGGGATCAGCTGAGTGACTGCTGATTTAGCGTGATCTCAGCATGGATAATTTGTAGCACTCGGATCAGCCACCTTTATGTCTCTGGAATGGAAGCCTAGGCCTGTCCTCAGGTTAATTGCAAAGTAAGAAAAATAAGAGTACAAGCTCAATCATGCAAGTGCTTTTCAAACCTGTGTTTTTATCACATTTACTAGCTTCCATTGGCCAAATCACATCAGAGGGCTGGGCCTAAATTGGAGTTGAATGTGGTAGATGCTATCGTGTGATATTTAGATCCTTCTTTAGTAGTGAAGGACAAGTTATCCCAGTTGCTCTGAGTGCTGCTGGCAGGAAGCTCTCAAGTGTTAGACTGGTTTAATAATTGCCTCAGCAAAAGAGAGCCACCTCAAAAAGATTATGCCTTCTTGGGGCAACTAGTGTTTAATGACTGATTTACAGAGGAGTATTGAAACCTGACACTTTGACCCCAATAGGAAACAGTTCTGAAAAGTGATTCAATTTTCGGATCTCCCTGTAAGGTTAGTTGAGAATTCCATGAAGACTCCATTGCTCCTCAACATCTCTTTCTGTCTGATTCTGCTTCCTTTCATCACATTCCACAGGTGTTGAGCCCAAGAGCATTTGTTCAACTCACTTCCTGCTCTAATGTCCACTCCAAAGCTTATTTCCTAGAGAATGTGACCTGCAACACACTGCAAAATTCCCTGGCAAAGATCATAGCGGCTTAAGGAAAAGGTAGTGAAGTCGTTAATGCCATCAATTAAATAGAATATTTTATTGTAACAATTAAGCAGAGTGAGATTTGATTATACTTAAAACAGTAATCACATAGAGATGTTTTTCTCTTTTTTTAAAGACAGAGTCTGAGTCTCATTCTGTTACCCAGGCTGTAGCGCAGTGGAACAATCTCGGCTCATTGCAACCTCCACCTTCTGGGTTCATGCAATTCTCCCTGCCTCAGCCTTCCTAGTCACTGGGATTACAGGTGCCCACCACCATGCCTGGATAATTTTTTTAGTTTTTCATAGAGCTGGGGTTTCGCCATGTGGGACAGGCTGGTCTCAAACTCCTGACCTCAGGTGACTGGCCTGCCTCGGCCTCCCAAAATTCTGGGCTTACTGGTGTGAGTCACGGCACCCAGCCAGGATATTTTTCTTAATTTCAAGCAACTTGCTAAGACTTTCAAGGCCCTCTTCAGTTTGTACTTGGCACTTGTCCCAAAAATTATCTTCCAATTCTCCTTCAGCATTGACTAGTATTCCAGTAAGCCAGCAGCATAACTAGCCTGTGTCGACATTTTCTTTATTTCTGTTCTTGGCCACATTCCTGCCTCTGTTTTAATGCTGTTGTTTCTATTGGGCTGCCTGTCAAGGTTTAATTCTTAATTCTAAGCTGATTTCAAATCTTATTACTTTCTACTTGTTCCCTCTTGGGACTCCTCACAGTTGGAAAGCATATGATCCCTCCTAGCACATTATACTTCTCTTTGTGCACCTATCATGTCCTACTTGATAACTTACATTCTTGCCTGGCATCCTGTTGCATGCCCTAACCAAGGGTAGGGATTCTGTCACAGTTACCTTTTTCATTACTTAGGTCTTCTAGCAAGGTGACTTAACATAGTTTCTTTTTAAAATATAAACAACTGAGTGATATATTAAAAATGACGTATTATCCATTATATTTCATTAAACTTTCTCACAGAGAAATATGTATCAATAAACATCATATTTTAAACAGTTTTTTGATTGAGAATGTGCATTTTTTTTTTTTTTTTGCACAGGACAAATATGTTTCAAATAAAAACCAGAAGAAAATCTGTTGCAGCAATCTGGATACTGCTGACCAGATGATGTACTCCAAGCCAAATATTTCAATTTTGACCTATTATGTATTACATACAAATTACACACACATAATATATATGTATGTATAATATATACAATTATACATATATAATTATGGATTATTATATACAATTATACAATATATATATAATTATATATATTATATATGGTATATATAAATACACACATGTATATGTTGACATATACACATACATATATATATGCATTTTGTTATATGTGTGCATGTGTGTGTGTGTGTGTGTGTATTATTTTAAGGGTACTCAGTAATTTTTTAAAACCAGATATTTTAAGACATGAAGACACAGAAAAGACTGTCACAAAGAGAGATGTTTTCCCTCACAGGTTCCTAGACACAGAAGACACTCCATACCACACACAGGGCCACATAGAAGGGTCAGCCAAGTTGCAGAGTAAATGAAGGAAAACAGGTGCAAGAGCCTTTTAGTTTCTGTGAGAAGAAATTGGCTAGACAAGATAAGCAAACCTAGAATTGGCTAGTTTTTATGGGCTCTGAGCATCCCCTAGTTTGTCTAATGCCTGGTCCTAGAATTATTAGGGAAGGAAGATAGTAGCTTAGAATGTATAAAAGCCCACTAAAGAGGTAGTTGAGGCTATGGGCTGTGGATGGGTTGGTTTGCATATGAAAAACACACTCACAGAAGGCTCCATGATATTAAAGTATCAAAAATACAGAATATACACATAAAAATACATATTAAAAAAGACACAATTAAGGTATACATATATGAGTGTGTTGTCTTTGTTTCACATTATTTTTTTTTCCAGACCACATGGAATATTTTTACAGTTACATTATCATATTGTATATAATATGTTCTCAATTAGTACTTTCATTATGTATTATTTATTCCAGCTCACTCAAAATGAATGTCAAGATTCTATTTATACAACCTATCCTCCTCTTGGAAAATATACTTTTTAAGTCAAAAAGCTGTTCTTCTCATAGTTACTCTTTGGCTTATCTTCTTGACTTATTTTATAATCAATTACAACACACGAGCTTAACTTATTTACAAGATCATAGTTATATAACACTTCTTTCTTTTCCTACCCATTCTCTCAAAACACACATCCTTTATCCTCTTAACACAAGAGCAAGCAAACTTATTTTCCTTATTTGAAGCTCCAAAGCACATTTTATTATTTCAATTGCTCACCTGTTTTCAATTCTTCAGGAGTTTCACCACATAAAAAAGTCACTATTTAGCCAGTTCTTTTTATCCAAACACAATACTAACATTGTAATCTACAAACTATAAATTCTGACTCAGCAAATATAGGTTATCATTGATAGTGGTTTGATATATTCTAATTTCAGAAAGAAAAACGTTAATACTAAAGGTCATATGTTCTGCAAAACTTTTCTTCAAAAATTAAGAATACATTATTATATCCCAATAAAAAAGAGGAACTTGACCACTAGCAAACCATCCCTACAAGAAATACTAAATAAATAAATTCCTGAGGATGAAATGCTGAAATATCAAGAAACTGATAAGTAACTTGAATCTATATGAAGAAATGAAGAGCACCAGTAAGATAAACTAAAAAGACAGATAAACATATAAGACAACGTAATGAATGCTTTGGGTACAACTTATTTCTCCTACCTGATTTAAGAGACAATTGAATAAAGCAGCAAATATTGATCTGTGTTCTTGGGCATGTGCATGTGCTATGGTTTGCATATGGTTTATTGGTCCAGACCAAAAGTCTTGTTAAAAATTTGATTTCTAACATGGTGGCACTGGCAGGTGGGGCCTAGCGGAAGGCATTTGGGTCATAGGTATGTACCCCTCCGAATGGTTATGTGCAATTCTCCAGGTAGTGAGTGACTTCTTGCTCTCACGAGACTGAAGTTGTTCTCACAGGAATGGATTAGTTCCTGAGAAAGTGGATTGTTATAAAGCGTAAGGACACCCCTCAGGTTTTCACCCTTTACAAGTGGTTCACTTTCCCTTTGACCTTCCCTGCCATGTTTTGTTGCAACATGTAAGCCCTGGCCGGAAGCCCTTGAACTTCTCAGTCTGTAGAACTTTGAGCTAAGTAAACATTTTTTCCTTATAATTTACCCAGTCTCAGGTATTTTTTTTTTCTAGAAACACAAAGAAACATCTCTTAGCTTCCTGCCTTCATCTTTTTATGATGTTCTCTCTATATATGTGTCTCTGTCCAAGCCTCCCTTTTTTATAAGTGCTTGATATTGGAATAGAGGCCCAACTTATTCACTATGACCTCACGTGACTAACTTAGTGGCCAAGACCCTTGGGTCCCTGGAGATTCACTGAAATTCACTGACATAAAGCAGATTAATTAATATGAGAAAAGGCATACACATTTTGTTAATATTGTATACAAAGCAGCCTTCAGAATAAAGACCAGAAGATGCAGGGGAAATTGTTCATTTTTATGCTTGTTTTCAACAAAGTTTGGATAGTCATGTAGAAATACGATTAGATTAAAATGATATTATCTAATGTTAATAGATTAATTGACTAATAGATTTAGTGCGGGAAACCCAGCAAAACCTGCCTGTCTAGATTTTTTTTGGCCTGTGTGAGCATGTATTCTTTTCTTCTGAGTATTAGGCAGGGCCTCTCTGGAATAAGGGTCATATGATCTATAATCAAACCAGGTAGGACAGATAATTTTTTATGGCCAGTTTTTACATAGACTATTTATAGGCTTTATGATTAGCTTTTGGGAAAAGAGAATCTGTTTTCTACCACCCACCTTGGAGAAGAGAGTTTCTAGTTTATGTGGCTATCCTTGGAATCGAATGAAAATAAGAAACAGGAGGACAAGAGAAGGTCACGGAAAAAAAATTGCTTCTCCAGCTGTTGCTGATGCCTTCTTTTTGGGATATTGCTTTCCAAGTTCCAATGCTAGTCATGTGCACATTGACACTATTTCCAAAAAAGGTTACATCATGAGGCAATGGGAGTTAGGGCTTAGGACTTCCATATATACATTTTGGGGAAGGTGAAATTGAACCCATAAAATAGACTATAAGTTTTTGTTTGTAAATCATTTTACTTCAAATAATTGAAGTCACTTTTACATCATAGCCTATGTTTTAGCATTGTTGAACGTTTTATTGCTACTTGGTCCTGGGATCTCGTGTATGTGTAACATATTTCCTTCACCTTTTCTCTCTCTTTTTTTTTCTTTTGAGTTTTCTTTCTTTCCTTTAGTATTCTGAAAATTTTCAATGAGATGCACTGATGATGCACAGGGTCATTATTCCCTTAATAAAGGCTATAAATCAGTCCATTCAATTGGCATATCAGTTAAAGTTCAAGAAGAGAAAGAGAACCTGTATGAGAGAGATATATGTGTGTATCCACACACATATCAAATTCTTACATATACTTATAAAGAGATTTCTATGATTCAATGGCCTGAATAGTTAAGTTCAAAATCCATAGTAAAAATAGGAACAAAAGATTATGAGCTCATCTATCCGTGGAATTACTTCTCTCTCTTGCTGATTCAATCAGGTCCACCCAGATAACCTAAAATACTATACTATAATTTTTTTTACTTAAAGTCAACGATTAGGGGCTTAACTGGCATCTCTGAAATACTGTCATAGGGATAGATATCTAAAGCAGTGTTTTATTGAATAGCTGGGACTAACTCTACCCAAGTCAATCTGAATATCAAACATGCCATCAAAATCAATAAACAAAATTATCTTCATTTTCAGTAATTTTTCTGGAAATATTTACACTCTACACTTATCCACAATCTTCCTTCCTTCCTTCCTTCCTTCCTTCCTTCCTTCCTTCCTTCCTTCCTTCCTTCCTTCCTTCCTTTCTTCCTTCCGTCCTTCCTTCCTTTCCTTCTTTTTTTCTTTTTGGAAGTACTGCAATATCAAATCAATGTGTGGAGGTATGGAGTAAATGGAGCAACTTTCTAGTCCATCTCCTAGTTCCAAAAGTCTATTTAATGTGTTGTCTCAGACAAGGAATGTATCACATATTAAACTGACAAGAATAGATATTACAGTTAATCTTAACCAAAAGGCCAAGAAGTGATCTTTAACATTTCTTTTTTTTTTTTTTTTTGGCATAGACAAATAATCTTTTTTATTCTATTTTTTCATATCACAAATAATTATTTTAACGTCATTTATAATTATTATCCAAATGTATGAAGCCATTTTTCACCCATGATCAGTGGCATGCACTTCCTAGACATTTCAAAGAATTTCCCATCCCATTCAGTAGCACACAAATTCAAGGAGGCATTAACAGATGCATTACGCAAGAATATGTTAGTCATCTTGATCTTTCTGATTCTTTTTTTATTTAATTTATTTATTTTACTTTAGGTGCATACTACATCTGGCATTTTTCCCCATGTTATCCCTCCCCGCTCTTCCCCCTCCCCACCCCACACTGTCTCTCTCCTAACCCCCCAACTGCCCCCAGTGTGTGATGTTCTTCTCCCTGAGTCCATTTGTACACATTGTTCAACACCCACTTATGAGTGAGAACATACGGTGTTTGGCTTTCTGTTCCTGTGTCAATTTGCTGAGTTTCCAGATTCATCCAAGTCACTACAAAGGACACAAACTCATCGTTTTTTCAATGGCTGCATAGTATTCCATGGTGTATATGTGCTACATTTTCTTTGTCCAGTCTATCATTGATGGGCATTTGGGTTGGTTCCAGGTCTTTGCTATTGTACACAGTGCAGCAATGAATATAGGTGTTCATGTGTCTTTATAGTAGAATAATTTATAGTTCTTTGGGTATATACCCAGTAATGGGATTGTTGGGTCAAATGGAATTTCTATTTATGTTCTTCTCTTTGGGAAACATTATGAGACACCTGTTGGAACACTTGGCTTGATCACTCCTTTAAATTTTTTTTGTTTTCCTATTTTTTGTATTTTGACTTGTTATTATATTTTCTATCATATTACATCAATTTAATCTTTTACCAATTAAAGAAAAATTATATTCTATATATAATTCCCCATATTTTAATTACTTGATTTCTAAATTCCATTTTCATATATGTCCAATTGTAGATATTTGGGTGCAAAGGTTATCTAATTTCTCTGAGGTTGTGAGGGTTAATACTGACTGTCAACTTGATTGGATTGGAGGGTGCAAAGTATTGTTTTGGGGCATGTCTATAAGGGTGTTGCCAAAGAAGATTAACATTTGAGTCAGTGAACTGGGGAAGGCAGACTGACCCTCAATCTGGGTAGGCACAATCTAATCAGCTGCCAGTGTGGCCAGAATAAAAAGCAGGCAGAAGAATGTGAAAGGATGAGACTGGATTAACCTCCCAGACTGCATCTTTCTCCCATGCTGGATGCTTCCTGCCCTTATACATTGGACTCCATGTTCTTAAGCTTTGGGACTTGGAGAGGCTTCCTCGTTCCTCAGCTTGCAGATAGCCTATTGTGGAACTTCATGATTTTGTGGGTTAATACTCCTTAATAAATTCCCCTTTATATATACCTCTATCTTATTAGTTCTATACCTCTAAAGAAACCTGACTAATATAGATTTTGGTATCAGGAGTGGTTCTAGAGGAACACAATATTAAGAATGAAGTTCTTTCATTGGTTTTGGGGTATCTGAATTAGGTCTGTGATTAGACCCCAAAATGCTAAGGACTTTACTTCAAATAGTATGGAGAACACTGATCATCCTTGGCAAGAACTGTTTAGAGAGTTATGCAAAATAAATACATTTGACATTCTTGATTCACCACTCATGAGAGGTAATGTTTTTAGTAACTCTTTACATAACACCTTTGACCATATGTGGAGAACCAAGGAACATAAAGCAGCTGATTGGTTTCTCCTAAGTTCATTGGACAAAGCGATGAAAGAAAATAATGAACTCCGGGACTCTAACTCCTGGCTTCAGAAGCAGATACAGAGCCTGAAATCTTCTAATCTAATCTTGTCTACCAAGATTTCCCTGAGTGACAGTTTTATCTTCTACAGAGTAAGAGCTGAAATTGTGGGAAAACAGACACAAAATCTTATCATGAGAGTGACTGACTTGCAACAAATGTGTACACCTAGCCTCACCAGGTGTCTTCTATAAAGTGGGGGCATTCGTGATGCTGCAACTTGGAATGGGGATGTGTGGGAGGACCCTGATGAAGCTGGAGACACTCAGCTTGTTAACTCTGATGAAACATTTTTACCAGAAGAAAATAGCTTACTTATCCCCAGCAGTGGCAACATACTCTCCCTGACCCATGCTGTCATCAGCCTTTCCACCTTTTCTGTTGAGATAAAACCTGTACTTCGTGAGGCAACAGTGATGGCATCCTCTGAGGCAGTTGCCAGGCAAGACAATGTTGATTCTCCTCAAGGCCCACCCCCAACGACCCTGTTTGCTTCTAGATCTATAACTAGAGCAATGTCCCAGAGAGCCCTTAGAGGTGAGGTTCAGAGTGTGACTCACAAGGAGGTGTGCAACATTACAAAAGATCTGCTTGAGTTTTCCAATTCATATAAGCAGAAATCTGGAGAACAAGTATAAGAAAAGATATTAAGGGGTAGGATAATTGTTGAAGGAACATAGAGTTGGATCAGGCTGAATTACAGATTTGGACACACTAATCATGGATTCCACATTTAACTTTGTAGCTTGGGGAGTTAAAAATATTCTAATAGTTCATTTTCTTGGTTAGCTAAAATATGAATTAAAAGATGGGCCATGGTGAGCAAGCTGGAAATGCCTGACCTCCTCTGGTTTAATGTAGAATAAGAAATCCAAGGTTTAGGATGATTGGGATATTGAAGTGGATCAGTCACTTTAGATCTACTCATCCCAGCTGTGAGGGTCCAGAAGATATATTCTTGATCAATATTCTGCAAACCAGATTTGTGAGGGCAGCACCTGCAGCATCCTTGAAGAGATCTGTGATTGCTCTTCTCTGTATGCCAAATCTTAAAGTAAACACTGCAGTTACTCAACTACAAAATGTAAATGCCATGGGAATACCTGTACCCCAGGGTAGCAGGGGTCAAGAAAGCAATGTGGGCATAGCTACCATAATGGACAGCATAGGCAAAGAGGCAATCAGAAGAGTCTGACTCCTGTATAACTCTGGCATTGCCTGATTAATTGTGGTGTTCCTAGAAGTGAAACTGATAGGAAGCCTACTGCATTCTTACTTAGTTTATATAAGCAGAAAACTTCCAGGTTGAGGGTACAAAAGACTAACTTGATTTATAATAACAGAGAATCATGGCCCCTCAATTAATTTCCAGACTTAAACCAGTTTACAGACCCAGAGCCCTTTGAATGAAGGGGAGGCAGCATCCTGCTGAGGAAGGGCCTCACTACACTATTGACATTTATGCTATTAATCTTTCTTTCAATATTCCCCAAGAAGATCTATAGCCTTTTACCAGGGCGACTGCATTGGGGAAAGGAAAATGATCATACATTTCGAGGACTACTTGATACTGGCTGTGAACTAACTTTGATTCCAGGGGACCCAAAATGTCATTGTGGTCCTCCAGTTAAAGTAGGGGCTTATGGAGGTCAGGAAATTAATGAAGTTCTAGCTCAGGTCTGACTTACAGTTTTTTATTATTTATATATAACTTTATACTATTTATATATGTTTATATTATTTATATATACTTAAATGTAATATCTGATTGGTAGGGCAGTCTCCCATAGGTGATTTACAGTGGAGGCCTCTAGGATTTTGGAACTAGGACTTGCCATCTTCTGCAGATAACTACTCTCCTTTTGAGGGACAGCTCTTGGCCTGTGGGTCCAGTGGGTTCTGAACTCATCCTGTGGTCATTTTCCCAGTGCCAGAATGCATAATTGGCATAGACACACTGAGCAGCTGGCAGAACCCCTAATTGACTCCCTGACTGGTAGGGCAAGGGTTACTATGGTGGGAAAGACCAAAGGGAAGCCATTAGAGTTGTTTCTACTAAGAAGAATAGTGAATCAAAAACAATATCACATCCCTGGAGGGACTGCAAAGATTAGCAACCATCATGGAATTGAAAGATACAGCCACTGAACTCTACTATCTGGCCTGTGCAGAAGACAGATGAATCTTGGAGAATGACAGTTGATTTCTGTAAGCTTAACCAAGTGGTGACTCCAATCCCAGCCTCTATACTAGATTTGGTTTCATTGCTTGAGCAAGTTAATACATCTCCTGATATTTAGTATACAGCTGTTAACTTGGCAAATGCCTTTTTCTCCATTCCTGCCCATAAGGCTCAACAGAAGCAATTTGCCTTAACCTGCCATATACCTTTACTGTCCTGCCTCAGGGTCATATTAACTCTTTGGCTTTGTGTCATAATCTTTTTTCAGAGAGACCTGATCACTTTTTGCTTCCACAATATATCACACTGGTCCATTAAATTTATGACATTATGTTGACTGGATCTAGTGAGCAAGAAGTAGCAAACATATTAAACTTAGTGGTGAGACATTTGTGTGCCAGGGGATGAAGAAGAAATTTGATTAAAATTCAGGGACCTGTACCTCTGTAAAACTTCTAGAGGTCCAGTGTTGTGGGACCTGTTAAGATATTCCTTTTAAAGTTGGAAGGAAATATAAGTTGGAAGTAAAAGTTGCTGTATTTGGCCCCTCCTACAACCAAGAAAGAAGCAGAATGCCTAGTGGGTCTATTTGGATTTTAGAGACAACACCTTCCTCATTTGAGTGTGTTACTCCAGCCCATTAATCGAGTGACCTGAAAGGCTACCAGTTTTTAGTGGGTTTCAGAACAGAAGGCTCTGCAACAGGTCCAGACTGCTGTGAAAGCTTCTCTGTCACTTGGACCATATGACCCAGCATATACAATGGTGTTTGAGGCAGATAGGAATGCTGTTTGGAGTCTTTGGCGGGCTTCCATAGGTGAATTACAGTAGAGGCCTCTAGGATTTTGGAGCAAGGACTTGCCATCTTCTGCAGATCACTACTATCCCTTTGAGAGATAGCTCTTGGCCTGTTACTGGGCTTTGGTAGAAACTGAACATTTGACTATGGGGTCATCAAGATACCATGTGACCTGAACTGCCTATTATGAACCAGGGGCTTTCTGGCCCATCCAGCCATAAAGTACAGTGTGCACAGCGCATTTCATCATCAAATTGTAGTGGTATATGCATGATTGGGCTTGAGCAGGTCCTGAAGGCACAGGTAAGTTACATGATGAAGTGGCTAAAATGCCCAAGGACTCTACTCCTGCCATTCTGCCTTCTCCCTCCCAGCCTGCACTGATGGCCTAATGGGAGTTTCCTAGGATCAGTTGACAGAGAAAGAGAAGACTAGGGCCTGGTTCACAGATGGTTCTGCATGATATGCAGGCATCCCCTAAAAGTGGACAGCTACAGCACTACAGGCCCTTTCTAGGACATCCCCGGAGGACGGTAGTGAAGGAAATCTTCCCAGTGGGCAGAACTTTGAGTAGTGGATCTGGTTGTACACTTTGCACAGAAGAAGAAATGGTTAGGTGTGCAATAATATGCTGATTCATGGGCGATAGCTAATGGTTTGGTTGGATGGCCAGGGACTTGGAAGAAGCATGATTGGAAAGCTGTTGACAATGAAATTTGGGGAAGAGGCATGTGGATGGACCTCTCTGAATAATCAAAAACTGTGGAGATATTTGTATCCTGTTTGAGTGCTCACCAACGGGTGATCTCAGCAGAGGACTCAGATTTTAATAATCAAATGGATAGGATGACCTGTTCTGTGAACACCACTCAGCCTCTTTCCCCAGACACCCCTGTCATTGTCCAATGGGCCCATGAACAATGTGGCCATGGTGGCAGGGATGCAGGTTATGCATGGGATCAGCAACATGGACTTCCATTCACCAAGTGTTGCCTGGCTGTAGCCACTGCTGAGTGTCCAGTTTGCCAGTGGCAGAGACCAACACTGAGCCCTTGTTATGGCACCATTCCTCGGGGTGATCAGCCAGCTACCTGGTGGCAAGTTGATTATATTGGACATCTTCCATCACGGAAAGGGCAGTGGTTTGTCCTCACTGATAGACACATATTCAGGATATGGGTTCACTTATTCTGCACACAATGCTTCTGTGGACTCATGGAATGCGTTATCCACCATCATGGTATTTCACACATAATTGCCTCTGACCAAGGCACTCACTGTATGGCTAAAGAAGTTCAGTAGGGTGCTCATGCTCTTGGAATTCACTGGGTTTACCATGTTCCCCATCATCCTAAAGCAGCTGGATTGATAGAACTTTGGAATGGCCTCTTTAAGTCACAATTACATGAACTAGGTAACAATACTTGGCAGGGCTGGGGCAAAGTTTTCCAGAAGGCTGTTTATACTCTGAATCAGCATCCAACATGTGATACTGTTTCTCTCATAGCCAGGATTCAGAGGTCCAGGTATCAAAGGGTGAAAGTGGAAGCTGTATCACTCACCATCACCCCTACTGACCCATAAGCAAAATGTTTGATTCCTGTTCCTATAACATTACATTCTGCTAGCCTGGAAGTCTTAGTTCCAGAGGGAGGAAACCTGCCACCAGGAGACACAACAACAGTTCCATTGAGCTGGAAATTAAGATTGCCACCTGACACTTTGGACTCTTATCTTTAAGCCAACAGGCTAAGAAGGGAGTTGCAGTGTTGGCTGGGGTGATTGACACGAACTATCCAGACGAAATCAGGGTCTGGTGCGATGGCACATGACTGTAATCCCAGCATTTTGAGAGGCTGAGACGGGCAGATCAGCTGAGGTCAGGAGTTCAAGACCAGCTTGGCCAATATGATGAAACACCATCTCTACTAAAAATATAAAAAAAGGAGGCAGGCAATGGTGGTGAGCACCTGTAAGCTCAGCTACACAGAAGGCTAAGGTATGTGTTCTCTTAAACCAGTGAAGCAGAGTTTTCAGTGATCCAAGATTGTGCTACTGCAGTACAGCATGGGTGACAGAGCAAGACTCTATCTCAAAAGAAAAAAAATAAATAAAAAGATGAAATCAGTCTGCTACTTAACAACAAAGACAAGGAAGAGTATGCATGAAATATAGGAGATTAATTAGGGCGTCTCTTAGTATTAATCACCATGCCCTGTGGTTAAGGTCAAAGGACAACCACGAAAACCCAATCCAGGCAGGACTACAAATGTCCCAGACCCTTCAGGAATGAAAGTTTGGGTCACTACACCAGGAAAAAAAACATAACCTGCTGAGGCGCTTGCTAAAGGCAAAGGGATTACAGAACATGTAGTAGAAGAAGGTAGTCATCAATTCCAGCTACAAACATGTGACCAGTTGCAGAAATTAGGACTGTAATTGTAATGAGTATTTCCTCCTTCTTTTGTTAAAAATATGTTTGTGTAAGTACACATTTGTATTAAGAAAATATCTTCATTTTTTTCTTTATCATGTGACATAAGATTTATGGACTGCATATCAGCATTTAAGTGGTGTTAACTTTAGGTAATAGGATATAGGTTGAGAATTGGTATTTCTGGTTGTATGAAGGATAGTCGTATTATGTTAGGTAACCATATTATTATCTTTATTTGTATATATAATTGCACTTTAGGTTCTGGGGCACATGTGCAGATCATGCAGTATTGTTGCATAGGTACATACATGGCAGTGTGGATTGGTAGCTTCCATTCCCCAGTCACCTATATCTGACATTTCTCCCCATGTTATCTCTCCCCAACCTCCCTACCCCCTGCTGACCCTCTCCTAGTCTGTCCCAACAGTCCCCAGTGTGTGATGTTCCCCTCCCTGTGTCCATGTGTTCTCATTGTTCAACACCTACCTATGAGTGAGATTTTCTGTTCTTGTGTCAGTTTGCTGAGAATGATGGTTTCTAGATTCATCCATGTTCCTACAAAGGACATGAACTCATTGGTTTTTTATGGTTGCATAAAAAAAAATGCTTCCATGGTGTATATGTGCCACATTTTCCTTGTCCAGTCTGTTATCAATGGGCATTTGGGTTGGTTCTAGGTCTTTGATATTGTAAACAGTGCTGCAATGAACATACATGAGCATGTATCTTTATAATAGAATGAGGTATAATCCTTTGGGTATATATCCAGTAATGGGATTATTGGGTCAAATGGAATTTCTATTTCTAGGTCTTTGAGAGAGTGACACACTGTCTTCCACAATGGTTGAACTAATTTACACTCCCACCAACAGTGTAAAATTGTTTCTATTTCTCCACATCCTCTCCAGCACCTGTTGTCTCCAGATTTTTTAATGATTTCCATTTTAACTGGCATGAGATGGTATCTCAATGTGGTTTTAATTTCCATTTCTCTAATGACCAGTGATGATGAGCGTTTTCTCATGTTTTTTGGCCTCATATATGTCTTCTTTTGAAAAGTGTCTGCTCATATCCGTGTCCCACTTTTGAATGGGGTTGTTTGTTTTTTTTTTTCCTTGTAAATTTGTTTTAGTTCTTTGTAGATTCTAGATATTAGCCCTTTGTCAGATGGGTAGATTGCAAAAATTTTTTCCCATTCTGTTGGTTGCCCATTCACTCTAATGGTTATTTCTTTCGCTGTACAAAAGCTCTGGAACTTAATTAGATCTGATTTGTCTATTTTGGCTTTTGTTGCCAATGCTTTTGGTGTTTTGGTCATGAAGTCCTTGCCTATGCCTATGTCCTGAATGTTTTTTTCTAGGTTTTCTTCTAGGGTTTTTATGGTGTTAGGTCTTTATTTGAAGATTACATATGATTTCAGGAGATGTGTATGGGTTCAAGTTGACAAGGTTTAAACTGGTGCTGGTTAACACTGTCAACTTGATTAAATTGAAGGATATATAGTATCGTTCCTGGGTGTGTCTGTGAGAGTGTTGCCAAAGGAGATTAACATTTGAGTTAGTGGACTGGGATAGGCAGATTCATCTTTAATCTGGGTGGGTACAATCTGATCAGCATGGCCAAAATAAAAAGCAGGCAGAAGAGAGTGAAAAGATGAGACTTGCTTAGCCTCCTAGCCTACATCTTTTTCTTGTGCTGGATGCTTCTTGCCCTCAAACATCAGACTACAACGTTTTCAGCCTTTGGACTTATACATTGGACTCCATGTACTTCAGCTTTGGGACTTGGACTGGCTTCTTTGCTCCTTAGCTTGCAGACGGCCTATTGTGAGACCTTTTGATTATGTGAGTTCCTAGTTCTTAATAAAATATCCTTCATGTATACATCTATCCTATTAGTTCTCTCCCTCTAAAGAACCCTAATACAGAGGTTATTCTTTCTGTATATTATATATATTATACATCAATAAATATACACAAATATATATTCATGATATGATTAAGAATATATTTAAATGTTCACAGACATACATAACTGAATTATTCTGTTAAGAATTTTGTAATATAAGCTTTTGTCTCAGACTTCCACATTAGATAATTTTTCTAATAATCTCAGAATGCTTAGAATTTTGCCAATATTTAAGGAAGCACATCATGGACACACAAAAATGTTACTTTTTGTTCTTCACCGCACCTAGTGTCTAGCTATCCCCCATCACACCCTGCCTGCCTTCAGGTCTTTATTTCTAGAGACTTTTTCCTGGGCTAAACAATTTTTCTAGTAAAATAATTTTTCAGTCTTCTGCCTGAAGTTTATTAGTCTAGCTAACAATGTTTTTGGAGCTTACTGGGCAAGGAAATAAAGAGGTCTCCCTTTTCACTATGCAACTTTCATTGTATCTGTGTTTTCATTATAGTGCTTCACTTCTGTCCTCTAATATACCTATGTTTCTAATCTCTCTGCCTCATGTTTTCTATAAACTTTATACAGTACAGCTGCAGATGAGGCAAGCACTAATTCATTTTGGGAGAGAGAGAGAGGACGGTAGTGTCTAACATTTTGTACAGATATAGAACTACTTTACCTTCTTTTTTTCCACACCTTCAGTCCCATTTTAAGAAGCTAGTGACTGCAATAGTTAAGAATTCCTGAGATTATGCAACTTGTTTTTTCTGCAAGATTCCCACTACTCCCAGTCGTAACACTTATGTTTCAGCTTCTCTGCTCTGCTATGCCAGGTACTGATGGTTTTTTGCTTTCCTTCCTTAAATATCATTAGTATTATTCATCTACTATCATCTCATCTTGTATTCTCATTGAACTTGTATGTTTAATTTTTCTTAACTATATTTCTGCAAGTCTTTAAGAGCTGTTAGAAATAAACATGTGTGTTCAATTATCCAAATGTACCCAGACAAAGCATCTATTTGGATTTTATTTTCTAATCCAATTTCATGGGGTTTGTACTTTAACACCAATATTTATTTTTCTAATTGTATTGTGTCATTAACTCATGACATGAAGTCTTCTGCTGACATAGGCTGTGTTCACTGTTTACCAGCTCTGCTGACTACATGTTCCCAGCTGATTTAGTTACAGAGCAGCTCTAGGATCACAAAAGAACAGTCTGAGACGGTGTACAGCATTGTCTAACTCTTTCTACAGGTATTGATGTAACATGGGCTGTTTAATGGTGTAATCTCTACTGTACAGTTGCTATTGATCTCTTCCAGTGAGTCAATATGTACTTGGTTTATTCTGAAGTCACATAAACAATTGAGGAAAACCAGAGATTTCAGTCAAATTATATCCCAGAGCCTATGAATAATATTCAAAAGAACAATGTTTAATATTCTATACACCCTTCATTTAGCTGTCAAGACTGGTAATGGTGTTCTCTGATAAGTATCATAAATCAAAATTAAGATTGGATGCTGTGTGGTCGTGGTTAACCTTGCTATTCATGTAACAATAAAAAGGCTGTTAAGAATAAGGCTCTGAAGCCAGACTACAAGTGTTACAATTCTGACTATGCCACTTACTTGTATTCAGTTTAAGGCAAATCTCTTAATCTTTTTGACTTTAATTTCTTCATATTTAAAATGTAAATAGTTATTGTGCCTCTCAAGGCAGTGGTTAGGGTGTGACATCAGTAAGATGACAATAGAAGGCTCCTGACTGTCTCACCTCCCACAAACTCACTAAATAAACATCTACATGTGGATCAATTCCCTCAGAAAAATCCACAGACTAGTTTGAGAGAGTCCTATCCACAGTAAAACTGATAAAATATTCACAGCAAAAGATAGAAAAAGCTGATAAACACTTATACATAAAACCCACCCTAGACTCAGCACCTTGCAATTTGAAAAGAACCCTCAACTCCCAGCTCCTCCCTAAGAAGTGCAGAGTTTTGGCCAGACATGTAATACCCCAACTTTTGTGGATTTTACCAGGGAATCTACCTCCTGAATAACCTGTATCTAGAAGTGGAATGGACATGACATTTGTGAGTCTCCTCAAACCTCAGGGAATAAGGAGGTGGTTTTGAATGTGCATATGAACACTTCTCTTCTAGCAGCTGTTACCTTCAGATCAGTTCAGAAAGAATAGGCTTAAAATGCCCATATCCCAATTTCCCTTTGAAAGGGCTTTACTTGCACACTATTCCAGCTGCTGCCCCTGGATTGAACTTCGGGCTAGCTTATACCTGAGAGCCAATGGAGCAGATAAACAATAGAACTCTATATGTCTGAATGGGAGTGTGGGTACCTCCCTCACCTTTTCCCCAGGTTTGCTCTAGCAATAAATTCAAGGCTGCAGAGTTTCCCTGGAAAGACTGTCCACACATTGAGCCTTGCAATTTTTACAGCTCCCATCCTAAGGCCTGGCTCGTAAGTTAGCAAGCCCTGAGAGTTGATGTAGCTCTATGCTCCTGAGTTTTCCTGGATCACAGAGACAAACGCATGGTTTGGGTTCATTTTCTATAGCTATTCCCAGGTCCAGAATGTGCAGTATGACTGAAAACACAGGCATTTGCTTCAGATTATATCCCTAGGTTGATGGAGAGTGAGTTGGAGTTAAACTCTAGCTGTCAGTTATCTTTTTCCTGAAGATAGAAGGAACTGGAGCACGCAAAGCACTGCAGCCTATCCAGCTGCAACTCAAGGCTTTTCTCTTGCTTGTCTCTACACACTGATAGGGCCACTAAGAAAAGCTGCAATGATTTGAATTAGCACAAAAATTTGAGTCACCTAGAATCTCTCACAAGGCTGATTAGTGAAGTCTATTTCTTACACAACGCCAATCTGACAAAACTGGGAAAACTGAATATCTTAACATGTATAAGACAACATGGAGAGTCAACCAAAATGAAGAAATAGAAATATTTTTCAAATAAAAGAAACAGATAAATCCACTGAAATCATCTCTAGTGAAATAAACATATGTGACTTACCCAACAGGTAATACAGATAATAGTCATAAAGATACTCACTGAGGTTCAGAAAAAAAAAATGCATGAACAAACTGATAATTTTAGAAAACATAAAGAAACACAAAAATGGACCACTAAAAATAATAGAGCTGACGAGTACAGTAACTGAACTGCAAAATTCATGAGTGATTGAACAGCAAACTAGATCAAGCAGAAGAAAGAATAGAACCAGCAAACTCAAAAAGAAGTTCACAATCAAGATAACAATGTACGCATTACCAAAATAATAGAAGAAAGGGAAAAAGGGACAAGCTTTTTTTAAAAGCTTGTTTTAAAAAAATAATAGCCGACAACTCCCAACCTCAGGGGAAGTATAAATCAAGATTCAAGAAGCTCAAAGGATGCCAAATGAGATGAATCCGAAGATCCACATTGAGACACATTATGATCAAATTGTCAAAAGTTAAAGGCAAAGTACGTATTTTGAAAGTAGCAAGAGAGAAGCAACTTGTTACAGATAAAGAAGCCCCTATTAGATTGTCCGCAGATTTGCTTAGCAGAAACCTTGCAAGTCAAAAGGGAGTGGAATGATATATTGAAAGAGAAGACTATACTCAGAAATCCTGTTTTTGAAAATTAAGGGAAGCAAAAGATTTTTTCAGATAAACAAAAGCTGAGAGAGTTTGTCATTGTTACATCTGCTTATAAGAAATACTAGAGTGAGTTTTATGACCAAGTGGGATTTATCCCTGGGATGCAAGGTTGGTTTAATATACATGCCAAAATAATATGATAAAGCACATTAACAGACTGAAAGTTGAAAACCACATGATAATCTTAATAGATGCAGAAAAGCATTTAATAAAGTTAATGATAAAAACTCTCAAACAAGTATAGAAGGAAATTTCCTCAATATAATAAAGGGCATATATGGAAATTCTGCCACTAATATCATCAATGGTAACAAAAACAACAACAACAAATGAATAGCTTTATCTCTAAGATCTCATTGGAAAACATTTTCTATTGCTTTTTATTATCTATTTCTATTTACTCTAGCCATGTATATTCAACATAGTGCTGGAAGTTTTAGCAGATCAATGAGGCAAGAAAAAGAAATAAAATACATCTAAATTACAAAGGAGGAAATTAATTCTCTGTTTGCTGATGACATAATCGAATATATAGAAAACTCTAACAATGCCACCAAAAAGCCTGTCAGAATTAATACAGTAGGAGGGTACAAAATCAGCATACAATACTCAGTAGTGTTTCTATACACTAACCGCAAGTGTTCTGAAAAATAACGAATCAAGAAAACAATTCCTTTTACAATAAAGACAAAAATAAAAATGGTTAGAAAGAAATGTAACTAAGAAGATAAAAAATCTGTACACTGAAAAGTATGAAACATCAATAAATTAAATTTAAGAAGACACAAATATCAAAAAGGATATTCCATGTCCATAGATTGAAAGAATTAATATTGTTAAAACGTCAACACTAACCAAAGTTAGTCAACAGATTCAATGCAACTCTATAAAAACTCCAATGACATTTTTCCCAAGAATAGAAAAAAAATATTTCTAAAATGTGTTTGCAACCACACAGGACCAAAAATAGCTGAAATAATCTTGAGAAAGGAAAATAAACTTGAAAACAACAAAATTCCTGATTTCCAATTATACTACAAACTTATAATAACCAAAACAACTTGATACTGGCATAAAAACAGCTACATATACCAATAGAGTGAAATAGAGCACCCAGAAATAAACTTAAGCATATATTGCCAACAAATTAAAAAAATAAAATGCCGAAAGGAGACGATGGTGATAGGATGGTTTCTTCAATAAATGCTGTTGAAAAAACTGTGTATCAACATATAAAAGAATGAAATGAGACCCTTCTTTTACACCATACACAAAAATTAACTAAACATGGATTAAAGACCTAAACATAGACCTGAAACCATAAAACTCTTAAGAGAAAATGTAAGGTTAAACCTCTTTGACATTGGCCTTGGCAATTTTTTTTTCTCGTATTTCACACAAAAAGCACTAGAAACAAAAGCAACATGAAACAAATTGAACTATAACAAACTAAAAATCTTCTAAAGAGCAAATAAAACAGTCAACAAAATGAAAAGGCACCCTAATATCCAAAATATATAAAGATATTAACCACAAATCACCTCCATACCAAAAATATAAATAACTTGATTAAAATCTGTGCAAAGACACCTGAATAGAGGTTTTCTGAAAACAACATGTAACTAGTCAACAGGTATATGAAAATGTGCTCAACATCATGACAAAAAATACAAATTAAAATCATAAGCCACTAACTCACATAGTGAAAATGTAAATTCATTATTAAAAACAGTATAGGATTTCCTAAAAAAATTAAAAATACATTTCTCACATGATACAGAAATGTTATTTGCATATAAGTAGCCAAAAGAAATGATATCAGTAGGTCATAGAGCTATTTGCACTCCCACATTCACTAGCATTATTCACAGTAGGCCTATATAGAAACAACACAATTGTTAGTCTGCAGATGAATGAATAAAGAAACTGTGGTATATACAACACAATGGAATATTTTTCAGACTTAATAAAGAAGGAAATTAAGCCATTAGAAGCAACATGAATGAAAGTGGAGGACAGTATGCTGAGTGAAATAAGCCAGACACAGTAGGAAAAATACTGCATTACTTCACTTCTATATGTGGAATCTAGAAAAAGTCTAATACTTCAAAAGAGAGAGTAGAGGCCGGGCGCCGTGGCTCAAGCCTGTAATCCCAGCACTTTGGGAGGCCGAGGCGGGTGGATCACGAGGTAAACAGATCGAGACCATCCTGGTCAAAATGGTGAAACCCCATCTCTACTAAAGATACAAAAAATTAGCTGGGCAGGGTGGCGCGTGCCTGTAATCCCAGCTACTCAGGAGGTTGAGGCAGGAGAATTGCCTGAACCCAGGAGGCGGAGGTTGTGGTGAGCCATTGCACTCCAGCCTGGGTAACAAAAGCGAAACTCCTTCTCAAAAAAAAAAAAAAAAAAAAAAAAAAGAAAGTTAGTTACCAGAGGTAGAGAGGGGATAAAATGATGAGATGTAGTCATTATGTCTGATGTGCTTAAAAAGTAAATATAAATATGCCTAAAAACTATGCACAGCAGAAGGACTATAATTAATATTTTATTATATATTAAAAATGTGCAAAAACATAGATTTTAGAGGTTTCAACACACACACACAAAACTATGGAAAGTGATAAATATTTTAATTTGCTTATTTGTAGTAAAACACCACGTTGTAACCTTAAATATATAAAATGAAAAATAAATTTTTAAATTTCCTTCCTCCTTCTGTTTTTTTAAGATAAATAATTAAGTATTTAATTAAACCATGTCCTTGGAGCATAACAGATCTCTAACATTAGCAATAGCAGTAATACTAGTGGAGTGGCATTAAATGGAAAAAAGAGTTCAAAGCTGGTAGACAGGCAACAGAGGAAAACTTCAGATTTGGCTATCATCTGAGGAAATTATATTTTCAGAAGTAAAAACTTTTTTATTTTTGTTAGGTGGTCATTAAACATTTCATATTTCTAAACACTTCGGTAATATTGGAAATGCTTCATGTACTGTGGTAGGGACTGTTTTCAAATGAATTCTTTAATGATAGTGAAAGTTTTTCCTTTCTTGGAACTAGTGAAGGAAGCTGGGAGATAAAGAGAGAAGAGTGAAATCCTCTGAGTCCTCTAATAGTAAATTCTTTCTTCATTATATTGCATTTCCTTTGAATAACAGATTCAAATTAAACAATATGAGTCACAATCTCAAATGTTCTCAGACAACATATACATCTGGAGAAGGTAGACTCTTACTTATGGTCTAGAGATCATTTTACCTTGTGTGTTGTCCATATTTTCTTACACTTATGTTCTTAAAAACTATGCCCAGGTTTGTCTTCTTATTGGTGGAAGTAGTGATTTGGTCAAAAGAAGACTAAGGCCAAGAAAATTTATGTAATAGGAGCTTAGGGATTTAGAATGCTTTAGCATTGAATAATTATTCTCACACTTAATTGCATTTTATCCTCTCTCATTTATTCACACACACACACACGTGCATATGTGGCATTTTTCTCAATGTTTTTTTAAATGCTTATATTGTTTTGCAGACGAGAAAAAATGAAACACAGAAGGCATCAAAAGTAGACATTACTAATGTCCCAACCTCCACCCATCCCCACCAAAGTTATTTTCAACCTAATTCTTATAACCAGTGTTATCTTACATGGCAAAGCAGACTTTGCATATGTGATTATGTAAAGGATCTTAAGAGGAAAATATTATCCTAGATTACCTAGATGGGCCTGACATAATGAAAATGATCTTTATAAGTGAAAAAGAAAAAAAACAAACAGCAAAAGAATCGATGCCGGAGTGGTGCAGTGTGAAAAAGATTTGGCTGGCCAATGCTGGCTTTGAAAATGGAAAAGGGGATTATGGTCACAAAATGCAGGCAGCATAGAGAAGCTAGAAAAGGCAAGAAAATGGCTTCTCCTCTGGACCTTCCAGAATGAGATTGTCCCTGGAAATATGCTGATTTTTAGCATGGCCAAATTCATTTCAGACTTCAGAACTCTGGAAATATTTATTAATAAATTTGCATCATTTTAAAGTGTTAAATTTATGGTAGTTTGTTACAGCAGCAATAGCACCTAATTCAGTAAATGATTAATTCAAAGCTTTTTTTGAGGCAGTCACAATGCCTCAAATCTGTGGATTACCAATCTAGGGCTCTCATGCCATAACAAAATATCTATAATATGGAAAGGATTACATAGCTTATAATTTATATATGAAAAGTACAGATTAAAAAATGTTCTTCAAAAAGTTTATACACAGCAATGTATATTTAACTACTTAAACCCTGTGTATTTAAAAACACTACTAACTTAGAATAGAATAGTTAAATGATATTATAGATTACATATAATGTTATATAGGTCCAGATGTAAGTGGAACCCCCAATTAATTCAAGCCAGATTTCTGACTTACCTATGATTAGTTATAAAAGCTGATTAAATCAATGGGCCTAGATACTTCTATTTTCTTACCATCATTGAATTTGCTTTTCCCTTCCAATTTTATTCTCTTGTTTGCTTTGCCAACCTCAATTTACTTTGTTCTTGCTTTTCACTGAGAATTAGGTTGAGATGCATTTTGTATGTAAAAAGTTGGTTGTGTGGATATTAAATTCATCTTGCATGAATTTCTTAGTCCATCTTTGTTCCCATAGCAGCATCTTACTTCTGCTTCCCTTCCTTCATAAAGTCTCCTGGAAATGAGTGACTCTTCCTTGACAGGGTTAGTGGCTCCATCTTTGTGGTTGATCCATTTCTCCTTTAGGAACTGGCTATTAATCTCCCTGCTCTTCTGCTGGCATTTTAATTCTCTCCCTCTTGTATATTTTCTCTCTTCTGCTTTAAAATATAACATATTTTCCCACATCTCCTATCACAGAAAAATAACTCTGCCACCTTTTATGATACTACCCTATAAATCTCTTGCCGTCATCATATCATCTTGAAAGAGTGGGCTACAACTTATTCTTCTACTAACTTATGTTTAGGTTTTAAAAATATATTACCTGCATTTGTTTTAAAAGTAAAAAAAAAAAATCTAATTCAATGTCCAATTTGCTCTTAAGATAATGAGAACCCTGAACTAACCATAACGGTGTTTAGTAAATATACTGAAAGTGGGCACCTAATTACAAATTCAGTGTGTCCTTTCCAGTCTTCATTCTGCTTGAAATACTGGCAGCACTTGCTATATTAATTACACATCATTACCCCTTATAAACCAATTGTTTAGCATCTAGACAATTGTTAAGCTAGGAGATTTTTGTAATCATTGACTCCTTCCAATTCCCAAAGCCCAATATTCAATCAATCACTAGTTCTATTTGATCAGAAAGTAGACCACAGTATACATTTTCAAGTAAAAAAAAAAGTAAGTAGAAATTATTCAAAATATTGTAGAAAAAAAGGGATCCAAAGAGAGAAGTCACTTCTGTTCTACCTTGTACATATTCAGATCTCCTACTAGTGCCTTCCATTGGCAGTTCACAACCAGAAATCGGTTGGCCAAAAGCTTGAAAGATGTAATTTGTGTGATCCCAGACTCTTACAAACAGAAAATAGCCCTAGTTCTTGGAAGAAGTAGGGAAAGCAGAACCCAGGTTGCTTGGAAAAATTTGGGGGGCAAAAGAAAGGAATATAAAGTCATTCAGAGTAAAATATTACTCTCCACTAGGCAGATCATTTTATAGAATGCCCAAGATCAAAGAATAGGGAGCAAAAAGGCATATGACCCACACAGTCACTCAATATTACTCAGAACCAACTCATGTCACTTCTTCCAGTTGCACCACTTGTTTCTCTTTATGGTCTAGATTGTATGCAATAATAAGTTATCATGTTTCTCTTTAAAATGATACAACTCTGTTTTGCATAAGACGCTATCTCCTTCTTCCAAAGCAGATAGACATAGTGTCATTAGCCTCTGTGTTAGCTCTGACCTGTTAATTCCCTTTTGAGTTCAGTTACAATCCCAACCTGAATATTTTGTAATGTGAATTTGTAAAGATAACATCAACATTGGTTCTATAAAAATAAAATTAGGGAGTGGAAGGTGAGAGGATTGAATGGTTTACATACGTGCATGTTGCTACAGCTCATTCTGAACTGACCGTAGTTGTTTGCTGCTTCATTCTTCCACTGCCTATTCCATGCTGTTGTCTCTCTTAGCCTTTACTTCAGCTGTTTGGGGCTCATTACCTGTTGGAGTAACAGAATTTTTAATCCTGAACCTTTGAGTCCTTAGCGATTTTTGCTGTTCAGGACTATGAAAGTGAGTAAAGGCTGATCTCACCATCTTGGAAAGTTATGATTATTCTGCAACCAATAAATTTTTTTGTCAGAATATTTTAAAACTCTCAGTTTTGCTTATAAAAATATAGGGAACTGAAAAGAAGTAATATAAATAATGTGTTTAATACATTATGATTTACAACATTTGATACATTGAGAATTAAAGTGTTTTATTTCTTTGTAAAATCTCAAGAGCAGTTTGAACAGTGCTTGCCTTCCTCTCATTACATAATTGAGAGATAGAATAGTCATTTATCTATATCTTGGTAAATTGTCATACTTCTTTTTGAGTTTGTCTCAGCTTACAAAATCTTATATTTTACACTTTCTTTTCTTTTTTTCCCAAGACTGAGTTTTTTTCTTGTTGCCCACCCTGGAGTACAATGGCGTGATTTCTGCTCACTGCAACTGCCGCCTCCTGGGTTCAGGTGATTCTCCTGCCTCAGCCTCCCAAGTAGCTGGGATTACAGGCAGGTGCCACTACGCCCAGCTGATTTTTGCATTTTTAGTAGAGACAGGGTTTCACCATGTTGGTCAGGCTGGTCTCGAACTGCTGATCTCAGGTGATCTACCCACCCCGGCCTCCCAAAGTGCTGGGATTACAGGTGTGAGCCACCACACTGGTATAGTTTACATTTCAGTGTCGTGGGATATCTCTGAAAGTTCTTTTAATGTGAAATTTCTCCAGGGTTATCATCATAATACTTTTCATCACTTTTTGTATAAATTATTTCACCTTTGCTGTTTTTTTTCTCTCCACATTTTCAGGGTCTTTCCAGTGGCAGAAGTGTTAACATTAAGATATTTCTTCTATAGCTCTATTGAGGTCTTATTCAGTTTTCCAGGAATATTACTTTTTATTCCTTTGTTAGACTTTCATCCAAGCTGGCCAATTCCCTCTTAATTATCAGTCGTTGTCAATATTCATAGATGTTTATCACTGGAAGATAAAAAGACAACATAAACATTTTATTTCCCATCTGAACATGAACTGAATAACAGTTTCAGTGGCCAATCATAAAAAGACTTTGAAAAAAGTTACATGATTGGTCACTGATCATATGTCCATATGTTATTTAAATAGTTATTTGTGAATTGAAGAACTACCAGTGATGATTATATGTCATGTAATTACTCAAAGTTAATATGCTACAATGCTTGGAATTTGAACTGTATCATTGTGGGACTGGTGTTTAAACCCTGGTAACTGAAATTTTTGCATATTGAAGTCATGCAAAGTGAGGACAATCTGTACATATTGCTTGTATTTAATGATGGAATGCTGTAGCACATCACATATTTATGACTTTCTGTAAAAGATAACATCCAGTTCATAAACAGCAGTCCAGTTTGCAGAATTTTAAATTTCTGCCAGGCCCAATCACAAGCCAAAAGCTGTTTCTTAAAAACAGAACAGTTATTTGCGGAAAATTCACAACTTTGCTCAAAACCCTAGAGCTCTGACATATTGAGTCTTGCTAGAGACTCTATACAACTCCCTAAAATCTTCACTTTGCCCTCTCTTCTGCAACTCCACAGGCTGGCATTGTTTCCACATGCTGACAATTTTAGCACAGAATTTCTTAATTTTCTACTTTAAAAGAAAGGCCAGCCTCCAAAAGATGTTCCTGGCCTGCAATATTTTCAACTCTCATATTTACAACCTAATGGAGTATATAAAATGAAAATGTGACCATGTAAATTGTCTGCATAAAATCTGTCAATGTTTCTTTATAACTGTTAGGACAAAACCAAACTTTCTGAGCATAGAATAGAGGGTTGACCATGGTGTGACTTCTCTTTTATTTGTTTAGTCTCACCTCTACCCAGCCCCCTTTCCTAAATTCTACAATCCATTCACTCAGAGCAACGTATAGGTACCTAAATGAATTCTGACTTTCTTACTCCTGATGTTTCCATAGGGGCTCTCACTCTTTCAAACCTTCGGCTTCACCTACGCAACGTTGGTCACAATAACACTGATAACACATCTTTGGGTATGCCTTCTGTGACCCACCTAGCTGGAATAATTATTGTCTCTTAATTAACTATAATTATTTTAAAATTTATGTCGTTTTTTATTAAAGCAAAGCTTTATTCTTTGCCTGCTTTACTTTCTATTTTTTTGTGTCTCCCTCTGCTTTTTGATAAGTAAATATATTTATTTTTGGCTCCTAAGACTTAGTTTTTTAAATATTTTTAAAATATTTTATCCTTCGTGACACCATTCTCTTTGATTTTCTTTCTTTGTCTTTGGTCACTGCTATCTATCATTGTAAGTATCTAGTCTTCTCTTGTAACCATTTCGTGGTATTGGTTTTGCATACATTCTGATAAGAGTTCTCTGCAATGTTCATGTGTTCTTCCTTTCCAACATTAGATCCTCACGGATTAAGAACTTTCTTGAAATTGCTACTTCCTAAACCTACGCCTTCACTCCCAAAACTCTTCAGATATTCTAAGTAATATTCATAGCTGTTCATTTGAAACATTTAATATTACAACAAATTTATTTAAAAAAATTTTTATCTGTACATATTTATGGGGTATATGTGATATTCTGATACAAACGTACAGTGTGTAATGATCAAATCATGGTAACTGGGGCATCCATGACCTTAAGAATTTATCATTCCTTTGTGTTTTGAACATTGAAATCCAACACTTTTAGTCATTTTGAAATACACCAGAAATTATTGTTAACTATAATTGCCCTTTTGTGCTACCAAACATTAGCTCAAAGCTTTTCTCTCTAACTGTAGTTTCCTATCTATTAACCATCACCCCCTTTCCCTTCATTATTCTTCCCAGCTTCTATTTACCACCATTCTACCCTCTGTCTGAAAGAGTTTCAGCCACCTCTTTCTTTGTCATATCTGACTCTACATGCAACAAATTCATTACATGGAGAATTAAATACTTCTGTCTCTTACAATTTATTTATTCTACTAATATTAAGTAATAGAATCAACACATTCAATTTTTTGGAGTCATTAATTCTTGAGATTTTTCACTTACTTAAATAAATTTAACATGAAAATATTGAACATATTCTATTTCCAACACAACATGCAAAATTGTAGTAATAAAGAATTGAAAAAATATCAAAACACCTGCACTTAAAGTAATCAGAAAAGCACCAAAAGTGCTGTAGGGGAAAATATTTTTCCATGAAATGTCCCGTTATTTGTTTCTGAAAGCCAGGTGGTCATCAACACCTTCAGAGAGGAGATACAACTTAGATGTTAAGAGTTTCCCAAGTAGATTAAACTATATATGCATAACCAAGGAGATGTAAAAAAAATATTCTGTTGCTTGAGCTTCCTAATTCCAACCGATGTCCAAGTATGTTGAAATAACACCTTCAATGCTCCTCTATAAATCCATTGCCTGTCTTCTATAAGATTCAAAAGTTCTCCAGTCCAGTTGTTATTATCGTATTTCCTAATATTTAGTTTTACTTTGTTCTCTTCTATCCTAAATGTTTAGAGTAACAGCATTAAAACTGTTGTCATTTTTCTTGCATAAAAATAACGAACAGTTCTTACTTTCTATAAGACAAATGCAAATCATTTATCTGATATGGATTTTGTTTACAGCATCATAGCTTCTTCTCTTGTATTGCCATCAGAAACACATTAAAAAATAGGGATCCATGGTGTGAAGTGCATGGGATATGGAGAAAAAAACAAACTAACAACAACAACAAAAAAAAAAACAGAGTAACCAGTGAACTGGTGACTATAAGACATGACATTGGACATGCAAACCTTGATCTTTACAGCTTCTCTTTCTCTATTTATCTGTTTTTTTTATCTATCTATTCTATTTCCTTATATTTGCTTTTCTCTGAAAGGCTTCTAGTCTTTTTAAGTTTATTTTCATTTCTATTTTAAGATTTCATTGAATTCTTATAAACTATGAGTACATTAATGCAATAAATCATTATTGAATTTTCTCTTATTTTCTTTATACAATTAGTTAAGTTTTCCTTTGTATAGTATTTTACTATAAAATAATGATCCTTACCATGTTTATTATAATTATGCCTTTACTTATTATTTTTTGTATGTTAATTAAACTCCTTGACACAGAACAATTCTCTAACTTAGGATAATACTTGGTTCATTGTGTATGTTCAGTAAATATTTGTTGACCAAGGAAATAAACTAAAGCTTTGACATAAACTACTTTTATAAATCAAATATATATTTTTACATAAAACTCTTGGAGAAGAACCACAGCAATTCTGTTATGCTACACATTTCCTGATAGTGTTTACTAAGATAATATCATGGCCTTTCCCTTCCACAGGGTTTTAATCATTAAAGAAAAATTCTCTGAATTCTTATGCATAATATTTTTCCTATGAACAATAGTCATAAGCTGATTCAGATTACAAAGACAAGCCAGTACTTCAATGTAAAAGTAATCACAAAAACATTTTCCTGGAAGGATTTCACTCACTAATGTTTTCCTTGACATATTAGGTCATTTTTTCTAAAGAGTCGTCAATTTACACAAGTGTATATTTCCTTGCCTACAAAACTGATTTAATTGATTCAGAGTAACGGCCTATATTTGATGAGTTTCTTAATCTTAGTTTAAGTTCTATATGTTATCCCTTCAATCTTTGTTTAAAATTCTGTATGTTACTTATGTCTTCAAATCAAATTTCCTGGAATAATGTTGTTCTTTGAGAGTTATCTTTCAAGAACTTGGGGCCCTTAATTAAGCGTTACTCTATTATGCATCAACCAGCTCAGTAATAAATTAACCTCTTGTCAGATGTGAGTGTAAATGAAACATTGCCTTCATCTAGGAAAAGCCCATTATTCCTAACATTTTGTAAGATTTCATGGCTTTATTTTATTTACAATTACAAATGTAGTTTATGAATAATTGTGTAGTAGAATAGCCATTTTAGTGAAATTAAATCATTACTTCAGGAAGGCAACTAAATGACAGTTTCGGTGACCAGCTTTTAAGAAAATGATTAAATCAATAAAATACTCTGTGACCCTACCTATGAATGTGAACTATAAGAAAGAATGTAATTATTTAAATAAAGTGACACATTTACTTTTTTTTTTTTTTTTTTTTTTTTTTTTGAGACAGGGTCTCACTCCGTCTCCCAGGCTGATATGCAGTGGTGCAATCATAGGTCACTGCAACCTCAAATTCCTGGCCTCATGTGATCCTCTCACCTTGGCCTCCCAAATTGCTGTGATTATTATAAGAATAAGCCACTGCATACAGTCACATTTATTTTTAAAAGCAATAATACATTTTAATATATTATTTTTACCCATTTTACTAGCAATAAACATTCTTAATAAGAAAGTGTAAAGAAATAGAATTAGTTAACAGGTAGAGAGACTACAAATGACTAAAAAGAACAACAAATTATGCTGATTATTTGAAAATAGAGATAAATTGCATTGTCTTTACAGATAAAATGTCATTTCTTGTGTTATTAGTTTGTAGTATTTATTTTTGCCAATGCCTAATTAAAAAATATTTCATGAGTTCCTCATTCATGTAAGTACTCTGTTTTGTATTATAGGGTATGCAATTATCAATAAGAAATAAATACTATTTAGAAAAAGTTCTATTTTAGAGGTTATATAAATGCTAATATCATTCTGTCTTAAAATAAAAACAAAAAAAAAATTTTTTTGCATTGGAAATTGGGAGATGACTTTTCTCTACCATTCTGCTAGATCAATTCTTTGCCAAAGCTTCATAGATGCAAGAATAACAATGTGCTAATTAAGAGTCATAAGCATATGTTCTCAGTATAAAAGTTCAGTCCTAATACATATCAAGCTCTAAGGGCACTTGACACAAATTATATTATTAGCACTCACGTTGACTTTACATCTATTGCTCTTATTCATCATATTTTCCTCTTTGCACATAGAGGAGTTAAGCACAGTACAACTGGTTAGACGAGTGTAAGTGAGTGTGTGTGTTTCTGTTTGTGTACATGACAAAGGAATATTATTTTAATACAATTATCCTTTACATGAACATGGTCTCCTTTATAGGGGGACATTGAGTGAATCTGCAATGCAATTGATACAGTATTGATAAGCAGATTACTTCTTAACTAGACTTTTCTTTTTAACTTTTGTTACTTATTGTGCTCTCTTCTTCCTTGAATTTACTGAATTATTTTATTTCTAACTCACTAAAATAGCACTAAGTATATCCTACGACACTTTATAATTAAGTAAATACAAATTATTAGCTATGTACTTGATGTAATAAGATTTAAGTATTATCCCTAGATACTGCCATCCAGCCCTCTGGATATGTCAGGTGTCTTTTTAAACTGAAGATGCTCCAGTTAAATTTGTTGATTGTCATTTCTTAGGTTATTGGCCTCAAATTGATATGAGCTTCCATTCTTTGGCAAACATGTCTGAGGTGCAATTCAGCCATGAGAAATATTCTTGTCTCTGAGAATAAGACTAAAGCCAAACTTAAAAAATATTTTCTTTGACTTAGTCTTTCTATGAATCATGTTTCCATTTGGTCATTTTGTGTTGAAAGAGGTAAAAAGGATACACTGGGCTATCTTACTGCACAACCTCAATGGAAAATGAGTCTGAAAGAGATTAATGATACAAAGCATTTCAAAGTACCATCCCATTACAAAACAATACCTAAGCCAAGCCAGAAAAATACTCCTCTCATTGAGCAGAAATCCCAGGCCTAATCCCAGAGAATAACTCTCAGGCCTTGATTCAAGTGAGAATTGTTACTCTTTGGGCAGGATGAAAGGAGAAGAAGACTTGTATTCTCACTCAAGGCTAAAATATTTCGAAGTCTTCTATGATATATAAAATTTTTCCTGTTCAGATTCAATATCTGAGCACATAGATTTTCCCCAGAAAAGGAGATCATATCCTCAAAAACACTGTGCCACATCTTACATACAACACCTTTCTAACCCTTGACACTGTTCCTGTGATTCAACATGAGATCAATAGGATGGGTAACTCACCATCTCAAGAATGTATATGATTGTTTTTTAGATGATACTCTAAAAACATAGGAAATTTATCAATACATTATTACAATTAAGTATGCCTAACGGACATAAACATTCAGGTAATGATGTATAACATGGTTCAATTCACTTCTCAAATTATTCATAGCTGTAGCCAGATTTGCCAATGTAATAATGTGTATCTTAAAATAAATTAGTCTATATAACTCAATTTTTATAATATAATCAATTCAAAATTTGTTCTATTTTAAATTTTAGCAATATGAGAACACTTTAGTCTTTTACAGAAAATGAAGTCCCAAAGTATAACAAAAATATTAATAAATATTTCCTTTTATTTATATTTTTCTTTTGCTGCTTATTCTGGCCAAATTCTTTATAGTGTGAATAATTTTGAACTTGCTTTTAAAGATTCATATATGTTTGATTCCCAAAGCTGTGGAAGAATTTAGAAGAAAGGTAAAAGAAAGGCCAATAATTTGCATGAACATTGGTGCAAAACTTCTAAACAAAGATTGTCACTACAAAACCACTGATGTTTGTATGTATGTGAGTGTGTCTAGTGTGTATATTACACATTATATATATACACTACATGTATATATTTTCATGAATAATGTTAAGTTGTCCAAGTTGCCTTAGTAATAGGCAATAAATAAGGGTAATTATTATATTAATAAAATAGGGAAAAGTCATATGACTATTTTAATCAATGCAGAAATACAATTTAATAAAAGTTACCTATTTATAATCAAAAATATTAGACAAGGAATAGATCACTTTCTTAACCTAATAAAATATGACTAACAACAAATACAAAGGCAAAACAAAACATCATGAGTTACAGGATTTTCCTCTGAATTAAGGCCTTCATTCTGAGTGTAGGTTTCCACTATAATCACATATATTTAACATTTGATCAGAATTTCCAGTCAGTATAAAGTTAGATAACTAGATAAATGTGTATGTATTGGAAATAATTACATAAATATGTCATTGTTGATAATTGGTATGATTTTTAATGTAGAAAACCCAAAAGAGAATATAGATTAACTATTGTAATTAACAAGTGAATTGGCAAGTTTCCTAGAAATAAACAAATTGTTTCTACATAAAATAAATAGAAAATGAAGTTAATAAAAAATATACAACTTAACACATCATCAAAAATTGAAATGCAGAAGAATAAAACAAAAAGTTGTATAATTTACATATATAAATACAACTCTATGTGGAGAAAATTTCAAGGTAAGCTCCAACAAATAGAGAATTATGCCACATTTTTGGATTGGAAAAGTGGATGTAATTATATTAATTCTGCTCAAATTTTCTTAATATGTGGTGCAACCCTAAACCACATCTTTTTTTTTTTTTTTTTTTTTTTTTTTTTTGAGACTGAGTTTCGCTCTTGTTACCCAGGCTGTAGTGCAATGGCGCGATCTCGGCTCGGCGCGATCTCGGCTCACCGCAATCTCCGCCTCCTGGGTTCAGGCAATTCTCCTGTCTCAGCCTACTGAGTAGCTGGGATTACAGGCACGTGCCACCATACCCAGCTAATGTTTTGTATTTTTAGTAGAGACGGGGTTTCACCATGTTGACCAGGATGGTCTCGATCTCTTGGTCTCGTGATCCACCTGCCTCGGCCTCCCAAAGTGCTGGGATTACAGGCTTGAGCCACCGCACCCGGCCCCTAAACAGCATCTTAACAGATATTTTTATGAAAATTTAAAAGGTTATTTGAATATGTGTATTGAAATGCAGAGGTCAAAGTCTATCCAAAAAAATCCTGGCTAAGAACAACTATGGAGGACTTACATTCCTACATATATAAATACAACTCTATGTGGAGACAATTCCAAAGGTAAATTGAAACTCTTTTTAGCAGTTTTCATAGGGTTTAAACTATAAATCTTTAATCACATTTGTATTAGTCTGTTTTCATACTGCTAAAAAGAGCTGCCTTACACTGGGTAACCTATAAAGGAAAAAGGTTTAACTGACTCACAGTTCAGCTTGACTGGGAGCCCTCAGAAAACTTACAATCACAGGGAAAGGTGAAGGAGAAGCAAGGCACCTTCTTCACAAGGCAGCATGAAGGAGAAGTGCTAAGCAAAAAGGAAAAAGCACCTTATAAAACCACCAGTTTTCATGGGAACTCACTGCCATGAAAATAGCATGATGGAAATCACTCCCATGATTCAGTTACCTTCACCTGGTCTCTTTCTTGACATGTGAGGATTGTGGGGATTATGGGGGTTACTATTTAAAATGAGACTTAGGTGGGAACACAAAGCCTAACCATATCAACATCCCACCTTCAAATAGTATTAAATACCTCCTTATGCATAATATAGGAAACTTACCACTTTATGCTCCTAATTCTTCCCTCCTGTATGTTGTGTCATTGTCATCATACATTTTATTGTTACATATGCTATACGTAACACAGTATACTTTTACTATTTTTCCTTTATACAGTAATTTTAGAGCAATTAAAATAAATAATTAAAATATCTATTTTCCTTTGTTTTAACCATTTCCAAAGATTTTTAGTCTTTTTGCAAATCCAAGTTTCTGTCTGGTATTATGTTTCTTCTTCATGAAGAACTTTAAAGTTTTTTTAGTGAATTTCTGCTGAAA